>NC_137954.1:30016915-30281915 GCF_963924665.1 Micromys minutus | reverse complement strand
TCATCTACTGAGCTGTCTTGCCTTCCTCCAAGCTTATCTATTAGGAGGTACTCCTTACATTTTTCTCAAGCAGTTTCAGATCTTACAATGAGGTATTTGATCAACTTAGAGGTGATGTTAGAGATAAAAGTATAGTTCCATTCTTTCTACATGTCGAGAGCCAATTTTTCCAGACCATTTTTTCAAGATACTATCTTTTTCTGGAATAGTACTTACGTGTTCTTGTTCAGTCAAGAGGACCCAGAGAACACTCCTTTCATTAAAAACCTTGAGAAAAGCAACATCAGAGATGCTAGTATTCTGGAGAGCTCTTTAAATGGCTGTGTTGAGCAGGCAAGTGGGAAACAACACCATCAAAAGTGTCTCCTTAAATTTAACATGGTAGAACAATAGCAGAGTAAGAGAACTGAAGGAACACATGTTTTGTCCTTTCCTTTTAGCATCTAAGAATGTTTATCATTCTAAGACTAGCTAGTCTGGCAATCCCATTCTTGTTTATAAGCATTTCATATGTATAGTCCTTACAATATATATTAAGAAAGTAGCTTTAACCAACAACCAGGCAGATGATACCATAGGCTAACAGAGCCAAAGAAACAGAAACACTCCAAATCTTGAATGCACAAAATCCGTTGGGCATGTTTACTCATCATAAACTCATAAGACCCAATGCTGTCTACTCAAGTTGAATTTGATATGAATTATCAAGGTGGTCGAAATCTCATGGTTTTGTGACTTTACTAATTATAATAGTCAACATTTCACTCGATTCTCAGATTTGAGATACCATCTCCTAAATAAATTGTATATAAGGCTCTTTTGGCAAGACTTTGTTGCCAATCACATATCCTGTATGTCTTCTTCCTGTATGATGAAAACATGGAAACTCAAATGTTGTCACCTTGTTGAAATTTCTATAGCTTTAAAAAAGCAGCATCCCTGACAACAGATTAAATAAATTTCTGTACATTGTAAAATATACCAATCAATCACTAAGAAAGACATGAAGTTCTTCACTATGGGTATGGTATATATAAAATTCACTTAAATATTATGCTGTTTAAATTTACTCACTGGCCACTTATAAGTATAAAAGTTGCGATTCTGCAACTACACCTAGCTGGAGAAATCTATATTCAGAATCAGTAAAAGTTGCCTTGATCTTTGATTCATATGTATGGTAGATTCATTGTGTGGTAGAGTATAAAATAACTAGAATGTAAAAATATACAAAGCTTCAAAGAGGCTGTACAGGTTTCTTTTCTTACTACTGTTACAAAACACTTGAGAAGAAGCACATTTTTGCCTCTCAGTTCTTAGATACTGTCCATCATCATGGGGAAGTCATGGCAGCAAATGCTTAAGAAAGTTAGTCATGTTTTGTCCACATTCAGGAATCAAAGACGATGAATGGTACTCAGCTCACATTCTCTTTTTCTTTTGATCTGGAATCCTAGACATTGTAGGTGCCTCCTACAGTTATAGTGAGTTTTCTTCATTCCACTTAATTTAGATAATCCCTCACAGTCACAGACTGAAGTTTGACTCCTCAATGGACCTTTTCAAGTTGACAATCAATATTAACCATTACAGAGATGCTGGAAGAGGGGGTATGAGCTAGAGAGATGGCTTAGCAGTTGAGAGTACTGACTGCTCCTCCAGAGGTTCTGAATTCAATTCCCAGCAACCACATGGTGGTTCAAACCATCTGTAATGAGATCTGATGCCCTCTTCTGGTATGTCTTAAGACAGCTACACTGTACTCATATAAAAAAAAATAAATCTTTTTAGAAAAAAGAAAGAAAGAAGGAAGGAAGGAAGGAAGGAAGGGAGGGAGGGAGGAAAGACAAACCATTAGGAATGTAAACCATAGAAATAAACACTTAACCAAAGGAAGTCAAGTTAGCAAGGGCCATGTGCTTATTTGAATAAAGTGGCTCCCATAGGCTCATAGGGAGTAGCACTATTAGGGGGTGTGGCCTTGTTGGAGGAAGTGTGTCACTACTGTACTAGTAGGGTGCTCCTTGTAGACTCCTGAAGCTGGTCTACAGAATGATACTTGAACATAGTTAGAATGAATGAGATTAAAAACTAAGGAATGCCGATAAGAGTGGTTCCTCCCACTGATACACCTATTAATCGTAAAGCCATTTTGTTCACCTTTTAACCATGACCTTAACTAGTGTTTACTTAGTGTTCACGGCTTGTAGAAAAAGAATGGTGCATGGATTGAGGATCACACACCTGTAAATGGTATTTTTGATATACGTCACTTTGAGAAATGTTAAGAAGCAAATATATTATATCGAAATGTGTGATTGATCTGAATGCCAAAGACAAGAGGAGTACAGGCATGTAAATGTATATGGAAACAGTGGGTTCTATGGGAAGGTGAAATGGAAAGCCATGGAACCTTAATGGAGGCAAGGTGGTTAATGATGTGAAATCATTAGGAAGAACTTAGGTCATTCCACTCCATAAATAATCATGACCAGCCACCTAATTTCCTAGTCTGAATGAGGCAAAGCACTTAAAGGTTTTATTTCCCTTATATAATGGAGATTGCGTCTCCCCTTCCTATAGTCACCGTAAACAATATTTAGTGTTCATTCTCTGAACCTGATGGAGATTCTCTAACACAAAATCCTTTCAAGTTAAGACTAAATGAAATGTTAGAAATATGTTCCCAATTTAATCTTGTATCAAATCATGCATGTGAAACTAAATATACATGAACAACCAGAACCCAAATTTTCTCTTTCTACAAAGTCTAATTCTTAAGAAAATTTGTTCTCTTTAAAACTGAGCAACTGAGTCATTACATTATAATTTACAAATATAGTCAGGAAAAAGAAGAACAGTATTTCTATCCTTTTCAAGGACTTTTGAAAGAACATAACTATAAATCCTCAGCTACACAAAAGTTTTAGGTGACTCATGTGTGGATGATAGTGAAAGCAACTCCAAACAAGGAATATAGTTACCCGTTCTAAAAGCCCTCATTGGGGTAAACAAGCTCAAATGATACAGTAAGAACACATGATAATTGGACCCCAACGCACAGGATTTCAAAGAGCTGCTGGAGTTGGAAGTCATTGTTTCCATTACTCAAAGTCTAAACGTCCTCAGTGATGTGTGGAAACAGAATTGTCTTGCTACCAAGGTGATGAGGGTATGGATTGATGGAAACGTGCATGAGTCAGTCTATGTTCCAAGTCACAGCTGAATAAGAAGCCACATAAGTTAGAAGATTGGAAGCCACAGACACTGAGAAAGAACAGAAGAAAAATGGGCTCTTAGGAAGTAGCACACTCTCAGAATTTGGGGGGAAATGAGAAGGTGCAAACAGGAGGTTAAAGAGAAAAGAAAACTAAAGCCACCAGGTATGCTATCCAATCCCAAGAATTCAGCCCTAAATATACATAAGAGCAACAATAATGCATTTAGCAGGCTGTTCTTACATATACATAGGTTTACATATGTAAATGTATAGTGTGTGTGTGTGTGTGTGTGTGTGTGTGTGTGTGTGTGTGTGGCAATAATAATTAAAGGAAAAGAGGTCTTTATGAGTTTGAGAAGTACGGGGACATAGGAGGAGTTCATGGAGGAGGGAGGGAGCTAGGTCAAAAAATGGAAATTCAGTATTCATGAGCTAAATTCTCAAAGACAATGTTTAAAAGAAAAAAAGTAAGTACACAGACACTGTAAGCAAGTTGAAAGTCCAGTTGAAGAGGAAAAAAAGCAACTGGAAGCAGCCACAGCAAGAAGAAAAGCCTGAGGTCTGCAGCAGGTGTCCCTGCTTCCCTCTCACCCTGGAGGAAGCCATGAGAGTGGAACCAGGCTGCAGACTGCAAAAGATAATAACAGCGAACAGCTGGCAGCATAAGGGACCCATGTATGGGAAGCAGACACGGTTCTCTGGCAAGGGAACTCGTCCCTGCACAGCCAAGCTTCCTTGTAACACTATCCACAAGGTCCACATTCATGATCTGCACTGCAAACAAGACCCTGTTATAATGAGTACCTTTGTGAACACTTCCAAGAGCTGCAAACGTCCTTGGAGAGAGTCCAAGGTAGCCCTGATGTTCGTAGCATTTTAGATATCATGTGGTGCCATGCTTCCTCTCTATAAATAAGAAATTCTAAACGCAGCCGCATGCAATCACACTATACTGAGTGTTCAACACAAAAGCTGTGTTTATCTGACACAAACCATGGGGGAAATGACAATCCCTCTGACAGCCTGGACATGCAGGCTGTAGAATACAAGGCAAGTGTGTGTTTAGAATTACATGCAGACTCAGATGGATAGACTCGTTTTTACTGCACAACAGTTGTAGCCTGTATACAGGCTTAAACTAAGACATACAAATTAGCTTTCAGACAGGGTTTACTCTTGAAAATTTCTAAATATATAATTTACTGGTGTAAGTGAACAAAAGCTTTTCTGTAACAGAAGCAATAAGTTTTCTCTACATTTCCACCTGACCTATTTTCTCCCAGGCATCCAAGTCCCAATGAGACCATAGTGGCTCATAGTATACATGAAAATTCAATCCTGAAACCACACCCTGCTCCTCTATTGATTTTCTGTAACCACCAGTCTCAGTAGACTAGCTCAAGGAAGTGTGAGAGTAGCAGGAGGGAAGGATGCTAGATCCTGGGCTATGGTGGCTTTAGCAAAAAGCAAAGCATGTCTTGGTACCAAGACAGGATTGTCCCACACAATCAATTTATCATTATGGTAATATTTATCAAACATATTGATCAAGAAATTATTCTCATGAGTATCCCCCACCAAATTTTTAACTTCAGATTGGCATCATCAATAGACAAGAACTCCCTCTAAACCCCTTTAAACTGGCAGCACTTAAATTCTCACCCATGTTTATGCAATACATGATCAATGCTATGACTGTATTAATTAAAGTTTGAAATTAGAAAGACTACTGACAAATTTACCAAAATAGCACCTAGAAAGCCTATGCCAGGTACTAGCCAACTGAGAAGGTATGTGGCAGGGTTGTTTTACCACTTGCCCTGTACACACTACTGAACTTAATTCCTGGAAAACTTCTATTATGGTCCATGCTTTTATGGAAGGTATAATTCAACACACCACATAAAGTTAATCTTCCTCAACCATGAGGTTTGAGGAATATACCTGTCGATGCCAGATAACTGTGTATGACTTAAGTCAAATACTCAGGTCATCTGACTTAAAAGAAAAATCTAGAAAAAAGAGCATACCTCTTTCGCACATATAATTCTAATTCTATGGTGAGTGTTCTCCTTAAGTTATATGTAAGATAGCAGTCTTATCTGAGATTCAGGTCAAACCAGACATTATTCAAATGGCATCAGCAGGGATCCCAATGGTAGAAGGAGAGGTTTTTCAGATGCCAATGGTCTTACGAGCTATTCAGAAATCCATAGAGAACTAATTGCCAGTGCAGCTGTTGTTGCTATAGGGATGGGCTCCTGTGAGAACTCCATCTGCTACAAGAGGGACAGCTTGGAAACCTTCCTCACAGGTCTTAAGAAGAAATGAAGCAAACAAATGACTCATTTGGTTAGGAAGCTGGTCAGGAAAGCAGCTATTTCAGCAGATTCCATGCATATGCAGGACACAAATCTTTTGTTCAAGCATAGAAAAAAAATGTTTTATTTCATAATCAGTCACAAACCAATTCAGATTTCAATTACTTTGAACAAGTGCATGTTAACCAAGTTCAGTGTTTTGTAACTCTTTTCCTGTTAAATTTAGCAAATGACCTCTTATTTAAGTATTTATTCCACATTTTCCAGGACAAATAATACTAGTTTCCAAACAATATTAAAGGCTCATTTAGCAGGACCATTTTGAGAAATGCAGCAGAAACAGCCTTGCATGATGTAACCAGGTGGAATGTGGGGCCATTGGACAGACTGAAAAAGATTAATTCAAGTTTGTCTGCAAAGTACTGTCATACCTTTCAATACTACACAGATATTGGCAATAAACCCACATTTGTACTACTACTTTGAAACCCATATGCTTTTCTAAACTTCAAATAAAATAACATCTAATATAAAATTTGGGGGCGGGGGGGGGTAAAATCCATTTTAAAAAAACTTAATTTGTATCTAAAACCTAGGATCTTAAAAGGAAAGTGGATAAATGAATGTTGGGAGGATATTATGTATTTGAAGATGTTTATGAAAGAAGTCACTATTGTGTATTCTTAAAGAAAGGCTTTGCCTAGTTATTTATTAGTAGAGTCTAACAGCTGCTGGCTAACCTGCTTTTCATTTTGTCTAAATGTGAAAATGCATGCTTCAGTTAATGCAACAGATGGTTTCTTATGTGTCAATATGAGGGACTAAAAACCTCCTTTACCTAGTTTTAAAGTGTCCTTGTCTTTTCTTTGCAATGCTTTGAATATATGACTTCATTAACACATGAAAAGTAGAAATTTGACTAAGAACTCCACATTCCTCATGGAAGAGAGATGTTATAGGAACATTGTAACCAAACATTGAAATTTAGCAGAATAAGAATATATAGAATACTCTTTTAAAAAAATGAGAATGGTGGTGGATGCCCTTGACTTTGGAGAGTTGGAATATGTAATCACAGATGCAAGATGGGACCTGTGAAAAGTATTTGATTTGGAATGGAATCCAGGACACTGGAAGACAGTACAAGAATGGTGAGCCACAGTTAGAATGTATTATCCTCTGCACATAGAAGTTTCTCTCTTCTCTGTAGATTTATGTTAAGTCGATATATGATTGGA
This sequence comes from Micromys minutus, assembly GCF_963924665.1. NCBI lineage: Eukaryota > Metazoa > Chordata > Mammalia > Rodentia > Muridae > Micromys > Micromys minutus. Next base: position 30,275,136 of record NC_137954.1, on the reverse strand, counting down.
CAGTGAAGAGGTAGGCAGTGAAAAGATAAGAAAATGGAAGAGGAACAGAGATTGAGGGAAGATCAAGATGGAGTTGGGGAAAGCAGACCTAGAACCTGGTGGCCATAATTGGCGTTCAGTAGAATTGATTATTTTTTAAAAATTTTATAGGTCTTTTATCTCTTATAGAAGGGGGGCTTGTATCATTGTGTAATGGATGTAATCCTGCTGTTTAGAGGATTTGTAAATTAAGAATCTATAATATAAACCTGTTTGAAAAGTTACCTGGCTTGGGAATGATGTTTGTGAAGGGAGGTGGAGGGAAGACGATGCCGGGGCAGTAATTCCACCTGGGACAGAGGAAGTAGAGCAGGCAGAACCACCTGGGAAGGGAATCATGTGGAGGGGGCAGCGTGTAGACCAAGTGACAGAGTCCGTGTTCTCGGCTCCATACTAGAGCGGTGTCTACAGAGTGAGACCACGGAGCCGATAGAGAAATAAGCCTTTCATTTTAATATTTACTGCAACAGGTGGTGGCCAAAGTGGAGCAAAAATCCACTAAAACTGTTTATGGCTATCAGCCTAAGAGTTAGTTTAAAAAGTTTTTCTTTTCTAAGTAAGAGGGGACTGGCGCCATTTTGAGTCACATGATGTCTCAAGCATGGGAACCTGAAACATAATAAACACAGAGACAGCCTCTGCTGGCAGGCCGTGGTGTCCTGCGGTGAGAAGGCAGGTGACCATGAACACACAGAAACATTAGTAGCTATTTTATTATTTGGCAAAATTGTTTTCAAAATTTAAACGGATTATTTGTTTGTTTTAAAATGTTATAAAGAATTAATGTACAAGTCAAGTTTGTTTAAAAGAGTATAGAACTCACCCGAATTGCATAGGAATTTTCACCCGTGGTTCAGAACTAAGAAGTCTGCACACCAGACAGAGTGAATACAGACATATATTAAGAAAGGTATTAATAAATAAAAATCAGATGCTCCAGATTGAGAGAAGGACAGATTGAAATACTTTGAACTAAGGTCCTGGTTTTACAGTATTGATTAAAGAATGTAGTGATGGGTGTTTTGTTTGTTTTAAAGATGGTATACAGAGTTAATGATCAAGTCAAGATCAAGGGTTTTTTTTTGTTTTTGTTTCTGTTTTGTTTTGTTTTTGTTTTGTTTTGTTTTGGTTAGGAGAAGAGAACGGAGTCTACCAGAATCATGTGGGAATTTTCACCCCAGGTTCAGAACTAAGATAGAAGTCTGTATACCAGACAGAGTGATTACAGACATATATTAGAGAAGTTATTAATAAATGAAGATCTGATGTTCCAAACTGAGAGCTGGACAGATCAAAATACTTTGGACTAAGGTCCCGGTTTTACAAATTGCTTTCTTACTACCTCTCCAATGTCCAATCGTGTATCAATTTAACATAAATCTACAGAGAATAGAGAAACTTCTATGTGCAGTGGATAATACATTCTGACTGTGGCTCACCTGTAGATTGTCCTGAAGCTGTTTGTATTTTAATGTTAGTTCCACTTCCCCAAGAAGGGCTGCCTAGTCATATACACTTGAGGTGACTTCATCTGAACCTTCCCACTTTAATTAGTAAAATAAAGGAAGTCCAGTGACTGGACAAGGAAAGGGAAGTGGAAAGAGAAGATCCAGAAGAGGTCAGAGGATGAGGGTAGAGGTTGCAATATGGATATTCATCATGATCAGCCAGATCCAGGTGAGCTTAATTGACATTAAACAGCTATGAACATTTAAGGATTTTAAAGGTTTAATAACTCATATAAAAGGGCAGTTTGTATCTTTGTCTATTTGATGTAATCTTGTTGTGTAGAGGGTTTGTGAATTGAGAATTGAACACATAAACTTGTGTGAAAAGCTATCTGGCTATATAGTTGTGTTTGTCTGTGTCTTAGGGTGAACAAACACCCTGGGACACAGGTGAAAAACAGGCAGTGGAAACCACAAAGGAAAGAGAGACTCAGACCAGGCAACAGAGTTGGGCACAGATCTGCACTAAAATCGGGCCTGAGGAGTGAGACCTCAGGCCTGATAAAGAGATACAACACTCTATATTTTTTAATATTTACTGCAACACTCACCATTCTTGTACTGTCTTCCAGTGTCCTGGATTCCTTTCCAAATTAAATACTTTTCACAGGTCCCATCTTGCATCTGTGATTAAATCTTCCAACTCTCCAAGGTCAAGGGCATTCACCACCATTCTCAGTTTTTACAGTATTTCTACATCTTCTCATTCTGCTAAATTACAGTGATTGGTTACAATGTTCCTATAACATCTCTCTTCCATGAGGACTGTAGAGTTCTTAGTCAAATTTCTACTTTTTATGTGCTAATGAAGTCATATATTCAAAGTATTGCACAGAAAAGACAAGAACACTTTTAAACTAGGCAAAGGAGGTTTGCAGTCCCTCATATTGACACATAAGAAACCATCTGTTCTCTTGAAGTTTATGTCTGGGCCTTGAATGCAATGTAGAAGTAAATTCTCAGGTACATTCATTTATATGCTGAGATTATCTTGTAATTATTTAATATTTTCTGTACAGCTTTCCATGTACATTTTACACCTTAAGTTTTTTTTTCTCATTCTATATGATTTACAACCCACTCAGATTGTAACTCACTTAATGGCAAGGAAAGTGGAAAAGTGTGTCCTGAGTAAAGAGGACCTGAAAAAGAATGGCCAAGTCATTAGGCTTGCCAATTTACAAATATCAAAAGGAGAAGTCAGTGGAGCAAACATAGGCAGACTGAGGGACAATAGTAAAAAATTACTTAAATGATATTTGATTTTAAATAAGTATATTTGATGTTTACAAAAATTCAATCAATAATAGCAAAACATCCTAGTTGTGTTTGCTAAGAAAGAGTAAACAAAGATTCCTGCTTCTCAAAATTCGAAGGACAAATTAGAGGAAAAAACTGGAGATAAAGAATCTACAAGTCTGTGGGATATGCACACCTGCTTGTATGTATGTTTGCATGTGCACAGAAGCTTGTATGTAGGTTTGCATATTTGGAAAGGTGTATATGCATATGTGGGCATCTGTAAAATCTCTGCTTTATTGATTCCTGTACTCTGCATAGCAGACTTGCCCCCAGAAACCCTTGTATCTGCCTCCAGAGTGCTGGTTTTACAGCCAAGTTTCCATGTCCACACAGGTTATTTTGTTGTTGTTGTTGTTACTGCTGCTGCTGTTGTTGTTGTTTTGATATGGATGCTGTGAATCTGACCTCAGTCCTCACATTTACATGCCCAGTACTTTATTCACAAAGGCATCTCACCAGGCTGGAGTGGAGAGCCTTTAAAAGGAAAAAGAATGTGAACCAAACAGAACTCATAAACTGGTTTATAAATTCAAGGGAACCCAAAAAAAAGAATAGCTAATACTAGTCTACCTACAGATACATTTCTCAAACTACCAAAAGTACCAGTTAAAACGGTTAGTTCAATGAAACGATAGGAAATGGGAAGGAATGGTACAAATTATATAACTGAAAGATCCCTGAGGACATTTTTCACCAGGACCTAAACAAATGTGGCAGTTTTGAGCTCATAGTACAGGAAGAAGGAAGCCGAGGGCTACCTCACCTAATCCTCCCATTTCATGGAGATTTAGTTCCAAAGATATAACTACCTGTGGTTCTACATAGAGAGAAAAGACTCACCAGGTCTTTGTTCCTTTCTTTCTTTCTTTGTCTCAAATATAACTAGGGAGTGGGAGCCTAATACAGGGGGGGGGGGGTAAATAACACTAAGAATGTTTTCAAAGGCCATAGAAAAACCTACTATTTTATAAGCATATTTAAGATTAATAATATATGTGCACATACATATAATAAATCACATAAATAGACTTAATATCACATTTATATGAATAGTGCTCTGGAAAGATAATAATGCAGTTCCTTTAAGTGCGAATCATAAAAATATAAAATAAAGTCAAGAATGATTCTGTATGTGGTCTTTAGAGCCAAATGTTATCTTAACAGAAAAACAATATTTTAAAATCCTTTAATGTCTCTTGACATTAAGCTTGAGAGACCAAAGCCATGAGGTTTGTAAATGCAAAAAAAAAAAAAAAATGCCTTTTAAAAGATGTAAAATGTTCTGTAGCCCTTAATTATTTGTGTGTTCGTTGCAAATAAAACTTTATAAAACTATAAGAAAACACATCTCTAAGAAGGATAAAATGTGTAGGCATTGGTTCCTCAGACCTGTGAAGTGTTCAGGCAACCACATTTGGCATGTAACTTTTGCTTTCTCTCTGAATTTACTAATTTAGACTTTCATGTTGAGAGCCTATTGCTGTTTAGAAAGCAGCAGAAGGAGCAACCATGTTTCCTCTGGGATAGTGTATTAGGAAGTGCTGACACACGCTATGTGAACTAGAGCCTTGCAAAATGTATCAGAAAGAACATGGAGCTTATAGCGAGTGACAAATGGGAGCCCAGCCACTGTATGTTCTCATTACTGACTGGCAGCTCTGTTCTAGATTGCTGTCTACAGCATCACATTCATTAATTCATAGGCGATTTCGTTGTCCTAAGTGGGCACAAGACATAAAGAAACTGAGTTTTAGTAGGATAGAGAGACAGGACACGCGATTGTCTAATTAAAGCCCCATGTTTTTATGATGGTATTCTGTGACCTGGAACCTGGTCCTGTTATCGGTCATTGCTTAATGTGTTTGCATGTATTCATAGTTTATATGTGTAATTATATGTATATGTATATATACACATATGTATATGTATATATTCACATATACTTACATGTTATGTATGTATTTTATATTTAATTATTTATATTTATATTCCTATGCTGATGTATAACTACTTAAATTGGTATATGTAAATTTATAAGGAATACATGTATGATGTTTAATCGATACTATATAAAATGTACTTACATACTTTCAGAATACAATACAAATATTTTTGAGAGAGAATCTCACTAAGATATACTACTATTTGCTATGACAACCACACAGACCTTGAATTCACAGAGATCCACCTGCCTCTGCCTCCTGAGTGCTGTTGTAAAAAGTGTATGTGACCACACCCGGCTAATTTTGATTTAGAATTGCCAAAATGCATGCAAGTTTAAGACACTCTAATTTAAAATCCTCTATTTGAAAACAATTTGTATTAAACATGTTGAAAAAGAAACTTCTTAGGATGAGAAATTAACCTTTTAACAACAATTTTTTCAAGACCCCTAATTTAAAAAAAAAAAAAAAAAAAAAGAACAGATATAAAATTTCCTTTACAAACTTGCACCTATTTCCAAGGCTGAGTACAAGGAGAAAGGATGATTAATCATAGGTAGAAACATTGATAGCTTGAGGCCAAAAGAAGCTAACGAGTTTTTCATGTTCTGTTTTTTAAACTATATCACAATAATTTGTTTATCACTCTCTGACACAAACCAGGAAAATTAATGCAACCCATGAAGTAAGATTTTAACCCCAACAGTCCTAATGAATTCATTTTTTCAAAATTGGATATTCTCTGTATTTACATTTCAGGTGTTATCTCCTTTCTTTTAATCCCATCCCTATTCCCCTCACAATGCGTCCATGAAGGTGGTCCCTCTTCCAACCACCCTCTCCCACCTCAACACCTTGGCATTCCCCTACACTGGGAAACCAAGCCTTCGATGGACCAAAGGCCTCTTTTCCCATTGAAGCCAGAAAAGGTTATCATCTGCGGCATATGCACCTGGAGCCATGAGTAGATCATATGAACTCACTGGTTGGTATTTTAGTCCCTGGAAGCTGTGGTGGGTTTGGTTAGTTGGTAATTTCATTCTTCCCTTTGGGGTTGCAGAACCTTTCAACTTGTTCAGTCCTTTTTCTAGCTACTTCATTGGGGTGCCCCTGTTTGGTTTTATGGTTAGCAACAAACATCCTCCTCTGTATCAGTATGGCTCTGGAAGATCCTCTGAGGAGGAATCCATACCGGGTTCCTGACAGTAAGCACTAGTTGGCACCAGCAATAGTGCTTGAGTTTAGTGGCTGCATATGAGTTGGATCCATAGGTGAGGTAGTCTCTGGATGATCTTTTCTCCAATCCCTGCTCCTCTGTTTGTCCCATTATTTCCTCCCATGAGTGTTTTGTTCTCCATTCTAAGAAGGACTGAGGCACCCACCTTCTGGCCTTCCTTCTCTTTGAGCTTCATAAGTTCTGTGAATTGTTTCTTGGGTATTCAGAGCTATTTGGGATAGAATCCGCTTATCAGTGACTACATACCAAGAGTGTTCTTTTGTGACTGAGTTACCTCACTCGGAATGTTATTATCAAGTTATATCCACTTACCTAAGAATTTCATGAGGTCATTGTTTTTAATAGCTGAGTAGAACTCCATTGTGTGAATATATCATGATTTCTGTATCCATTCCTCTGTTGAAGGACATCTGAGATCTTTCTAGCTTCTGGCTATTATAAGTAAGGTGGCTATGAACATTGTAGAGCATGTGTCCTTATTAGATATTGGAACTTCATTTGAGTGTATGTATGCCCGGGAGTTTTATGGCTGGGTTCTCATATAATACTTTGTCCAATTTTCTGAGGAACTGCCAGACTGATTGCCAGAGTAGTTGTACCAGCTTATAACCCCACTAACAGTGGAAGAGTGTTCCTCTTTCTCAACATTCTTGCCAGCATCTGCTGTCACCTGAGTTTAGATCTTAGCCATTCTGACTGGTGTGGTATAGAATCTTAGGTTTGTTTTGATTTGTATTTTCCTGATGACTAGGGATGTTAAGCATTTCTTTAGGTTCTTCAAGCCATTCCATATTCCTCAGTTGAGAATTCTTTGTTTAGCTGTGCACCCCATCTATTTTTAATAGATAATTTAATTCTCTAGAGTCTAACTTCTTGTGTTCTTTGTATGTATTGGATACTAGCCCTCTATCAGATGTAGGATTGGTAAAGATTTTTTCCTAATCTGTTGGTTGCTGATTTGTCTTTATGACAGTGTCCTTTGCCTTACAGAAGCTTTGCAATTTCATGAGGTGCCATTTGTCCATTCTTTGAACTTAAAGCAGCAGCCATTGGTGTTCTGTTCAGGAAATTGCCTCTGGTACCTATGTGTTTGAAACTCTTCCCTGCTTTCTGTTCTATTAGCTTCAGTGTACCTGGTTTTATGTGGAGGTCTTTGATCCACTTGAACTTCAGCTTTGTACAAGGAGATAAGAAAGGATTAACTTGGATTCTTCTGCATGCTGACTGCCAGTTGAACCAGGACCATTTGTTGAGAGGCTGTCATTTTTCCATTGACTGTTTTTAGCTTGTTTGTCAAAGATCAAGTGATCATAGGTGTGTGGGTTCATTTTTGGGTCTTCAATTCTATTCCATTGACCTACCTGCCTGTCTCTGTACCAATCCAATACTATGTGATTTTTATTACCATTGATCTATGATTCAACTTGAGGTCAGGAATGGTGATTCCCCAGGTTTTTTTTTTTTTTTTTCTTTTTTTAAGAGAATAGTTTTTGCTATCCTGGGTTTTTTATTATTCCAAATGAATTTGCAAATTGCTCTTTCTAACTCTATAAAGAATTAAGTTGGAATTTTGGTGGAGATTGCATTGAATCTGTAGATTGCTTTTGGCAAGATGGCCATTTTTACAACGTTGGTCCTTCCCATACATGAGCATGGGAGATCTTCCCATCTTCTGAGATATTCTTCAATTTCCTTCTTCAGGGACTTGAATTTCTTGTCATACACATCTTTCACTTGCTTGGTTAGGGTCAGTCCAAAGTTTTTATATTCATTGTTACTATTGTAAAGGGTGTCAATTCTCTAACTTCTTTCTCAGCCTGTTTGTCCTGTGAGTAGAGGAAGGCTACTGATTTGTTCGAATTAATTTTATATCAAGCTACTTTGCTGAAGTTGTTTATCAGCTTTAAAAATGCTCTGGTGGAATTTTTGGGGTCACTTAAGTATACTAACATATCATCTGTATATAGTGATGTTTTGACTTCTTTCTTTCCAATTTTTATCCCTTTGACCTCTTTTTGTTCTCGCTAATACTTACAGTACTATATACAGTACTATATATTTCAGTGCTATAATACTTACCGTTCTATACTATAGGTAGGGGAGAGAGTGGGTGGCCTTGTCTAGTTATTGATTTTAGTGGGTTGCCCTTGTATTTGGAACATAGATGTTCAGAATTGAGAGTTTGTCTTAATAGGATTTTTCTGTGATGAAAAAAGTGTGTCCTTCCTTATCTTTTCTGATTGAACTTTTGATTGAAAACCTATTTTATTCTTTATTAGGCAGGCAACTCCAGCTTGTTTTTTTGAAACCATTTGCTTGGAAAGCTTTTTCCCAACCTTTTACTCTGAGGTAATACCTGTCTTTGTTGCTGAGATGAGTTTCCTGAATGCAGCAAAATGCTGGGTCCTGTTTATGTATCCAGTTTGATAGTCTATGTCTTTTTATTGGGGTGTTGATGTTAAGAGATATTAAGAATTAGTGATTGTTGTTTCCTGTGATTTTTGTTGTTAGAGGTAGAATTGTGCTTGTGTGCTTTTCTTCTTTGGAGTTTGTTGCAAAAAGATTAATTTCTTGCTTTTCTTAGGGTGAAGTTTTTCTCTTTGTGCTGGAGTTTTCTATCTATTATCCTTTGAAGGCTAGATTTGTGGACAGATATTGTGTAAATTTGCTTTTGTCCTGGAATATCTCAGTTTTTCCTTCTATATTCATTGAAAGTTTTGCTGGATATAGTAACCTATGCTGCATTTGTGTTCTTTTAGTGTCTGTCTGATGTCACTCCAGGATTTTCTAGCTTTCATAGTCTCTGTTGAGAAGTCTGGTGTCATTCTGATAGGTCTGCCTGCACATGTTACCTGCGCTTTTTCCCTTGCTGCTTTTGCTATTCTTTTTTCATTTTGAACATTTTGTGCCTTGACTATTATGTCTCAGGAGAAGTTTCTTTTCTGGTCTAATCTATTTAGGATTCTATAGGCTTCTTTTGTGTTCATGGACATCTTTTTCTTTAGGTTAGGGAAGTTTTCTTCTATAATTTTGTCGAAGATATTTACTGGGCCTTTTAGTTGGGAGTCTTTGCTCTCATCTACACATTAGGTTTGGTCCTCTCATTGTATCTTGGATTTCCTGGATGTTTTCGGTTAGAAGCTTTTTGAGTTTTGCATTTTCTCTGACTGTTGTGTCATTGTTTTCTATTGTGTCTTCTGACCCTGATTCACTCTTCCATCTCTTGTATTCTGTTGGTGATGCTTGTGTCTATGACTCCTGATTCTTTCCTAGGTTTTCCAACTTCTGAGTTGTCTCCTTTTGTGATCTCTTCATTGTTTCTATTTCTGATTCAATTCCTTCACCTGTTTGGTTGTGCTTTCCTGTAGCTCTTTAAGTGATTGTGTGTGTGTGTGTGTGTGTGTGTGTGTGTGTGTGTGTGTGTGTGTTTCCTCTTTAAGGGCTTCAACTTGTTTGCGTGTGTTCTCCTGGCTTTCCTGTACTTTTTTAAACTGTGTTATTTATGCACTTCTTGAGGATCTCCATCATCATCATGAACTATGAATTTTAAGTCTAGATCTTGTTTTTTTCTGGTGAGTTGAGGTATCCACAATTTGCTGTGGTGGGAGAACTGGGTTCTGATGTTGCCAGGTTGTCTTGGTTTTTATTTCTTAGGTTCTTATGCTTGCCTCTTGCCATCTTCTTGTCAGTGATGCTAGATGATCTTTTTGTCTCTGACTAAAGCTTGTCTCTCCTGTGGGTCTGTGGGCCTGTGTGCTCTGGAGGGAGATTTCTCCTGGGTGTTCGGCTCTCTGGGTAGGTTATGACAGTGGGCTGTATCTGGATTTTATCCAGAACAGTTTGTTTCCAGGCAGCACCAAGCTACCTGAAACCTGAGCATTCTGGGTGGTCTCTCCCCTGAGAGTGGAAGAGGGACTGTGGACATACCTGTGGTTTCAGGAGTCGGAATGCTTTTGCAGCTCTTCCAGGTGCCCAGCAATGTACAGGCAGGCCACAGTCCTTATGAAACTGGACCAGCTCTGGCCTTAGGTCAGAAGTGTTTCCTAATGAACTCATTATAAATTGACTCTTACTTTCTTTTTCTAGATTAAGTCTCCTGTTTGTATTTTCTGCACCATGAAAAATTTGCAAAATTTGTGTAATGATTTTTATCCTTCTGTTCAACTTTTATACTTGTGAAGGTGTGCATGTTTAACAACAAATTAAAAACCCTTTTCCTACCTTAGCAGTACAGTATCTTATACTATATTCAAATGATCATCCTAAACAAACATGTCATTATTCCCCCTGAATATTTCTTTTCTATCTTAACTTTGCATATGAGAACTCCATACATTTTAAGGAAACCCTTACATTGCATCATTGAATTTTAATTTTAAAGTTTTGTGGTTTTGATATGAATTCTGTCATTTAATCTTTATGTAAAATTATGTATAGGTCTTAATGTTCTATGGCTGATTAACACAACTTAAGATATCTTCACTAATGTATCAGCATGCCTGTTTACACACTCCCCTCTTTCTCTGCTACAGAGATTTGGTCTAATCTTTGTCCATAAAGATGAATACTACCATTAAGTAATCCAATAGACTTTCTTCTCAAACACATGTGCAGGAATAAATGTATTTCTAGTACAACTCTGTCTGCTAAGAACGCTTCTTCAGCCAAACTTGGAAGACAGACAATAGTATGTCTATGCCTTGCTTCATCCAAGCTCAGTCTCCATCTAGATTTCCAGGCTTAAAGAAACTGATATGTTCACAGCTAACAATATTGTGTCTATAATACTTTATACCAATGTGGTGAATAAAATCTGAGAATATCACACACACACACACACACACACACACACACACACACACACACACACAAGCAATGCCTAATAAAAGGGATCTTTCAAATGACTTTTTTAAGTCAGGACAATAGAATCTCTCAGATCTCAGACACCATGACAACCATCTGCATTGTGATAAATGTATGGGAAAAATCTGTGGTAGCCTTTTCCATGTAAACTTATGTTTCACTTAAGCATGCACACAGAAAATTTATGTCCCCACCCCACCACCGGGGGGGGGGGGGCGGGGCAGAGTAAAACCAAAAATGGACCACAGTTTACTTATGCTCTCAGCCCCTTTAGTTAAATTATACCTCATGACACATTTAAGTAAAAAGAAAAGAAAAAAAAAGTGTCTTTCATCTCTGATGTTAAACACTGAGGCTAGTTTATAGATTATTGTAATAACTGATAACATGGAGTAATGAAGGATTTGCTGGCATTGGTTGTTTGGTATTGGAAAATAGAGAACACTTCCATAGGGATCTCTTTTATACCATATGTAATATGTAAATATCTTATTTCACCTCTAAGTTGTCTCTGAAGAAAAATATTTATGTGTTGCATTAGTATTGTCCATATGCTCAGCTGGGAGTTCTGTGGAGACAGAATCTGCCAGAATTTTCCATCACACAGATGAATGAATGAAAGCATATGTGAACATTGCTGTCATAAACGTTTTTGTTTATGGAGAGTCTCAGTCTACACTTTTGTTACATAATACTCTTCACAGAAATCAACATGCTAACCATCCCTTGCAATCATTTCAAAGTGACTCAGATCATAAATACCATGATGAAGAATAAATAAAACACACCAGGCATCTAAGTACAGGCTGCATAGCTTAGAATATCCCTGATTTGTTAACAGAGAAGACAGAGGTAGGAAAAAAGCATTAAAAGGCTCATCTTCAAACAAATAAAATCTGAGAGGTCCACACAGCATATATTTAGAAAGGAAATTGTCTTCTGTGACCTTTATGAATCCCGTGAAAGGTAATATACTCACGGTATCAAAATGATGAAAGGTGTGTTTGCTAAGAATTAAGAGGAGTGGCAAAGCATAATTTTACTTTCAAACTTTGTTTTGTAAAGAGACTACTTCACCCCGGCTTATAGAACATTAAATTATAGAATACTGTGGCTGTGATGAGTATAGAGGTCACATAATATAGAGAACAATATCATATAAATATGGCATATTTTAAAAGAAGGGAATATTTACAAGTCAATCAGTCAGTTTGACCTTTAAATCACCTACTCATTTTACAATTTAAAGGTACCAATATGTACTTACTTCTATTTTCATTCTTTCTAATAAATAGACTATGAAAAATAGTTTCTGTTATTTTCAATACCCACTGGCTCATTCTATAATTCAGCTAACTCTGCATTACAAATGTATGCACACACACATGCACACACACACACAAAGGGAGAAAATTCCACCATGGGATTTTATTATTTTTTCCCATAGGGGAACTGCAAGATACCTCTCGATAACCAAAACACCTTGGAAAAATAGTACATTCCACTATTCATTTATTTAATAAATATTTATTTTGACCTAACCTGTGCCATGAGTTAGTGTATGAGTACAAAATTCAACACTTAAGAATGTAGGCAGAGATTCTGATACATAGCAGTGCGTATTTCAACATGAGAAGGTGTATGATAAATATCAATAATTAGCGAACAAAGGTGCTGTGATATCTCCAAGAATTAAAAGTAAACAAGTATGTTGAATTTCTGAGTGGAGTGTTAGCCTTTAATGAGATGAGGAAACAGTGAACAAAGACTGAATTGAAGTAAGAGATTTTAGCACTGAGATATACTATAAAATATTCCACTCAGAGAGGAGAGACAATGAAAGGCATCCATGTGGAATGTGCCTCATGGGTTGGAGAAACAGCAGGGCACTGGTGCATTTAGAAGACCTGAGTAAGGGGAAGAGTGACAAGTGAGATCAGAGGGCTCCAGAATGTGTATTGACTTAAAGACTACCTCCAGGACGATTAGCCCTCTTTGAATTCTGATTTAGAAGCCAACCTCGTATACCAGCCCATACAGAGAACACCAGAGTTAACCTGGTTTGCTTCCGTGTCACTTTAATAAACACAAAAAGCAACACAAGAAGGAAACAATGTAGTCCATTTTGTATTTCTGGGTCACAATTGAAGAAAGTTGGGATGGAACCTGGAGGCAGAAACAGAAGTAGGGGCCCTGGAGGAACAGTTTAATGCTGTGCTTTCTTGTTTGCTCATGCATAGGAGAATGATTATTTTAGATGCCTATGTTGTCCTGCCTGTCCTGAACTCACTTTATAGACATGGCTGGACTCAAACTCATAGAGGTCACACCCACCTATCCTGGGCTATAAAGTCTAAACTACATCTTTATGTTACAAATAATTTCTTGCTATAAAATTGCTGGAATGTAACGATAAACTATAATGCATTTAGTTCTATTTCCGATTAAAATGTTCACTTCATGTTTCTTTCCTTATTTGTGCTCTAGCTCCTGATAGCCATGTAAATATTTGGGTTAGTGGAGGCAGGAGAGACACCAGGAGGCATCACCCATAAGCACCGTGTAAAAGCAGAACTTAAACAATCGGAATGTCAATTGTCATATTTTTAGATGTTTTTCATTCTATAAGCCATGGAAAATACCTAGGCAATTAGTCACATCAGTCTCCAGGGGAGAGAAAATGCATGAGAGTGGTTTCTGCTTCATCTGTCTTTAGTGAAGGAATCTGACTTTGCTAGTTATCCCTCTAATGCTTCATGCGACAATAGAGTCTATAAGTATCCAGAAGATGTGTTGGAGAACCCTGCTATTAAGGTTGCAGTCCCCCCCCCCCCATGTCAGGGTGGCTCTCTGAGCTCAGTGCATAATACAGGACTCCCTTTCCCAGCAGGGCTTTCCTTTCCCTACCTGATCCTCACTGGAGAACATTCCTGAACACAGGTGTTCGGCCTTCCCTGAAGAATGACCTTATGCACAGATTCAGAGCTCAGCATACAAGTTCCACTCTGGCTTCCCACCCACATGATAATCAGGTGCTGTATTGTAACCAATCAGCTCTTCCTACCCACATGACTAATTACCCCTTTCCACCCTTACCTCTAAAAGCCCCCTCATATCATTCCTGGAACAATAAAACAGATTTGTCTCACTGCAGTAGGCCCCAGAAGTTCTCCCCTTATACTTAGAACCGTCCAAACCCAGCTGGCTGCTTCTGCTTCCTTTGTCCCCAAGGCCCTGTGACAAATGACCACTGGTAGGAAGGGAGACCTACAAAGACATATAAAGTACAGCATTGAGAGAGGTGGGGATGGGAAGAAAGCTTACAATCTGGATAGAAATAAACTGGAAGGGGGGTCAATCAGCTTATGAGTGACAAGGGAGGAAAATGAAAATTATCCTTCTGGATTAAAGTCACACCTATACTGAAGTCTCCAGTAGTTACAGAAATGATACTATGCAAATTAGATGTGCATACCCTCTGCCCCTGATGAACAGGGTAATCCACTTGACCCTCCAAACAATACTTGTCCCAACTCTAACACACAGCCCCACTCCTGTTACTTATTCCCAGGCTTCAGACTGGAGGAGTGAATGGTTGCCTCTTTCACCCTGATATTAGTCTCCGCATTAATCACCTTAGAGATGAGAAGGAATTGCAGACAACTCGGGCCTTTTACTAGAGAGGTTGTAGATCATGGTATCTTTTTGCTGACTGCAGAACGCTTTTCTGATATGAGCACTTAGTTAGTGCATGGTAAGTGAATTAAGATTTGAAACCCTTGCATTAAAGCAACCAAGTAACTTCATTATCCTCTCAATGTCCACCCCTATTTCTAGAAGCTTTGTTTTTGTCCAGTGTTCCCATCCCTGGGAACCTGAGAATATACTTATTGAGAGTCTTCTTTATCCTTTTTATGTAACTTCTAATTGTCCCCTGGTCAGACTATAGTTTTCAAAGCTAAATCTAAATCTATAAACATAAGACCATCTAATGGTCTTATAGATAACCAGTGAAGTAGCATGCTGCATGATGCAGGTCTAAGATGCTACAGCACATCATGGATCGCCGATCTCCAGCGTTTTCCTCTTCATTTGAAAGAGAAATCATAGTAGTTACTTTCCAAATAAATAACTGCATTCTCTGCACATGTAAGAGCTTCCCTCTTGCAGGCTGACACTATCCAAAGTCATTCACAGAAGAGAGAAATTAGCCTTGAGATAGCAAATACTTTACAACTAATTTTACTCCCATCCCTGTTATTCTGTGCAATGTTGAGAGGGGTTCGGGGTCTTATTGTCTAAAATCTAAAAAATGTACTGCAGTGGTAAAACACCATGCTAGAGATAAGACCTTCAGTTTATCAGAGTCCACCACAGAACTGAATATTGGGAAATATCACTCCCATGCCAATGGCCTGCAGCCTGTGTGTGCAGCCATAGTAAAGTAGGCTGTCTAGGATATTTCATATGATCATTCAGGAAGAAAGGAGGAGGAGTCCCTGCCTCTGCCTCTTCGAAGTAACTGAAAACCTGAACCACAGGACTCCATTCTACATAGTGATACCAATGACTCAAAGTGGAAAGGATGAGAAAAGATCTCATTCATTACATATGCTTAATTGACTAAAACCAAGGGGACAATCAGGAGAATCTATACATAGATAAACTTTCTCTTCATCCTGCTTCTTCAATATTTTCCCATACTTTAAGGACAATAAAATATGTTTGACACCATTCACCATTCCTGGGCTAAGATGTTAAATAAAGGGTGCCACGTACTCCAAAAAGCTATCTACTTATTAATGAGCATTGATCAGGAATATTCTCTTCAGTTTTAAGAAAAGCAACAGCAGCCAAGAATACTTGCAAGTATTTTTAATTCATGGCATTGGCTTCCAGGCTGATCTTTGCTAATCATCATGTACAAGGGATATCAGGAAATTTTTCACAGTAACAAGATAGAAACAGAACAATGTGTGTTCTCTTGGTTAAGGTTTCCTGCTGTACCTCTAATGACAAACATTGGGGATAATGGAAATTTTAATAATGATATTTCAGTAACAGCAATATTTAACTACAATGGTTGAGACAGTAGTATCCTGACTCTATCTACATATCTATCTTTCCCCTCTCTAATTCTTCATTAACCTTTGCTTAAGAAATTAGGTTATTACCGTAGTTCCCCCAACCCCAACAGCACATACTTTATAGCTGCAGACTCCAAAAAAATAAGTGAGGTTGATGATTAATTTAGATGGTTCCTTGACCTTGAGAGACTCACAAGCATTTCTCTCAGTAAAATTGCTGATTCTGCCAATTATGATTAAGTAAAATTGGCAGGGAATGACTCTCCAGGAAATACCAAGAAAGTTTCAGATTTTATTTTATAGCTTGTTCAACCATAAAGGGGAAATGAACATTTGTTTCAGTCTCCTGTATTACATATTCGTTGGCTAAGAGGGAAAAAAAAAATCTGCTGAAGCCAATGCAGATATGTCTGCCACCTTCTTTTCCTAACTTAAACACTGTGGATTATCATAACTTTGTCTGAAGAAGTGGCTTATATTGAAACAGCCATTTAGCTTCACAAACAATGCATAGGTCCTGAGTAGACTCACTTAGAAGTGAGGTGTACAAGGCACATTAATAACATACTACATGCTTTCACTCATTGCAATGAAACCAGGGCTGGGAGACTTGATATTAGGTGATTTGTTTTGTTTTGTTTTGTTTTGTTTTGTTTTGTTTTGTTTTGGTTTGGTTTGGTTTGGTTTGGTTTGGTTTGGTTTGGTTTGGTTTGGTTTGGTTTGGTTTGGTTTCATCCCATTCTGTTTGGATTGGGTTTGGGGGGAAAAGATATGCCTGCTATTTGCTTAACACTGAACAAGTAATCTATAGGAACTTCTGAATAAATGAAACATACACACATTTCCCAACCTTCTTTGCTACGTGTTGAATTGCCCTATATAAAAATTCTTAACTGGCCATTACTGTTATGGAGAAATTATGGGGAAATAGGGTCCATGGTGATGTCAAAAGGCTAAAATAGACTCTTGAAGAGACATTAAATTTAGTCTTAGATCTGATCAGGCCAAAAATGCTCAAAGAAGAAAAATGGCCATGGGAAGAGGAAGGCAGAGATAGGAGCTATGATGCCCCAAGGCCAGGAACAAAAAGTCAATGGCACAAGAAGAGCAAAGAAGCAAATTTCCCCAGCACTTCTGAAAAGAATTCATCCTGATATTAAAATGACCTTGACTTCAACCTTGAGTCTCTATAGATGAAAAAGAAGTGTTTGTTCTCATTTGTTCACTTTGAGAAAGTTTCCCGAACATATCTAGGGAGCTAATAGAATATTCCTATACACATATTAAATGTACAAAAATGTAATCTATATTTGTTAAATCTATAAGAAACAGGTAAGTTCATCTTAATATATGAAATATAAAATACTGCTTGCTGACTTCATAATGTGTTTCATATGTGGATATGTGAATGTATCTGTGTGTATGTGCACATATGCAGTTATAACATAGATTATAGATAAAAGATAGTTGGTTGATAATAGATAAAATATAGATAGATAGACAGACAGGCAGACAGACAGACAGACAGACTTGAGTAGCATACTTTACTTTTTCAGCTTTGGGGGTTGTTAACTGATAATCAATATGCCTCAGTGGGGATTTTTGAGTATTTAATTCTGGAGCATTCAATTCTGTCTCACTTTGAACATACTTTTGCCTTCAAATTTCTGTCCTCAAGTACAATTTCTAACATCATGGAGATAGTCTTTATTCTTTTTCATACTACAGAGGAAAAAGATATGCACTTGAAAGGTGATGTTAGTGAGCTTTACAAAGAGAAAAAATGCTCTATAGGTGTTTCTTGCATGCTTTATTCTATTTGAGGGGAGAGTGTATCTGGGTTGCTGTGTACATATATGTGCAGGTACTCATGCACATGTGTAGACTCCAGTGGAGGCTAGAAGGCAATGCCAGGTTCATTATCAATCGGTCAGCACCTTTTCTGTTCTGAGACAGAACATCTCACTGAACCAGGTGTACTAGAGCAGAAACCATCAAACCCCAGGGATCCTCCTCTCTCTGTCTTCCAATATAGTAATTACAGGAAACTGCAGCCATCCCAGCTTTTTATGTCGGTGCTGTGGATGGAATGCATCTCCTTATGTTGTCAAGGAAATCCCCCAGGTCATCATCCTTGCATGACAAGCACTTCATAGGCTAGCACGTCTCCACTGGTCTTGCTTTGTATAATTTTATCTGTGTGCTAAAAGTGAGATTTTTAAATTATACACTGTATTTGTAACTAGTTGCTGTTATCAGTCTAAGCAACTTCAGCTAAGCTGTAATGGAGAATCTAGCCTAGAAGTCTGACCTTTTTTGAATACTCTATTATAGCTCACATTTTTCCAATTTGTCCTACCTTTTAGAGGTTAGAATATTAATGGTGAGTAGAAGAGACCTGACATTAAATTTTAATTGGGCTGAAAACTCAAAACTTTATGTCTCCTTCATTTACTGACATTGACATAAGTGCTTTCTTTTGTTCCTTTTATTCTCAGATAATTGAGTTATGATATCTCTGTCAAACAAATCCTCTTTTATAAAGACCTTTGGACCTATTCATAACCTTTGGCAAAATAAGCCATGTAACAATGTAAAGAAATACTTCTTTTTCATTGTTTGGTGCACAAATTCTAGCATTCGCATTTCAGAAGCTTGGCACAAGAAATAAGTAAGTTTTTTTTTTTTTTTTTAATTACAAGCATAATGGTCAGAAGTGACATTTATCACTATATATTTTCTAAAAGGGCTAAATACAGTTACAGGACTTCACAGTAGGTTGGGGTAGAAGTGTTGAATGGATGATCAAAGGATTTCATTGGAGAAAATTATTCCACAATTTCAGTATTCATGTGAAGTGCATACAAATCTCAAGTGCGAAAACATGTATTTAAACATGATATAGTCATTGAGCAATTACTAAGTACTACTGCTATGATCTGACCAACTTCATTGTGTGTGTGTGTGTATATGTGTTTAAATGTGTTAGTGTTTGTGGGTATGTGTGGTGTATTTGTGTGTGTGTGTGTATGTGTGTGTGTGTATGGTGTGTGTTTGTATATGTAAGTGTATGTGAGTGTGTGGTAAGTGTATATGATGTGTGTGTGTGTGTGTGTGTGTGTGTGTTGTTTTGGGGGCTATTCCTACCTTTCTTATTTTAAGATAATCTCCCACTGCTTATATCTTACCATGTAAGCTAGCCTGGCTGGCCAAGCCCAGGGGATCTACTTATCTCCCCCTAAATAGTGTTGTCTTTACCATTGCTGTGATGAAACACCATGGGAAAAAGGCTTTATTTAAACTCACACTTGCACTTCATCACACAGAAAAGTTGAGGTAGAAACTCAAGGTGAAGCAACAGTGGGGTGCTTCTTACTGGCTTGCTTCCATGTTTTCTCGGCATGCCTTCTTGTAGTACCCACATCAATCATCAACCGAGAAAATGCCCTAAAGAACTGCCCGCAGGCCAATCCTCTGGTGGCATTTTCTCAATTAACATTTCTCATTCCGAGATGATTTTTGCTTGTATCAGGTTTATGTAAAAACTAACCAGCACTTCAAAACTTCCAAAGTCTGAACTTGAGAAATAGCTCAGTGGTTAATAGCACTTACTGCTCTTCCAGAGAAGAGTTTGTCTCCCAGGACCTGTGTCACAACCACTTCTAATGCCAACTCCAGAGGATTCCACTCTCTTCTGTTCTCCACTGATACACACACACACACACACACACACACACACACACACACACACACACACACATGTTTGAAAGAAGGAGGAGAAAATACACAATTATAGTCTTAAAAATAAATGTTTAAAAATAATAATATTTTTATTTGAAACCGTTTATAAGCCTTAGACTCTGAGGTGTCAGCTTCTGATTCACATTCTCAGCCCATTTCCCTCTTTTCATTGAATAGTCTGTCTTTAAACGTCATGGTTTTCCATATTATGGTATATTCTTATCCCATCTGTACTAGCTTTATAAAAGATTACAGAAAGGAGATCTAGTTTTGTCTTCTACTTTGGCACAAATAATTTTCTGTCCTAATTATTGTTTTCTTTGTCTTTCTGTTTCCAGCATTTCTTTGGGAGGGGTTCCTGTTCAATTTAACAATGTATCATGTCCCACAGATTTTCTCATTTCCCACAGACTCACTTGGTCAAATGATCAATGCCCTCTTACTTTGTTTCATGCAATTTTCTATTCATTCTTGTATTTGCAATGTACTAACTCACCGCTCTCTGTTTATACTAGACTATTCTTTCTCTTTTTTTCTGTGAACAAAGAGGTACTCAAACTGCATGTCTCTACAATCCTCTCATGACTGCTTCATCAACATACAGACGGCTACAATTCAGGCAAGCAGATTAGCTCATCCTACTTGTGAAGGAAGACTATGTAAATACATAATCCCACGAAGCAAACAGTGCAACAGAAAGTCACGTACCACATAGTCTCACTCACATGTACAGTCTAAGACAGCTGATCTCCAGGAAGTCAACAATAGGATGGTAGTTACCAGATGATGACAGAGGAGGATAAGAAGGACAGATGATCAAGGTCATCAGTGGGTGGAACGTTACAGTTAGAACTTGCAATGCTGAGGTGCTGTTGCTCTGCAGAGTAGCTACAGATAATGATAATGCACTGTATATATTTTTTTCTTTTTTTCTTACAACTTTATTTTTATAAAACCGGAGATACGTTGTTTTACATATACTTTATGATCTTTGTAAATAGTAAGACTTCAATGCATACTATAAAACCTTTAAAAAATCAATTACTGACAAAAATATATTCATATATATTTACACTAAAATGCTTTTAATAATCTGTGCATGTATCTCTGGTTTTATGGATATAGTCAAAGTTTTCATGGTGTGTAAAGATTAAACATAAGGATTTTTAAATACCAAAAATTGCCACAAGGCTACCTTATTAGCTCTTGAGTTATTAATGATTTAAGGTCTAAGTGTGCTCCACTCTTAGAGGGTGCTATACACTTTTATTTTTTGCTAAGAAAGACTGAAGCTTCTACTTTTTGGCCTTTCCTTTCCTTTTTTTTTTTTTTTTTTTTTTTTTTGAGATTCATATGGTCTGTGAGTTGTTTCTTGGGGTATCCAGAGCTTTCTGAGGCTAGTATCCAATTATCAGTGACTGCATATTGTGTCTGTTCTTTTGTGACTGGGTTACCACTCTATATTTTTAAAAACCAGAGATAAGATCTTGCTATAAACCAGTGGCACATGTTTGGGGATATAAATATCTTGAACTTTATTGGAACATTATACAATGTATCAATGTACCAAGGCAATTAATCTATAAGTATCACAGAATCTCTTACCAAACCTGATACCATAAATGAACTTCAAAATCACTAAATAAAAAAGAAAGGAAAAGGATCAAGGTACGAGAAAGGATGTAGAAGAGGAAGCTTGTTGAAATATGCTTTTCATTGCAAATTGTGAGTTGTGATTTTTGCATGCCTGTTTTTATACTTCAGATAGTCTAAGTAAACTTAAGAGGACAAAATCCTACCTTATAAATATCCTCAATGTTTAAGGTATGCAAATTGTACAAATAGCAATCAACAGTTTTAATGAGTTTGCCATAATTAAAGGCAAACCTTTTTTCATGTGATTCAAGATATTGCTATTCAAACGAAGCAACACTAACCCATCACAGCATTACCTCTTACTACAATGATTATCCCATATAATAAATTAACATGCTATATCACTTAAGGTTTTGATTCACGGTTAATTATAGTTTCTCCCATTTAATTACAAATTAAAGACACTAATCAAACCTTACTCTGAACTGCTGTCTGAGACTAATGACATTCCTTTCTATCATTCCGAGAAGTCTCTCTAATCCATTTTTCCACCCTATGACAGGTCAGAGCTTTCTTTATGTGTTATCATAATATAGTGTCTTTCTCCTTCAGAGAACTTCACATCATGGTAATTATTTTAAAGATGCGTATCATTATCAGCAGAGGGCTGCAGTTTCCCTGCTCCATCCTAACATCTACTATGAGCACATACCTGCACTGGTTAACAGATGCGAAAAACAGTCCTGGCAGCTCCACACCACAGCTATTTGTTGAACTGATGTGCAATCCATTTCAATACTATTGCAAAGAGAGAGAGAGAGAGAGAGAGAGAGAGAGAGAGAGAGAGAGAGAGAGAGAGAGAAGAAAAAAGAAAAACCCCATACTATATCAGTCCTTGGATAATACTTTGTGAATTAAATTATAGAATCAGAACATGTCCCATCTAAGAATGAGCATTTAACCACAAATATCAAAGTAAAAAGTCAGCACCTACCATAGTTCCCATTTTAGTAATATGGTTTCTTATTTTGGACACTTTGGGTAGTTGCTCATCGTATATGAAGTAAATAAACAAAGTTGAGACAGGAAGTCAATCTGCCTTAGTTTATCCCAGTGACAGATACTGGTTAGGTGCAATGAAAGAGACTGAGCTTTGATAGAAGTTGTGTTGCACCTTGTAGTAATCACCTCCCCAATGGTGATTCCATTATGGAATATGAATCAAGCCTTACAGATGGTCACTACAGATCCATTTGGAGATAGATTCATTAGTCCTTTTGTGTGGTTTTGCAATGGGCTGAGCATTCTTGAGGCTTTTTTTCTCTCGCTTTTATGTTATGTGTGTATGAAATCTCAATATAGATGTGTATATAGTTCACTCTACCAAGCACAGCTGGGAGATTGCTGCTTGCTATTACATTAAAGAAAAGCACACAATTGAGAGGCCTGGATACAGTGAATTACTAATGAGAGCTGCGATTGAAGTGCCGGTTTTCTTCTGCTACATTTCCAAATGCAGTAGCAGAAAGGAGGTCATTTGCATATGTTATACAAACAGAATGCAGCCTTAATATTTTTTTATATTTAAACTAAATCTGGGTTTTGCTGATATATTTGTTAATCAAATCATAAAATCTATCAATGCTCGATTTGGTTGAAACTCAACTTCATATGTTGTTCCCAAAATTTTATTGCTTAAAGAGTAGAAAAGGGAAGTCACTGACATTCGATTGTTTTCACTTTCAATATACATATAGACTTTACTATTCAGTTGCCTCCTCCATTTTCAAAACACAGCTAAGTAAAATGTGCATTTGTCAGAAGCCAGAGAGCTGTGGAAGAAGACAATGAAGAGAGAAATAGATGTGAGGACAAGAAGAGTCAAAGAAAGGAGGGGAGGGAGTAAAGGAAAGAGGGAGAGAGAAGGATGAAGAGCAAAAAGAAAAGAGAGAGAAGGTGGCGGGGAAGATTCTGATGCACTTTAATTCCCTAATTTAAAACTATAGCTAGCCCTCTGCTGCAACCTGCTGACAGACTAGAGAATTACAAATGAGAAAAGACTTAAGTATTAACAGGAATTGTACTATTGTTGTTCATTTTAGTTAGTTTTATTTCTTTATGTTTCCTTTAGATCCCAAGTGTAATTTCCCACCCTCCTCCCCTTTCAGTCCCTCCCCTTCACCCTCACCTCTCACCCCAATCCATTCCTCCTTCAATTTTATTCAGAAAAGGGAGGGCTTCCCATGGGTATTAGCCAGCCAAGGTATATCAAGTTGCAGTAACACTAGGCACATCTTCTCCTGTTAAAGCTAGCCAAAGCAATCCAGTAGGAGGAAAGATTCCCAAAAGCAGGTAACAGAATCAGGAACAGCACCTGCTCCCACCATTAGGAGTCTCACAAGAAGACGAGCTACACAACTATAGCATATATGAAGAGGGTCCTTGATTAGTGGTTCAGTCTCTGTGAGCCCCTGTGTACCCAGGTTAGGAGATTCAGTGCTTTTTCTTGTGGTGTCCTTGACCCCTCTGGTTCCTACTCTCCTTCCTCCCACTTCTTCCATGGGATTCTCATGCAGCATCAATCACAGGTCCCATGCCTTTTGTTCCTTCTTCTTTTACTCTTAAGATTTATACCATCCACCTAGCAACCCTCTTAATTGCAAGTCCTCCAATCATGCAGCAAAAAAAGGTTTTGGTGGTTGAAAATCAGCCTGGAAAGCTCTTCTGGAATAAAACCACTGCATAAAAAAAAAAAAAAAAAAAAAAAAAAAAACGAAAGAAAAAGAAAAAGTTAACTTCTTACTGAAGACCAACATGTTCTCTTCCTGTGTGACATGTAAAGTGACAATAGCTGTTGTCAATGATCTGGGGAAAGGTCTCAGTTCTGGTTATAATAAAATGGAACTAGGGCATCAACTATGAAGCTGCTTTCTGACCATAGCTAGGCACAGGCTGTCTTATGAGTGGAGCATGTTCCTAAGTGATGAGCTCCTTCACTTAGAGATAGCAAAGGATGGACTCCTCAACTCTTCTTTGTTTTAATTTCATTCTGATGAACATTTTTGTAATGTTAGCATGTGATTTCTTCTTATCAACTCATCACTGATACTTCCTATATTGAGTGCAAAGAAATCCACGATTGCACAAGAACTTAACCTATTGGTATCTTAATTCAAACCCATCCTTTAAAGGTAGGAACATTTAATCCTTGTAAGCTCTCCAGACACACTTCAAGCTATCCAACATGACTGCTCCTGGTGATATAGTCCATTTGGAGTTATAGAAATAAATTTTCCTTGTATTTTTACTATTACAAAATTTTGAAAGAAATTTTCTTTCCTACAGCATCATAAATTCTTATTACACCTTGTCTCCTTGGCTCATAGTGAATTTTAATTTTAGCAAAGGATGCTTTTGATACACAGCACACTAAAACCACAATCCAACTCTTTCCCATACTGATTTAAGATGATGTAATCAATGTTGACTGCTGAAGTGGGGTGGGGAAGGACTCTAAAATAGTGTGTAAAGACTGGTATTCGCTGCTGATTGAAAATTAGGTCAGTCTAGCACTATTGAACTGAAAACATAACTTCTTTAGCAAAACCTTACATAGGTAACTTCTCCCTTATCTGTGCAATGTTCGTATGCTAAGTGCAACGCCTTTTTTTTTAACACCTTAGTCCCATCCCACTGTGAAGCATACAATGTATGCGCAATAGTAATGGTGGCTTTTCCTCACACTGTGACTTCAGTGCCACACAATATTCACACTGCCCTTAGACAAGGGAAGTCACCAGTGGCTCCTGCTCCTTAAGTTGAGGTAACCTTGTAAACTTCTCAACAGCAAGTGCCTATATCTTCAGGGAGAAGTACAACTTTCTCGAGTGTCATCAGTAGTTTTCATCTTTTTCCCTTTTAGGGGGACCATAAGTTAGATATTTGCTTCTCACTTGCTTCATCTAAACAGTTTTGGTGAATTTTCCTGGAAGCTTCCTGTGCAGTTTTATGGAAGGGAATTATGGGGTGGGGGGAAGCACATTCCAGTCTGACCAAGAACATAGTAGTAAGAACAGGGAGATTTGAGTTCAGATTCCTTTTCAGATGTAAGATCCTCACAGCTGTAAACGGACTTATCCCCTGGCCACAGATACTGTCCTTCCCAGAGTTCAGGCCATTGTTTCGTGATTATTACTTGGGATTCCTACTTCCAGCACTATGTTCTATTTTGTTTTTCTTTGCTGGTTCATGGGAAAACATTTCTTGAAGAAAATTATGAACAATTTTATATTTCCCATGTACTTTTTCCCTTACCAGAAGGAAATACCTTTATTTAACACTATTCTTGGCTTGCAAAGCACTCTGAGAATTATTGACTATATACATAACTACAAGTTTGTAAAAAGGACCGGCAAAATGTATGTTATTCAGCCAACTACTACAGGAGACAGTTAGGATTAATGGTAAATGCATTTTAGAGCTACTTGAGAACGCAGACTCCAGAGCACTTATACAATAGTTCCTAGGGACCAACAAATGAGAACTGGGAGAAACCAGATTTAAATACATAGAACTCCCACCTATCTCCAGTGTGGATAAAGAAGCTATCTTGGAAACCAGTAAAAACCCTCAGATGTAAAGAAACAAAAACCAACTGCCGGCATTGACTTCAGTACACTGAATGGCCGAGATGTCAAACATATGAGAGGTTATTTGTAACTAAACTGGCAAGTAAGCAAACTAACCAAGCTAAAGGCTCCCTTTTGGTTCCTCTTTAAAGCATGGGTTTCTTATGCTCAGACAGGGAGAAGCTAGTGGACCAACCATGTAACAAGAGAACATTATTGAGAAGCAGCTTCAGGTGGCCACACAAATGTAACATGCTTCTCAGAGATGAATACAAATATCTCCTGACACTACGAAAAGGACGAAGATTCACTGACCTCATATTTGATCTACAAAAAGTATGGTGTTAACACTATTTGAGAGCAAGGTTTTATTTGAAACCATGGATGAACATCAAGAATGATGGTTTATGTAACAAAGATTGTTTACACTTTATAACCTTCCATAGTCTGTAAAGAGAACAGACTACAGAAACTAACCAAGAACACAAACCAACATATTTGCAAAGCTCTAATCGAGCCCTAGAGATTGGTGCTCCGAATTCCTTGGTTAATCAGGAATTAAATATGAAATTTTGATAACCTAACAGACTTGATATAAAACTGAATTAAAGCAGTAATTTAACAATGCCAAGTTATGTGTGTTGAGTTCAAGACTGTAGAGAGAGTTCACTTTGGGAGAAGTTCAGCTGTTGTCTTACAGCTTTCCAAAGGGGACGCTAAGACCCAGATATTTGCTAAGCACTTCTGAAGCATCCCTTGCTATTAGTAGAAGAAATGAAAGCCAAGGGTTTTCTTTTGAAAGAAAGAAAGAAGGAAGGAGGGAAGGAAGGAAGGAAGGAAAGAAGGAAGGAAGGAAGGAAGGAAGGAAGGAAGGAAGGAAGGAAGGAAGGAAGGAAGGAAGGAATACCTTGTCTTGCTTTGGTTTCCCTCACATTATCAATAAAACAATTTCAACATACTTGAAAATTAACACTAGCAGGGTGGTGGTGGCACATGCCTTTAAACTCAACATCTAGGAGGCAGAGGCAGATCAATCTCCGTGGTAAGTGGAGTCCAGCCTGGTCTACAGCGAGAGTGCCAGGACAGCCAGAGATACATAGTGAAACCCTGTCTTGAAAAAGAAGGAAAAAATCAAAGGAAAAGAACAGAATTGTATAATCATAGACTAGCCCTAGGCTTGAAGCATTATTTCTAGTTATTTTCCCTTTTCCTCTTCATTATTTCAGCTGACTGCTAAAATTGGCCTACAGACTCCTCCCACCCGACTCCTCTCTGACCTAATTCAGGCTCCCTGGTGAGGAAGGCACAGAAGCCATGCCAGCACTGGGCACTTTGTATGTCTTTGTGTTTCAGTACAAACAATGATACCACTAGAAAGAGGCTGGGGAAGAATGTTCCTTTGTTACTGTTGCCGCACACCTGCAGCCTCAGTGCATGCATTGTCTTGGTTTTCTTGTTGATTTTTCCTCCCTCCCCCCTCATGCCAGGCAGGATGAGAAAGTGATTCTTGTTATTGCTTTGTGATTCCAGTCGCCATCCCTTTTTTACCCTTACAAAATGCAGGAAAGATTGTACATGAAACCTGGCACATGCTGCAGAACTCAAGGCAGTTTCTAAATTTTGTTTGTTTTACATTTTCTGGCAGATGTTAAATAGGAAAATTCAGGACAGAAATACTAAGGGAGTGGCTATGGGATCACTTTAGGAAGTGCTGGTTTCACAATTATGCCATGAAAAGTTTCTTTTGAGGAAAGAAAAGTGTGAAAGTATGCAAAGAATTTTAATGAATTTTAAATTATTTCATAGTACTATTTTCCCTACATCCTTCCTTGGTTGAACAAATAAAATTGTTTCAGTCTAGAACAAAGCTATATGGACATATACTTCAAAAAAATCTTGAAAATATTGCACATGTATTGTGATACAATTCCACTATATTATTCAGAAAATGCAGTGGCCTGTGTGAGCACATAATTTACTCTCTGAAATTCTGCAATTTATCGTGAAGCGTATTAGATGCAACCCAATTATAGCTAATATGCTAAACACAGTGGTAAATAATTACCAATGTAGCATTGCTGTGCTGTGACACATGACACGGTGCTCCACAAAGTCACTGGGAATGGGACAGGGGCAGACTGGGGAATCCCAGTGGGATTACACAGAAAAAAAAAAAAATTCCTGTTATCAGCAGTCAAACATTAAACTCACTTTACCTAGCATACCTGAGTTATGGTGTAATCCATTTGTAGATTCTAAACAATTTCCTTGTGAGTTTATTTCAATGCTATAAATTACTCTAGGGGGTATTAATAGTTGCCATGGTTTTGTTGGTTTGTGAGAAGCCTTGAGAAATACAGTCTCCCCATCTGGCAAAAACAGCAAATATTATACAGAGCATTTTACAAACAATGTAACATCTATTTGTCTCTCTGTTGAATTAACTTTGCCAAGCATGATGCACTTTAATTTTAGCACTTGGCAGGTAACAGCAATTGAATGTCTATGAGTTTGAGGCCAGCCTAATCTACATAGAGAGTTCTAGGGCTACCTAGTGAGAACCTGTCTCAAACAAACAAACCATAAAACCTATTGGAGAAACTACAGGACTTAGTGACTTCTGGATTACAGAAGAGACAGAAATCAGATTTCAGCAGCCTTTGAGACCAAATATCCCTTTAGTTGTATAGACATTTCTAGCACATATGCCGATAATTCTGTATTTACATTCAATAATGGAAATAGCAATTATTTGATTTTGTTAAGTGAATCAATGCGCAAGGCAGTGTTTGGAATTGTTCTGTGCCATTCTACAAACATGAATCCAGTGGATATAGTTTAGTGGGACAGCCTTACACAAGCTTGGTATGAACCTGAGCAAAGTTTATTTAGGAGCCCTCACGGTTAGAGCTTTGTTCCTTTCAACAAGATGCTTAGTCTTTCTGAAATGTTTTTAATGAACAAAAGGTCTAAGGGAATCATTGGACATTGCAATGTAAAGCCATGCAGTGTACCAAAAGCATATAATACATTAATTGGGAAGAATAAGAATCTAAATGAATAGTACACACTCTCTCTCTCTCTCTCTCTCTCTCTCTCTCTCTCTCTCTCTCTCTCTCTCTCTCTCTCTCTCGGAGGAGAAGCATACCTTGACAGTAAGCATTTCTGCATTTGGTAGAGGGAGTAATGGCATATCTGCCATAAAAGGGATCACTGGGGCATAAACTTAATGCATATGTGAGGATAGAACTAGTTCAAAGACTGTGCAGAGTAAGACTTCAAGAAAGGAGAAGGATAATCCCTTCAAATGTCAGATCTTAGTTTAAGATTTAAAAGATTTAGAGTCTTCTTTAGGCAAGGGCTGGAAGACCTGAGTCCGAGCTCTTAACAAGCTGAATTGATGGGACCTAAACGGGAAGCAGCTGTGTCTTAGTTAGGGTTTTACTGCTGTGAACAGACACCATGACCAAGGCAACTATTATAAGGACAACACTTATTTGGGGCTGGCTTATAGGTTCAGAGGTTCAGTTTATTATCATCCAGGCCAGAACATGGCAGCTTATAGGAAGGCATGGTTCAGGAGGAGTTATGAGTTTTACATCTTCTGAAGGCTGCTAGCAGAATACTGACTTCCAGGCAGCTGGGGTGAGGGTCTTCAGCCCATGCCCACAGTGATAGACCCAATCCAACAAGGCTACACCTCCTAATAGTGCCACTCCGTGAGCCAAGCATAAACAAACCACCACGCACCTGTAGTCGTGGCAATTACACATTGAAGGAGACTGACAGGTAAATGATGGAGACAGTTGAAAGTAACAGACTTCCCAGTTCCGCTGCTTGGCTACAGACACAATTGTTTAAATACCCAGTTTAAATGGTTTTCCCATTGTATCCTATCCTTTGCCACACAACCTTCACAGACTTTATGTTGATAATCTTAAGAATCAGAGAGAGAGCATGTTAGGACAGGAAAAAAGATCTACAGAAGACCCAGTGACCAGCACATGTAATGAAGAGATGTCTAGGTGTTATCAAAGAGGCCAGGGGAGCTGAGAGTTAAAACTTCAAAATGATCTTTACAAAATGATATGAAAGTGATACATAAAATTTTGCAGTGTTTGTTAAAAGGAGATCACATTTCTGGTCTTTATATTAAGGTAAGACTCATTGACTCATTGTAGAACACACAAAATAAAAGAATAAGAAGAAAGATGAAAAAGAAGGAAGGAGGAAGGGATAGAGGGAGAGAAGAAACCCCCAAATTTCAGAAGAAATCTGAGGGCATTCCAATTGTGGAAAGTGCCAATTAATTTAGATGTTAATTTTTTAAAAAGTATTATGTAATTCAAAAACAAAAAAAAGAAAAAAATCCTGAATTCATTTATTAAAATGGCTTCACTGCTATTTAGCCAAACATTGCTTTGAAAAGGAAAAGGTTCTACTGGTCATGTGATTACACAGATTAGAAAAGAAAGGGACAACCAGATTCTACTGAGGACCCACACCCACAAACCAGACTTCATAGCACGATTTCATTCTATCTAGAGGATGGCTTCTTCTGTATCACAATGCTCAGGGAAGCCGAAGAACTTGAGTCAGTCATTTGTGGCAGAGTGGCTGGAGAGATGGCTCTGGTTAAGACCATTGAGTGCTCTTCCAGAAGTCCTGAGTTCAATTCCCAGCAACCACATGGTGGCTCACAACCATCTGTAATAGGATCTGATGCCCTCTTCTGAAGACAGCTACAGTATACTCATATACATTAAATAAATAAATCTTAAAAAAGGAAAAAGAAAGGCTGGTCTCTGACAAAAGTTTTCCTGAATCCCAGGTTCTCCCACAGATAACTACCCACTTCTCCAAGTTACGAATTCAAAATTAGTTGTGTCTAATACTCAAAAATGTACAGAACATCCATCCATGACAGTTGCTCTAGAATAGAATGGAAATTAAATTTCATCCATGCAGAACAACTTTTCCAGGGCCTACCCACATCAGTAATTTATAAGGTGTAATAAATTCCCAACTTCACTAAAATACTTCCTCATTATCAAAAACATAAGAAGATACTTTATATCTTAATCACACAGAGAAAAGGGATTATTTATTGGCCACTGATTAAATGCCCCATACCCTACCAAATCTTTATATAGATTACATAACTTAAAGTTCAAGAATTCCCATGAGGTCAATACCCTTACAGTTATTATTGGAGGACACAGGGGCTTAGAATATTATATGAATGCTCAAAGTTACAGAGCGAATGAAGGTGAAAATTCAAGGCAGTTTACTCAAAGGAAGCATTTACTTTTCCTTAATGTGCTATCATCCATCCCCAC
This sequence comes from Micromys minutus, assembly GCF_963924665.1. NCBI lineage: Eukaryota > Metazoa > Chordata > Mammalia > Rodentia > Muridae > Micromys > Micromys minutus. The sequence continues at coordinate 30,243,853 of NC_137954.1, read as the reverse complement.
AAAAACATGCCTAAGTGCTGAGCAAATAGTCTAAACGCAATCTTTCTTTGTTCACTAGGGCCCAATCTACTCCAAATAGAGGAGAAATAGAATTTTGAAGATATTTGGCAAAAATAAATAGACAAATAAATAAGTAAATAGCAGGAGGGACTCTAGGGCTTCCTGATTGAGTGTTCCACCTCATTCACTCCCTAGCTCCACAGTTGCCAGAACCAAGGGTCAGGACCAGAAGACCAGAAGTAGGAAATCTCACCCTTGGCCACCTACTCACAGTCATAGCACTAGATCTTCAGATTAAAAGAACTATAACTGCGGGTCTCAATCCTGCATAGAAGTTAATCTACATCCCTTCAAATGTAAAAAACACATTATACCTTAGAATTATCTACACTGAGGATATCTCCTTTGCTTTGTTTTGTTTTGGAGAAAGTCCCCACAAACTCCTATTAGAAATTTTTATGAATAAAATTGTTGATTGATGGAATCATGATTCTAAATATCCTGATATAACAATAGTTTTAATTCTTGATATTGACCTGCTCATAGAAATGAAGGAAATATAGTTTTCTTTTCCCCACAGAGTCTTAATTATATGACCCCTGAGTCTGCTAGCAGTATTATCAAGGCTATAAATGATGTGATTGTCTCAAGACAGAAAAAGTTCCCTGTGGAGTTACCCACTCACCTCTAACTGGAATGCCCTTTTATACAATATTTTTGATTATAACATCTCCCTATGGTATTTAACAAGTTGGCTCTGAGCTTTTGTTGCAAGCACAGTTTTCTACATTTATGATATAAATCAAAGAGAAAGGGTACATCATCCAGGGCTTTGTGGGTCAAGGAACCTGCCACTTTCAATTAAGGATTCATGGGCATTGTTCAAGCTCTTTCTGTCTGCAGAGGTGCTGTGCTTGTTATAAAACGGCAACAATGAGGCTGGGTTTGAATGAGAGTGTTGGATATGATGCCACTAACCAACCTTCCAAACACAGCAATCTTTATCTGGAGCCCTTGGTATCCCACAGGTTTCTTAGCATATCATAATCTACACACAGGGGGAAGAAACAGAGGAACTCCTTGACTCTCTGAAAGCTTTATGTTCTGCCTTTACAAAGAAAAGCAGGGGGAATCATTCAGTAACTTCCATTACTACATCAGTATGTGTGAGAACAAGGCTGTCAACACAGGCTGATTAACTGGTTAAAGCATCCATGACTATGGAGAGAGTAAATTTTTTTCATCTCCAGAGTCTAATTACAATTTCTCTCAGGCAAGCTTTATCCCCTAAAAATGCATTTATTGCCCACCTCTGCATCAGACCTAACAACCTGATGAACAGATTTAAAACAACAACAGCAACAACAACAACAAAGCCCTTTGGAATGTATTTACTTAACAAAATATGATTCTCTGCCAATAAAAGGTGAACATTGCCAGCAGATGACATTTAAGGTCTCTACCTGACTGTAATTCGCCTGCAATACTTCCACAAAGGCCTCGTTTATAATTTATTTTGATCTGTCGTCACAAAAACTCCATGAAACTGTTTCCACATTGCAGTAATAGAACCTGGCATGACCTACTCCCTTGTCCCCTGATTACTATCACACAAATTTGGTCACATCAGCATGCATGAAGTTCACACACAGCTGCCAATGTGGAAACAAACTGTTTCTCAAGGATGCCAAGGTTAGATGTGTTCCCATGAATGTTAGAAAATACAAGGTCGAATAGAGAAGGAGGGATTGAAGGAAAGATCACTCAGAGGCTTCCTCACCTTGGGATCAACCACATATGCAGCCATTAAACCCAAGCTCTAATGCTGATGCCAAGAAGTACTTACTGGCAGGAACCAGATATGGATGCCTCCTCAGTGGCTCTGACAGAGTCATACAGATACAGCTGAGCAAGCTTGCAGCTAACCATCGGACCAAACACAGGGACCCCAATGAAGGTGCTAGAGAAAGAACTGAAGGAACTGAAAGGGTTTGCAACCTCATGGTAAGAACAACACTATCAACCAACCAAACCCTCCACAACTCCCATGAACTAAAACACCAACCATTGAGGACACATGGAGAGACCCATGGCTCCAGCTGCATATATAGCAGAAGATAGCAATGTCTGGCATCAATGTGAGAAGAGGCCTTTAGTCCGGTGAAGGTGCATTTCCCCAGTGTAGAGGAATGCCAAAGCACTGAAGTAGAGAGGGTAATTGGGAGAGGGTGCACCTTCGTGGAGACAAGAGAAGGGGGAGAGAGGGTGGGAGCATGGAGGGGATAATATTTGAAATGTAAATACAGAGAATATTCAATAAAAAGAAAATCAGGCTAACGTCAATGCTGTTTGTAAGGTCAGAGTGACTTTCAATCTATAACATAAGTCTGTAGTCATGGAACTTCCCTTTACCTTCATGCTAGAATAGACAGTATGAGCCAGTCTTATGGAAATGACAATGGTGATTTGGGAATGGCAAAGTAGCCAGGTACGGGGAGCTGGTCAGAGAGAAGAAGCACCCTCCTGACCCAGAACATTCCCCCTTTTTGGGTATTTAAGGACCACTGTTAAGTTACCTTAAGTTAGCTGCATTCAAGTATACAAGGCTAAATACTAATAAGGCGTATACCAGACTCACTATTTTTATTATTCAAAAGTAATTAAAATTGGTTATATGTGATTTTATTGCCCCTGGTATTATTAAATAACTATATTTCTGACCTTTGTTGGGGACTGAGTGAACTCTCCAAAGCACACGCCATTACAGGGTCATTTTATAAGCCATGCAAACTAATGTCTATTATTGTCCAATCTCTTTAAATTACTATAACAAGAAGCAATTTTAAAAGATAGTCCTGAACAAATGGAATTAATTTTTCTGTATAAATGAAATAATTTTATTGGTTATTTTATTTATTTACATTTCAAATGTTGGCCCGCTTCCCAGTTTCCCCTCTACAAAACCTTTATCCCATCCCTATCCTCCCTGCTTCTGTGAGGGTGCTCTCCCACCCACCCACTCCTCCCTCACTGCCCTAGCATTCCCCCATGCTGTGACATCAAGCTTCCACAGGACCAAGGGCCTCCCCTCCCATTGTTGCCTAATAAGGCAGGCCTCTGCTACATAAGCAGCTGGAGCCATGGATCCCTCCATGGGTACTCTTTGGCTGGTGCTTTAGTCCTTGGGAACTCTTGAGTAGTTCTGGTTGGTTGATATTGTTGTTCTTCTTATGGGGTTGCAAGCCCTTCAGCTTCTTCAGTCCTTCCCCTAATTGCTCCATTAGGATCCCCATGCTCAGTCAGATGGTTGGCTGTTAGCCTTCACATCTGCATTGGTCTGGCCCTGGTGGAGCCTATCAGAGGACAGCTATACTAGGTTTCTATCAGCAAGTGCTTCTTGGCATCAGCAATAGTGTCTGGGCTTGTTGACTGCAGATGAAATGGATCCTCAGGTGTGACAGTCTCTGGATGGCATTTCCTGCAGTCTCTGCTCTACTCTTTGTCCCTTCATTTCCTTTAGACAGGAGCAATTTTGGATTAATATTTTTTGAGATGCATAGTATGTACTCACTAATAAGTGGATATTAAGCAAAAAGGTCAGAGTAATCAGGATATAACTCACAGAGCATATGAACCTCAAGAAGAAGGAAGCCCAAAGTATGGATGCTTCAGTCCTACTTAGAAGGGGAAACAAAATAATTGCAGAATGTAGAGGAAAGGAAAATGGACAGCCTAATCAACAAATGGTGTTGGTCCAACTGGCACTCAGCATGCAGAAGAATGAAAATAGACCCTTTCTTATTTCCTTGTACAAAGCTCAAGTGCAAGTGGATCAAAGATCTCCACATTAAACCAGGTACACTGAAACTATCAGATGAGGAAGTGGGGAAAACCTTAGAACACATAGGCAAAGGAGAAAATTTCCTGAACAGAAAACCAATGGCTAGTGCTCAAAGGTCAAATGTTGACAAATGGGACTTAATGAGATTGCAAAGTTTCTGTAAGGCTAAGGACACTGTCAAGAAAACAAAACTGCAACCAACAGAGTGGGAAAAGATCTTTACCAACCCCACATCAGATAGAAGCCTAATATCCAGGGTATACAAAGAACTCAAGAAGCTAGACACCAGAGAACTAAACAACCCTATTAAAAAAATGGGGTACAGAGCTAAACAAAAAGTTCTCAATGGAGGAATATCGAATGGCTGAGAAGCATCTAAGGAAGTGCTAGCCATCAGGGAAATGCAAATCAAAACAACCCTGAGATTCCACCTCATACCAGTCAGATTGGCCAAGATCAAAAATTCAGATGACAGCAGATGGTGGTGAGGATGTGGAGAAAGAGGAACACTTTTTCACTGTTGGTGGGGTTGTAAACTGGTACAACCACTCTGGAAATCAGTCTGACCATTCCTCAGATAATTGGACATAATACTACCCGAAGACCCAGTTATTCCACTTCTGGGTATACGCCCCAGAGAATCTCCAACATACAACAAAGACATATGCACCACAATGTTCATAGCAGCTCTATTTATAATATCCAGAAGCAGGAAAGAACCCAGATGTCCTTCAGTAGATGAATAGATACAAAAATTGTGGTACATTTACACAATGGAGTACTACTCAGCTGTCAGAAACAATGACTTTATGAAATTCTTAAGAACATGGATACATCTAGAGAATATCATCCTGAGTGAGATAACCCAGTCACAAAAGAACAGACATAATATGCAGTCACTGATAATTGGATATTAACCCCCAAAAGCTCTGAATACCCCAGAAACAACTCACTGACTATATGAAGTTCAAGAAAAGAAAAAATAAAATAGAAAAGAAAAAAACCATTATGCTTATTCTTACACACCAAGAAAACTTTGACTAATTCTAGGTTACATCTTGTTTTACATGTACTTTATCCTCATCGTAACTAGTAAGATCTTAATGTACACTATCAAACCTTTAAAAAAGAAAAACCAAGCACTGACAAAAATGTGTTTGTATACTTTTATGCAAAAATGCTTAAAATTTGTACATTTATCTTTGTTTTTTAAAATAAAGGTGTTCAAAAAAACAGACAAAATGTCAACCAACGGATTGGGAAAAAACCTTTACCCATCCTATATCTGATAGAGGGCTAGTATCCAATATATACAAAGAACTCAAGAATTTACACTCTAGAGAATCAAAGAATCCTTTTTAAAAATAAGGTACACCTAGACCTTAAGTCATTAATAGCTCAGGAGCTGAGAAGATAGCCTTGTAGCAATTTTTGGTATTTAAAAATTATTGTTTAATTTGTATATCCCAAGAAAACTTTGACTATTTCCATGCTATGTTTTGTTTCACATGTACTTTATGCTTATTGTAACTAGTAAGATTTCAATGCATACATCAAACCTTTATAAAACTCAAGTACTGACAAATATATATTCATATAGTTTTATACCAAAATGCCTTTAAACATCCGTACATGCATTTTGAAATAAAGTTGTAAGAAAAAAATATATGATAAATACACAATTTTTTCTTTTCCTTTTTCTTTTTTAAGAAGGACTTGAAGTAAAATTATTTTAATAATTGCCATACATGTTAGATGGATGAATATCTGAGAAATATTTATGTAACTCAATAAAAAATATAATAAGAAACATAAACAAGAACGAAGCTTTAGTGAAAAACCTTGCAGAAATCTTGGTGGTGATAGTGGTAGTGATGGTGGTAGTATTTTTGTGTATATTTGCATGTGTGTGTGTGCGTGTGTGTGCACGCAGGCGCGCACATGTTCATTATACATAATATTCTGATGTATATGAACACATGCCTATTTATAAATATGAAGGCTCTCTGAGAACATCAGGACTTTTTAATCTCTCATTTTTCACCTTGTTCACTTGAGACTGGATCTCTCTCTGAACCTGGAGCTGGGCTGACTGCCTATCAATCCCCATCATTTCTATCTCTGACCTCATAGTGCTGGGACTATACAAATGCAGCCATGCCCATGGTTTTTGTCTGGGTGCCAAGAGGCTTATGCTTTCACAGTGAGGGGACTCACAGAATTGTATTTCTGCTGTAAATACATTAGCTTTAAAATTGCAATTCATTAAGACTTACTCATCTTGAAAGTGTAGACATAGTGTAAAAATGCTACAGAAATGGTGAAATAAATTTCAACTGTATCTTAAGAACCAAGAGTCCACTCTCTTAATTTCTCAGCATAGAAAATACCTTACAATGTTTTGTGTGTGTGTGTGTGTGTGTGTGTGTGTGTGTGTGTGTGTGTGTGTAGGTGCTATGTTGTTTGGTAATTCAATGTGATCAATTTATAATCCAATAGCATATACCTCATAGCAATAGAAGCATGAAAAGAAGGCATCAGTCCCATTTAAAATCATCTCTTAGGCCGTGGTTGCTTGAGTAAAAATTACAATTAATTTTGCATTTCTGTAAAAATACAATGACCAACATCTTTTCATAATTGACTTGACAGCATTAAAAAAACATTTACTTTAGTTTGGAATTTATGTGTCAGAGTTGCTTGTGGAATTAAGGTTTCAATATCAAATATAATCTGCCCCCTTGATAAAAATGTCTTCAATCTGCAATCCAAGTACTGCTTCTTTAATTTACATATGTAGAACTCAAAATAGTGGGCATCTCAATCAATTCAAATACCTCTAGTTTTTCTAATATTCTTTTCTGTGCAAAAAAGTTGAGAAGAATTCTGGTCTTGTGAATATGAGAGAAGGGGCTGAAGGGGTAGATAAAAAAACATGAAATAGTAAGGAAGTGGTGTGTTATAAATGTTAATTAATACAGGAATAGAAAGGCTGATATTTAAGGCCATTTTGCCTGTGTACCTATTTTCTCTGGAAAATGGGATATAGTATCCTTGTCTGAGTCTTGACAGGATAAATAGGTTAGACAGGCAAGTACCCAGACACTTACACAGAGGAATGGAAATATGGAATATTACAGTGAGGGAAAACTCAGTTGGGCATACCAGAAATAAGGTAACAGGACAGTAAGATAACTTGAACTCTCCATAATGGTAAAACAGGCTTGGAGATTTTTAATCAGCTCAGAGTAGCGAGTATAAGAATACAAGTCAAGTCATATTTCTCTGGCACAGAAGACCATCAGAACTAATAGATATGTATATTATGATTCATAACAGTAGCAAAATTACAGTTATAAAGTAGTAACAAAAATTAATTTTATGGTTTGGGGTCACCATAGCATGAGGAACTGTATCAAAGTTTTGCAGCATTTGGAAGGTTGAGAATCACTGTTCTAGGCATTATATAGACCAACATATCACATCTGCCAAGGACTGGGTATGTTTCAGCCATATGTAACTTTCAATCTTCAAACAAAGACAATTTGTTCATACTGGCACTCGTTAGCCTTCTCCGTGGAGCTGGTCATGTTTATCTGAAGTGTTTAATTCTTAAAATCACCCAAAGAAAGAGTTGGCTTTCTTGTATTGCATAGTCTATGAATCATCAGTGTGTGAGACACAGTCAAAGAAAAGGAAAATATGTCAGAAAGTATTTGGCATTTACAAAAAGTAGAAAATAAAAAAGGGTTAAGAATGTATTGGACTTCATTACAAACTTAGGAGAAGGGCCTTAGGATTCCATTCTTACTCCATATTAGGATGTTCTGGTTCTGTATTGAGTGGGACTCTTGCATGCACTCACAGATACTGTGAAAGTGTAGCCCTGTCATGTCTAGGAGATACTGTTTCACTGTATAGACCCCTGACACACACACATACACACATACTCTTTTGGCTCTTAAAGCCTTCCTATTCCCTCTTCCAAGATAGTCCCTGAACCTATGTCGAGGTGTCATACAGCTGTCTTGTTTATAGCAGCCCCTTACTCTCTTTAATTCCATGAACTATGAGTTTCTGTGCTGATCATCGTCCACAGCAGAAAGGAAGTTCTCTGGTAGGTGTGCCAGCTGTATGCACTAAGCTATGAGCGATTCTTGATTTTATTTTTGTTTTTTTACTGACTGGTATCATATGATCATTTTAAAATGATGGGGAACAATATGTTAATAATCTACATTTTACCCACATCAATTCATGCATTAAACATTTTAAAACTATAAGTGAATTTTAGTAAAAGTTTAAGAGTAAGAACAAATGGAAGAGGACATTTTTATTTCTGTTTGTTCAGGAAATATTCATGAGGTAATACTGATTATGGCTTAGATAATCACCTTAATTGCCAAGGTACTTGACTGGGACTTTCTACATATTTTTAAATAATATTTAAATTTTAATTGTTTTTGAAATGCTCCCCCCAACTGATAGTCACTAATTTGAAAATTCTGCAGACACATATTTACCAAAGTCAATGTTAAGACTTATGAATAAACATGAGTTTGAATGTGGCTTGTTTGAGATTGCTCTTGGCTCCTTCACTTCCCAATCATCTAGTCAGAATCACTGCACTCATGATCATGCTCTAACCTTTAAAGACCCATCCCACTTGATCCTTGATACATGAAGATTTCCCCTGTAATCTGAAAACTGCAGTATTGCTAAAGGTTAATTAGGCAATGGCACCAGGTACAGTTTAAGGGAATATAACTTGCAAACTCTAGTAAAAACTATTATAAATTCTTGCCATGAAGCCAAAAATATCTAGAATTCAGATACTAAACAGCCTAGTGATCTGAAAAAAAGCACAACTCAATGTCAAAAACTGACTTTTAGTTCTCATGTTCCATCATAAATTAACGTGTTTGGTGTGGAAAACAATTTTCAGCCTTTTGAATAGTGCTTAACAGTTGTCTTTTTATGAACTGAACCACAGAATGCAAAATGTTTCTATTCAGTATTCTATAAAATTACAGATAGCCTTAAAACAAGAAGTATCCACAATGTAATCAAAGGAATTTTTAATGTGTTATAGTATGTTATAACATGTGGTCTTCCATTCTAGCTTTCCTTCTGATTAATCTTGTTGAATTGATTGATAAAAGAATTATTATCAAATTTGACCATGTATAATTCTAGTTCAGATCAGCCCTACCTACCTACGGTTTCTACATTCTAAGCATTCTGTTAATTAAAGATTTAAAATATTGGGGGGTGGTATTCCAGAAAGTTTAAAAGCAAGAGATTTCAATTTCCCTACAAACATCCTACATGGAATCTACGTGGTACCAAAAATGCCTGGAGAATGTCATTCCCATCCCAATGACAAGAGGCTATGTGATCTTCAGAACAGAATCCATTTTATAATCTCTTCATAGATAATGTATTTTCATACATAGATGAGCTGAACAGAAATGGATTCAGGCATCCCAGAAAAGAGATGGTAGAAGAAATTGTACTTGGAGCAAAGGAGGAGGACAGCAAGCATAAAACAGATAAGAATAAAACAATGGAAAAAATCTTAAAATTTCACATGCCTGAATGTGAAATAGTGAGACAAGTAAAACTGTCAAAAGTGTTCCAAAGCTTACATCCACAAACATAGTTCAGAACAGTGCATCTCTCAGTCCTCGTCTAAGAAGCTACTAATTACAGGATATAATAATTAGCAGAACCTTCAAACTGGAAAGGATAATTAGGATAAGAAACTGCATGATTTTGACCCCTAAATGGAACATTTATATTAACACCTCCATCCCCCCAAGGACCCGGCATCTTAGTGAAAGAGGGGTGGAAAGAGCAGAGGACCAGAGGCAGTAGACGACTACAAGGGAACAGTGTCTTCTGGACACCAGGGCAGCTGTACATATGACCTCACAGCAGTTGTTACAGCATGCCCAAAACCCTGTGATCTAAGCTCAACCAAATCCTGTCACCACAGAGATGGGAAATGAGCATGAAATTCCATTGCTGGCCATGAAACTTGTGGCAATTGTTAGCTTAGGTAAGGGAGGGGGAAGAGGAGAGGGAGAAGAGAGGGGGAGAGACAGGGGAAGGGGGAAAAGGAGAGAGGAAAGAGAGGAATGAGAGAGGTGGGGGAGCTTCCTCTGATAAGTACATGGAAAACCACACATGCAAGAATATTTGAGCAGTTCAAATTGGTCTTGATGAATTTTAAAGAACAAAAGAACACAAGTTGGATAGGTAAGAAAGAGTAGGTGGATCCAGAAATTTGGAAGAAAGGGCTGAATATGATTAGACAATGCTGTACATAATACTCAAAGAATCAATATGTTAAAAAATAAAAGCAAGGCTTGGAGAGAGGGGTCAGTGACTGCTCTTCCAGAGGTCCTGAGTTCAAATCCCAGCAACCACATGGTGGCTCACAACAATCTGTAATGAGATTGTTTGATGCTCTCTTCTGGTGTGTCTGAAGACAGCTATACATAACAAATAAATAAATCTTAAAAAATAAATAAAAGCAAAAACATGAGAGATAAAAATACAAAGAACTTCGGATTCAAAAGTAAGCTATCTCCTTCTCCAGGTGCCTCCCACTAAATTCGGAAAATAGGTTGAGGGAAACATCCCATTGTGGTATAAATCCTGTGATGGTTAATTTTTGGATGGTCAGCTTGAGGTTTGCAGTAACCTATGATGATATTTCTGAAAAGATTAATTGAGATTACCCTATCAGAGTGGGTCTCACCTTCTAAAGGTGACCCAGTTTTAGACAAGTCTGAAACAAAAGTTCTGCTACCTGCCTGCCTTCACTTCTTTTGGGTAAGAAAGAACTCTATTACTGCTGTTGCTGCATCTCAATGCTGATTTTGTCCTCCACAGACTTCAGACTCTACCTTCTTGGCCTTCCATGGTAGACTAAAGCCCAGCAATGCTCCAGGAAGTTTGTATGCTTATCTTGTATACCTCGCAGCTACTGCTTTCTCAGATTCTCCAGGCTGAAGGCAGTCATCGTTGGACTGTACAACTCCTGTTGGATAAACCAGAGCACTGAATCCCATTTTTCATATGTATAGATTCTATCAATTCTGATCCTCTAGAGCAGAGGTTCTCAGCTCGCCGGTCATGGTTTGTCGAATGACCCTTTGACAGGGGTCACCGAAGACTATCTGCACATCAGATATTTGCAATACAATTCATTACAGTGGCAAATTGCAGTTATAGAGTGTCAACAAAAATAATTTCATGGTTGGGAGTCACCACAATATTAGAAACTGTATTAAGGGGTCATATAGCATTAGGAAGGTTGAGAACCACCGCTCTAGAGAGTTCCGATATGTTATGTACATGTACTGATGGATAAATAATGGGTCCTTCTGTGGGAAGCAGAAATGTATCTGCTGTGGTCCAAATATTTAGGTCCCTCTAAAACCACATGATGAACTTTTAACCACTAAGATGTTATTAGGAGGTAAAGCTTTAGGAAAATAATTAAAGTTCCCAATCACTGACTGTAAAACCCCTCATGAAGGAGATTAGTACTGTCATAAAAAGACACTTAAGAGTAGAGTGGCCTTGCCCCTTCTGTCATGAAAGGTTCACAGCTGGAGAGCCTCATCTAAGAACAGGAAATAGGGCTTTAATCAGACCATGAAAACATCAGCATTGCACCTCTGGAGATGACTTGGTCTGTAATTCAGTTAAACATCTAAGTTCTTAAGATGGATCTTTTCAAGAAATTTATTATTATTATTATTATTATTATTATTATTATTATTATTATTATTATCATTACTATTATTACTGTTAGCATTCTTTCTACATAATACCCCACAGTTACTTGGCAACAGCCAGGTATGCTCCACCCATGGTTACCTGGCACTATGAAAGGGGCTGCTTGCCCCTCCTCACTCTCTAGCTCTTGCTCTTACCTTCCTGTCCCTACTTTCTTCATTCCCTTCCCCCCTCTCTTTCCATGTGCTCATGGCCCACCTCTTCTCCTCTTTTCTCTCCTTTTGCCCCTTCTACCCTCCTAACTCCTCTTTCCGTGCCCTGAATAAATTCTATTCTATACTACACCTTCCTGTGCTGGTCCCTCAGGGGGAAGGGATGCCCAACACGAGCCCAGCAAAGGCACCAGCCATTGTACTAACCAAGAAGGGGGAACAGGAGGCATTAAAAATCACTCCCAACCCCAGCACACCTATGTAGTTCCCTTCAGGTCTCTTTTCTACTCACCATGTAAAGGTACAAGACTTGAATACATAGCAATAAAAGTCTAAATTTGCTGTGCCTTCTGTAACTTAACATTATCTCGGAATGCACCACTGATTGTTAAAGAGCCACTCAGCAAATCACCAGGATTCTTATTTGCACATTTAGCCATTAATCTCTCCCAGCCCACATCTCACCGATGACAAGAAAATGGAATTCCTGACGGAGATACCGGACTCTATTTTAATTATTTTCTGACACAAAAACATATGGTGTTGGTCTCCAAGTGCCATTCAGCCATCTCCACTGCCTTTCTGGAATTCAGATGTGAGTCTGTAAAGATGTGATGGATGCAGGCCAGGCAGGAGGATGTGTATCTACAGCTAATAACTGCAGCACATGCAGGATTTCACTGGTTAGTTCGTTCTCCCTCTTCCACATACTTCTGCAACTGGTTTATCTCCCTTAACAGTATTTTTTGGGAGATGCTCATTGATCTTCATATTTACTTTCTGTAAATCACATCATGTGTAGCTGAAAACATACAGGCAACTACTCATTGTACGGGGTCACTTCCATTATGTTCTGCCAACCAGTCACTGCATATCAAGTTATCAGGACATACTCACTGAAGTTTATAGATCCAAGAATAAAAGGTTAGAAGACAAGAAAGGGTAGACTAAACCAAAGCAGATAAACAGTCACTCCCACGGGGCAAGAAGAGGAGGGATGGAAGTTGGAAAAGGACATGACTTCCCTGAATACAATTTGTCTTGTACTTTGTAGTCTGACTTGGTAACAACATAAATATGTTGAACAAATTAAAGATGGAGAGAAGAAATAAATCTGAGTATCAAATTATTCATATGACCAAATGGGTGTTTTCTTTCAAATAATAGCAAATATATCTTGGGGAAGGAATGACTTTCAGTAGTTTTGTTGAAAGTGATTTGAGTTTGTTTTAGCAGTCATTTACAGATTTAAGAGAAACTGGAAAATGGCTTTGAAATGGGTTCACTATAGAATAAAATCAAAATTCCTATAAACATTTCATTTTGAGGGAGCATGAAAGAATGGAGGAAGGCTAGAGGAGGGGATACAGAGTTAAAGGAAAAGAGGATCAGTTCGTGAAAGACTCTGCAAGACTGACTGGGGCAGCAAAGCATCTCTTTCTCTGCCTTTGCAAGGCATTTGTTGGAAAGCATCAAGAAGTTGTTTGTGAAGGAGAAGCCAGATTTATTCCTGGCCGTTCATTGATCAAAGTTATTCTTGAGAACTAACCAATCCTTCTTAATATCTGGATTCTACAGAATCTGCTCTGGATTGACTGCCACATGGAAGCCTTGGGACAGGAGAGCAGAGAAACAAACACTGAGGCAGACAAAACACAGCAGGGAGATCCCTTCACATAAGGGAACAGTTCAGCATCCCTGGCTGCCAGCAGCAGTGAAATCGTCATAGAGCTGCTTTTCCAGACCATGGGAAAAGCTGAAATGGCTCATAGCACTACTCCAAACAAAAATCAAGTTGATTGAACTTAAGTATAGCAAATCTAAACTTAATATAGCTATACTGATGCCAGTTGGCACTATGGTTCTCAGACAAAGAAAAAAAAAGATTAAATCAAAGATGAGGACTGAATTGTTAGTTAGGGTTTCTGCTCTCTCTCTCTCTCTCCCTCCCTCCCTCTCCCTGCCCCCCCCCCCCTGTCACCTCCCCTCCCGCGCGCACGCGCGCGCACACACACACTTAATTTGAGACAGGGTTTTTCTGTGTAGCCTTGTCTGTCCTAAAATTTGCACTGTAGACCAGGCCAGCCTTGAACTAGGAGACCTGCCTGCCTCCATCTCCTGAATGCTGGGATTACAGGTGTGTACTAGCATGATCTGATATTGTCCTATTTTAACTATACGTTGATCCTGACTGTCCTTTGGTGAGCCTAAAGCAACCACGGCTTATCAAGACTCATTTATCAAGTTCTCAGATTTATTCTGCAAATGGCATGCATGGAAAAAAACAATCTTGGTTTCTTTAATTAAAAAATATCTATAAAGGATGAAATAAAAAGTATAAAACCTGAGGTTGCAGGTTTTACTGAAAATGATGTTAAAGACTTGTTTTATAATTAAATATTGTTTCAAGAGGACAAAGAGTCCAACTTGGAGTGGCTTCTTCTGGCAAACAGTGATAAAGCTGATGCATCTAAGAGAAAAAAAGAACTACAGTAGACTGGAACCATCAAATAAAACTTTATGAAAGAACAGACACACAGAAAGTAAACCTCAACTCTCCAATAGCTGTATTTGGAAGTCTCTTACCTCCAATTAAAAGTCAATAACATACCTTGCCTTTATCAAATAACTACATGTGAATAACCAATTAGTGGGGGGCAGAGCATGTCTAACACCCCCACCTGCCCACTGCCATATAGCTCTGGCAGAGCAGAAGACTCCCAGAGGCCCAGGCATCACTAAGATCAACAAACAAGTGGTAAGGAGATGAGAAAGAAGAAGAAGCAGAACACAATGTGTACACAATGAAGAGAAATTAGTAAGGAACAGCCTGAAGTGAGTAGCCTGCATTGCCACTTGAAGCCACGGTTAGGTCCTGGTGCATGCTAACCCTGAGGACCATGTCTGGGTCTGTGCCTCTGTAGCAGCGGGGAGTCTGTGTCTATTTCCATGGCACATTTTACCATCAAAGGCCATTCAGATTTCTCTGGCCTGGGCTGCTGCCTGGGGCCATTTTGATGTCTGAGGGTTTTGCAGAGCTGGCCTCACCCCTCACCTAGACACCACAGTAGAGCTAGTCCTGGTGATGTGGGCATGGAGAGATGCCCCTGCCCCTTGCCAGCTGCAGCATTGGATGAGCTACCTGGGGCAGTGCTAGAGAACTCGTCCTGGTGTTGTGGGTGAAGGAGAGCAAGCAGGCTGAAAAACACGTATAACCCAGGCCCAGATGCTGGCTTTGAGGTGGCCCACTCCAACATTGACCCCATTTATGAACTGCTAGAGTGTATGGAGCAGGTTCTGCAGATCTAAAGATGCAGAATCTCCATGACACAGGGCCACAACAGCGTATCTGAGAGGAGACCCTGAGAAGACCCAGAACTGATGGTGTAGCAGAGCTCTGAGCCTGGAGCCCGAACAATAACCCACTGCAATGAACATTTGTAAATAAAGCTGATTGGCAAAGGCACCCTGCAGCTTCCAAGGCCAAGTGTTATTTGTTTCTTTGTTTGGTTGCTTTCTTTGTGGGGAGGTTGCAAGGGTAGAGGGGAGATATGGAGACACAGAGATGAGTAGAATTGAGGTGCATCATCTGAGATTCACAAAAAATCAATAGCAGTTTTTAGCAAGTCAGAAATACAATTATCAAATGTTTTCTTGCATTTGTAAATTTTAGATTTCATATAAATACATAAAATCACACACACACACACACACACACACACAGATGAGAAAGCAGGAGTCTGACAGAGGAAGATTAGTGGGAGAGGAGATGAGGAAAAACGAAAGCAGATTGTCAGGATCAGTGGGATCAAAGTGGATGATACACTTGAACATAGTTGTCATGATAAATCCCAGCACTGTGTTCAATGCATATATAACAATGTATCTGCCAAGTATGGCAACAATGAAATCCATACATGATATCAGGAAGATGCAAATAGCTAAACTCAGAAGGTCAGACAAATTATGTGGTTCTTCAACAAACAAATGGCATCCATAAATAAGAAAGAAGAGAGCGCTCGAGACGATGAAGGGGGAAGATCATGGCAACATGGAGCTTCCCAAGGACTAGCTAGACCCAGGGCATGTTAGGCGATTTGTTTACTCCGATAGAGACACCAGAAACCCAAAATAGAGGCTTTCTCAAGGGACTATTTGGTGGAAGTGGACAGACATTTGACAGAGAAGAACTCTTCCTAAGCAGGAAAAGCATCCCACAGCCTTGCGCGCACATCCCCAGACCCGGAAGTATAGAAGGGATGAAAGGCGCCACTGGCCGGGTGATGGGAGAGCTGACCTGAGCCCGAATTGCACTTGATGAGAGAGGGCAGCATCTGGGCCAGCTGGAAGAGAAGACTGCGGGCATGATGACCAGTGCAGAGGCGTTTTTCAAGCACACACACGAGCTAATGCTGAAATACAAGAATAAGTAATGGTACCAGTTCTAATCTCCTAAGGAAGCTGTGACTGATTGAGAAACCATTATTCAGGGAAACCAAGTTTATTCCCAGCATCACGATTCAACTGCTAGAAACCAGTTTCTTCTTCAAATGTTCCATTATAGTCCATGTGAAGTTATCATAAAGGAGACTTATCAAAGGCGAAGACACTGTACAACCCTGGTTAAAATCCCAAGACAATGCCGAATTGTTCTTTTCCCATGTGGAATGGATATTGTCGTCTTAGGATGTCATTTGTTAAGAGATCTTGTTTGGAAACTATGGGGAGTCCTTTTGATTTGAAATTTCCTGTACAAACAAAAGCATTAATGCACTTAATGAAAAATTCGTTGCGTGATAAATTAACATCTTAAAAGGGGAAAGAAAGGCATGTTATAACAGAAGAAAAGGATTTATGGTAAACTACTTTCATGAATTGGACCACACCCAACAATTTTTAGATCTGCATTAGAAGATATCGGTGCATTTTCAAGTGTATTTGCTCTACCCAACTGAAAGAAATCAAAACATACTCAGAGTTTTCTTCTCATCTGAAACTGTCCATATTATACTAGAACATTACTGAATTCTTACATGAAGAATCTGGTTAACATTTTCCCCTCTCTGTAGTATTTCGCACCATTTGCTGCTCTCATTCATAACCAAGTGTTGCCAGTATAGTGAAGGATTCCCAACACTTTCCTTTCCACCTCTGCCACCTTCAAGATGAATTCCTAGTTTTAGTCATAAACCATGCAGGGTTGAAACGCCTCAAAGCATTTTTTCAGCCTGGTTTATGTTCTACAGAGGAGTTGGTGATACATTTGCAGAAGGCAGACTATAGGAACAGTTAGAACTATAGAAGGCAGTGAGCTTTGACAAGTGATTTAACAAAGAGTGGAATTTCACACACTCCAACTTTAGTTTCCAATGCGATACATTTTTAAGGCACCATTTGTACCTTTCTCTGCCAACTGCACAGTATATTACTGTACAAACCCAATAGGGTCTACAACCCCACGGTGCTTCTGCAGCCTGTTGTCCACAGACGACAGAACCGGTCATTCTCTTTGATGTGACTCAGTAAAGCCTCAGCCAATGTTTTCAGGAAGAGATTCTGACTCATCACCTTTCTGATGCACAGGGGTTTTTATTAGAAAACATTTTGGGGTTCAGCACTTATTACTAGAGACCCTCATGAAACATAGAGCCACACTCATCATTATGGGTAACACAAATCCAGAGATAATTTAATGATATGAAATCAATAGCTTTATCAATAGATTGACTAATATTAAGTCAAATGAATGTGTCAGTAAATACCAAATAGGGTCTAAAAACTCTCAAGAGTAAAGATCAGCTCAGGCATGATAAAATGGCCATCATAACCCAGCAGAGAAGCAAAGAAAAGCAAAGGAAGACTCCAACCTGCTCTGTTGAACCTGCTTAAAAGTCAGAGTCACAGGACTCCCCCAGAAGGATGTTCTTCCTGCTTTTAAAAGTTTAAATTCTGTGATATATTCATTGGGTTTTGAGGTCTTACTGGGTTTACATTTGTGTTTAAGATGTCAGCATTTCCGATACAAATCGGAAAGGAAGAGATAAAAACATCACTCTTTGCCGATGACATGATAGTGTACTTGAGTGACCCCAAAAATTCCACCAGAGAACTCCTACAGCTGATAAACAAGTTCAGCAAAGTGGCCGGATACAAAATTAACTCAAACAAATCAGTAGCCTTCCTATACTCAAAGGACAAACATGTGGAGAAAGAAATTAGGGAAAAGGTACCCTTCACAATAGTTACAAAAACTATGAAATACCTTGGTGTGACTCTAACTAAGGAAGTGAAGGACCTGTATGACAAGAACTTCAAACCTCTAAAGAAAGAAATTGAGGAGGATCTCAGAAAATGGAAAGATCTCCCATGCTCATGAATTGGAAAGATCAACATCTTAAAAATGGCCATCCTACCAAAAGCAATCTACAGATTCAATGCAATTCCCATCAAAATTCCAACCCAGTTCTTCATGGAATTGGAAAGATCAATGTGCAATTTCATATGGAATAACAAAAGACCTAGAATAGCGAAATCCATCCTCAACAACAAAAAAACATCTGCGGGAATCACTATCCCTGACCTCAAGCTATATTACAAGGCAATTGTGCTGAAAACTGCATGGTACTGGTACAGAAATAGGCAAGTGGATCAATGGAATAGAATAGAAGATTCAGAAATGAGCCCTCATGTATATGGTCACCTGATTTTTGACAAAGGAGCAGTAAACATTCAATGGAAAAAGGACAGCCTATTCAACAAATGGTGCTGGTCCAACTGGCACTCAACATGCAAAAGAATGAAAATAGACCCGTTCTTATCTCCTTGTACAAAGCTCAAGTGTAAGTGGATTAAAGATCTCCACATTAAACCAGATACACTGGAACTATTAGATGAGAAAATAGGGAAAACCTTAGAACACATAGGCACAGGAGAAAATTTCCTGAACAAAACACCAATGGCTCAAGCTCTAAGGTCAAAGATTAACAAATGGGACTTAATGAGATTGCAAAGTTTCTGTAAGGCTAAGGACATCGTCAAGAAAACAAAATGGCAACCAACAGAATGGGAAAAGATCTTTACCAACACCACATCAGATAGAGGCCTAATATCCAAGGTGTACAAGGAACTCAAAAAGCTAGACACCAGAGAATCAAATAACCCTATTAAAAAATGGGGTACAGAGCTAAACAAATCATTTTTAGTTGAGGAACACCGAATGGCCGAAAAACATCTGAGGAAGTGCTCGACATCCTTAGCCATCAGGGAAATGCAAATCAAAACAACCCTAATATTCCACCTCACACCAGTCAGATTGGCCAAGATCCAAAACTCAGATGACAGCAGATGCTGGTGAGGCTGCGGAGAAATAGGAACACTTCTCCACTGTTGGTGGGGTTGCAAGCTAATACAACCACTCTGGAAATCTGTCTGGCGATACCTCAGAAAATTGGATATAGTACTACCTGAAGACCCAGCTATTCCACTTCTGGGCATATACCCCAGAGACACTTTAATACACAACAAAGATATATGCACCACAATGTTCATAGCGGCTCTATTTATAATAGCCAGAAGCTGGAAAGAACCCAGATGTCCTTCAGAAGACGAATGGATACAAAAATTGTGGTAGATATACACAATGGAATACTACTCAGCCACCAGAAACAATGACTTAACCAAATTCTTAAGAAAATGGCTGCATCTAGAGAAGATCATCCTGAGTGAGATAACCCAGTCACAAAAGAACAGACATAATATGCAGTCACTGATAGTGGGATGCTAACCCCAGAGGCTTGCACTCCCCCAGAAACAACTCACAGACTGTATGAAGTCCAAGAAATAAAGAAAACAAAAAATATACATATATTCACAAAACAAGAAAAAAAAAGATGTCAGCATTTCCTTGAATCCAACATAATCGACAAATTTATTATTTTCAAAAAAAAAAATAAGAGAAGAGAGGGCTCTTGCCAAAAGCTAAAGAGGACTTAAAAAGTTAATTAGGCAACAACAATATGTAAATCTTGATTAGATCTTGGTTAAAATAAGTATTAAAATATTTTGATACAAATAAATGCTATAAATTATTAATAAAAAGATACTGAAAGAAACAAATATTCTTATTAGTCCTACAGTTCTATTTGTTGGCCTCTATTTCTAGAAGGGGCCATGCTAGGTAGCCTAGGCTAGATTTAAACTTGGAGTACTCCTGTGTCAGCCTCCACAGGGCTAGAATACAGGTGTGTGCTACTACAGCTGGTTTTAAGCTACCATTTTCAATTAATTAGACATAATGAAAGAAAGTTATATAACTTTAAAAGATACTTATGTGGAATGAACATACTAATATAAGCAATATGCAAATTAAAACCAGGGATTTTTGTCTCTACTATATCCATAAATTTTAAGAGATGAAGCAGATGGGATCAGATTGACAACATTCGCATGACTGTGTAAACTGGGGATCATGTATTATTTTGTTTTTGCAGGCTTGATTATTTCTGTAATAAATAATAAACTCAAACATGTATATTAATTTATAAAGCAAGTTTTTTGAAACTCAAAAATTCTATATTATCTGAGATCATAAACTATTTATAGTGGAGCGGGATGATAACTTCCAGCAGAGCTTTCTTGTGGGTCTTGCATACATCACCAAGGAAACCACAAGACAATCCTAACATACACTGACATACATCATTGAGGTATCTGTGTTCTGGCATGAGCTCTGCTCATGCAAACCACCTTTATTCTTTCTCTTAAGTAGAAAGTGAGCTTGACATGAGCACAGCAAATGTCAGTGGCTCATGAGAGCACACTGAGGCTTCGCTCTGCCATAACTAGAAGCCCTAGAAATGCCTCTATGAGCATCAATGTTGAATAAATAGTGTTTGTTACTCAAGTCTGTGAAAGCTTATGCAAGAATGCATGGTTACTAGTAACTTTATGAACACAGGTCAACAAGGACAAGTGCCTTTAAAACTGTGTTTACTAAAGATGGTAACGTAGGGCTTCTGCATTTGATTGTCTATAGTTACTCCATGGGACAAGATAATGGAGGTAGGAGATGGTTTCTAATGAGTGAGTCCAAGGCAAACCTCAAATACATTCTTCATTTCCCTTCTCTTCCCAGCTGCCATCATTTCATTACTTCAGTAGTAATTAAGATTTCTTGTGTGGTATATGGATTTCCCCATAATTGAACTCAGAGGGTGAATTTCAGCATTTCAGAATCTTAAAGTCTTAAAACATGCTCCCAGACAACAAAATTATGACTTTGATTCTATTTCTCAATGAGAATGGGGGTTGTCAAATCTTGACTGCTTATGATGAGATCTCATGAATGTCACTTGCAAAACTTTACTACTTCTATTTTCTAATGTGTGTAAAACATATTTACTTAAAATGTAAATAAAAATGTAAGTAACAGTCAAGAGTTATGGGATCACTATGAATATTGCCTTTCACTAAAATGTCTGTCAGCTTATAGGTCATCCTTTCTCCATCCTTTCTTGTACATAGAAAGACAAGAAAGTAGCAGGCAGGCTACTGGGGAAAGAAGGGGTGACAGCAGAGGTTGAGGAGATAAGAGATAACATTGGGGAGTCATACAATCATGATATATACGTGTGTGAAAGCAACCCAAAACTGAAATTATACATGCCTTTTAAAAGAACTTTCTACAAAAACTCACTTTGTCAAATAACTAAATAATCACATCTCACAGAGTCAAGGATTCCACACATGTACCCATTTCATTAACGTTCTAACAATGACAGGCAACAAATAAGAGACTCACAGTTGTTTAGGATGATGTAATTCTTACTGATCACTGGCAATCTCATAATTTCTCCTCCCAAGCATCGTGACTGGGAAGAAAAGTTTGGGTTCTCTGGGCTAGGCACGTAGAAGTGTTTGAAGAAGGAACCAGGTTCCAGCAAGAAAATAAAGAACCCACACTATGTGATCACTAAAACAAAATGTGTGCAACCAATTCCATAGTCACACAAAACACTGAGCCAGCAAAGGAGATAAGCCAGCCGGTAGCATGGCAGCTGCAGATAGCTGCTCTGTCTTCCAGCCTGCAGGGACCAAGGAAAGAGACAGAGCTGAAATTCAAAGGACATCCAGAAGAAATCACACAGAGTCAAGAGCTGCCTAGCAGGTGATGGCAATCAAGCCCAGTTAGCTGCTGCTTTGGAAACAGGGAAAGTAGAAATAATATGGCAGACAGGGCTAAGCTTTCGCTCTTTATCTATGATTTTTAACTAGAACGCCACATTTGCCCAACACAAAGCAAGTTACTTGGCAAAAGACATGAAGTCAAAATATGCAATGTTTTTACAGAGTAGCTTCCTACAATGCAGAGGAGACAGGGATGTGAATCCCAAGTAAATACACAATCAAATCCAAGCTCCTTTAGTGGTTTTTTTTTTTTTTTTAATTATTGCTGACATCCTGCCCAACAAAGAGTGGGATCTTAATTACATTAGTCAAATTGCACTCCTTATCTGGGCACAGTTAATTGTGTCACTCTAATCGATCACAGAGTGTTCTGGGAACATGTGATCTAAAGAGGCAGCTGCTGCCTCCTGGGGCTAAAAATCAAATGGATTCTCCAAGGTCTTCAATAAACTATTGCAGAAATACTAACCAGAAAATCCCTGATCTGACAGTCTAGGATAACATTTTTCCACTACAAATTGTTGACCCTTCCTTGGCCTAAAAGTGAATTTTCCAACTTTTAGTATCAACAGCAAAATTCCAGCATTTCTCCAGGACCTTAAAGGACCTTAAACTGTGAACACATAGTTGACAATACCTGTGCAAAGTTACCTTTGAAAGCTGGTAATCATTTTCTAGGTGTCTCTCTTTTTTATTAAAAAAAAAAAGAGAGAGAGAGAAATGACTAGTACTGTATTTCAAACCAGATCGATATGGAAGAAAGCTTTATATAAACGAGTAAACAGTCAAAATGAAAGTTTAATTTCCTTGAAAAAAAAATCACCATTTCCAGAAGCCACACTGAAAACTATGCCTGTGTCTCCTTGTACCTGAGTGCTTCTAAAGACAATATAGTTTGCTTTAAAACAGTAAAAAAAAAAAAAAAAAAAAAAAAAAAAAAAAAAAAAATGAAGAAACCAACCATTCTGCAGTGGTATGATAAGACAGAGAATGAGGAGAGGATATCAGAATTAAAGTTACCTCTTCACTAGTGCTGCAAATGCCTTCCACCTCAAACCACAATATAAGGGAAAATTAGAATGTGGGAAGACATCAAGAAAAAAAGCTAGGACAAGCCCTGGGTGCTAAATCCTATAGTTTGGTTCAGCTATGCCAATATATACTTTCCCTATATCCTTTCTTACTTAAAAGACAGAAGCAAAGTACACAGTCCTTCTTCTCTTAGAAGAAACAAAACTGATCATAAGGGGACAGGCATGTCTGCCAATGAGTTCACCCACTGAAGATGGGATGTCTGAAAGCACAGCGTAAGTAATTACTTCTTGGCTCTGGAAGGAAGGGACTTTGCCAGCAAAGGGCCTGGATATGCACAGAAGCCTCACTAACAGACCAGCTTTGCTTATAAACTTCCCTCCATTGTTAAACCCAGTAAAGCCAGCCACCCCAGGACCTGTGCTAACATTGAGGCATGGCATCCAAAGGAAAGTCCTCAGCTTTTGGTTCTAATTATCTTGGGTTCTGAAAAGCAATGTCTGGATGTCTATAAACACAGAACTCAAAATCAGCCCACCAAACACAAATCCAGGCACATGTACTAAAGCTAAGGTGGACAAAGTAGAAAATAAAGCAAATTTCCATCCTTAAATCTAAAAAGACAAATACTGGCCATGAGCAGACACACTGGAGAGACTAAGTCTCAATTTCAGGTTTTCACTTAACAATAAGACAGTGTCTAGATATCATTCGGAGGCTGCCTCACCCAGGGATCCACCCCATATGCAGCCACCAAACCCAAGCACCATTGCTGATGCCAATAAGTACTTGCTGGAAGGAACCAGATAGAGATTTCTCCTCAGGGAGTATGTCGGAGTCATATGGATACAGCTGAGCAAGCTTGTAGCTAACCATCGGACTGAACCCCAATGACGGTGCTAAAGAAAGAACTGAAGGAGCGGAAAGGGGTTACAATCTCATGGGAGGAACAACATTATCAACCAACCAAACCCTCCAAAACTCCCATGGACCAAAACACCAACCATTGAGCACATATTGAGAGACCTATGGCTCCAGTTGCATATGAAGCTGAAGATAGCAGTGTCTGGCATCAATATGAGAAGAGGACTTTGGTCCAGGGAGGGCATATTTTCCTGATGTAGGGGAATGCCAAGGCAGTGGGGTGGAGAGGGTGATTAGGATCCAGTGCATCTTCCTGAAGACAAGTGGAGGAGGAGGGGGATGGGAGTGGGGATAACATTTCCAATGTAAATACAGAGAATAGCTAATAAAATAAAATAATAAAATAAAACAATAAGATGGTAATTTAAAACAGTTAACCCCTGCTACCTGGTTAGGCTCTAAACCTTTACACACTGAGCTTCACATAAGTAGTTCCTATTACAAACATGTGCATAAACTTCCAAGACAGGAAAAAAAAATGGTGATAACCTGGAAAAGAGAATGGGAGAATAAGGAAGAAGCAGAAAGAATTGGCCTGATGATCCCCTTGCCAATTGAGAAGAATACTCTGCTACTTTTGAAATATCTTAAATATTACCCCTTTCCAGGTGGGGCAACGACACTTGAGAGGCAGAAATGAGAACAGTTGGATAGAAGATGACTCTATCTGCGTCTTTACCTGATGAGATTCTAGGTATCAGTAGACAGGTTGAAGTTATCAGCCAACTAAAACATACTTCCGGCAAAGAAGAAACCCCACCCCCAGTGAACAGAAATAGGGAGGGTTCAAAAGAGGTTACCACTCCCTAAAAAATGAAGTAGAGAAAGGTGGAGTATAAAAGTGTGGCTTTTCCTTATTAGCTCCTCTGAATTTATTGGCTATTTTCTCTGTGTATTAGTTGACAAAGTGTGATAAACCACGAATGTTTTAATAGAAACTTTGGTTGTGTAGTTTAGATTCTACTTCTTTACCATAGTTATTTCCTAACCTTGATAATTCATCTTTAAATGGCTGTCTTTCATTTTCCCAATGTAATCATTAAAATAATAAGCCATTCTGTGGCTAGAACACATATTTTTAAGGGATTAAGAAACTGGAATGGAATGATTAAAATCCTCAGAGAGAAGCTGGGATCCTAATTAAGCTGTTCTGTATGCAAGCATTACTCAAACTCTAAAGCATATGCATGTTTAAAAATATTTGTAGAATTTACTGAATTAATTATAAAGTATTTCTTTTCATCAGAGAAGTAATTTTGTGTTATATTTAGCTTGTTTACACATATGTACCTTAAAAACACATGGACGAGTTATATTTAAATAGATACAAACAAGAATATTCATAATGCACAAAACACTATAGTTAGGGTGAAATTACACAAAGGTGCCTTTCAACTTGCTGGTCACGTTTTGGAGAATTCTATTCTCTCTATCTTGCTTGCAGTCTTCCTTAAATAACTTCTCTGTAATGTTCTGCAATGTAAGATAGATACATCTTCCCCAAGGTTTTCAGTTAGCCATCCCTTGTTTGATGCCTTGTGCTTCTAGGTCTTCCTAAAACACAGACAACAGATACAGTCTTCTTCTTCCTCCTCCTCCTTTTTCCCCTCCTTCTCCTCCTCTTCCTTCTCCTCTTCCTCTTCCTTTTTCTCCCCCTCCTCCTCTTCATCCTCTTCTTCTTACTTTTCCTTCTTCTTCTCCTTCTCTTCCTCCTCTTCTTTCTCTTTTTCCTCTTCCTCCTCCTCCCTACTTCTCCACTTAAAGTATGGTCTTATTCAGCTTCATACAATGATTTGTCTATATCCACTACTCACTGTGGTTGACAAAATCCTCTGCTTCAAAGCCCTAAGAAGCCACACCAAACTTTATCAATAGCTCTGATCCTTCTTCTTTGTAGGGACAACTCTATCGTTTTCCATTAAACCCATTCAGACTATAATTTCCTGTCACTGAAACTCTGCTCAGTATTCTTCCCAGAGTAACTAGAAAAGTTCTGAAAAAAAAAATTGGCCCATAGGATATTCCCATTGACTTTAAATGCTATGATAGGTTTCCAGGAATTGTACAGCCAGGTTCACAGCCAAGAAAATAGCCCTAACCTACCTTACAATTAGCCTCTATTTTTGTGTAATTGTCTTCTGATATAGCTACTTCTTTGATTTTGATTCAGGTTATGAATCTGTTTTGTTTTTTCAGTAAATATTTTCAAATATATATAGTGTTTACCTCCTTGTTCAAAATGTCAGATAAACCAATATATAACTGTGAGTCCAAAATTTGTAAAAAAGAACTACATATGGTTTTAAAATGTTGCAAGGTAAGCCCACCAGAGAGACCATCACACAGACACCCTTACAGCTAAAAAGAAAGTCTTTTGCTGCCAGAGAATGCATGAGAATTTCGCCCAAATCATGCAGCCCTAAGCTTTCTAGCCCTATGTCTTTTGTGCACAAAAAAAAAAAAGAAAAAGAAAAAGAAAAAAAAAAAACCAAACATGTTCAAGTTGTCACAGTTCAGTTAACAAGAGGCAAAACAACAGAAGCCAAAAGGCAAGGTTAGTGTGTTTTCCTCTTCAAGTTACTTCTTGATTAAAGCTTCAATTCTGCCATCTGTATAGTATCCACTTACCTCTCGGTGGCCTTCTGTATTCTTAGTATGCAAACAGTGAACAAAAGACATCACATTGCTCTTACTCCAAAGCCCACCCACCTTCCACATGTTCATTTCCCTGCTCAGAGAACATAAGTAAAAACCAATTGTCCTGGATAAACAGATGATACTGTCTCCAAACTCAAATCTATTATTCACAGAAAGCTGTCCTTCCAGTGAACCCATGCCTTCCAATTCCAGGAGAAGTCTATGGCACATTCCATCCTAGAGGTCATTTTAATATAACTTCCATTTTCAACCACTGTCATAGTTAGGATTTATATTGCTGTAACAAAATACCAAACACAAGTTGGATAGGAAAGGTTTTAATCAACTTTCATTTCCAGATCAAAGTCCATCATTAGAGAAAGTTAGGACAGAAACTCAAGCAGGACTAGAACCTGGAAGCGGAAGCTAATGCAGAAGCCATAGAGGGATGATGCTATTTTCTGGCTTGTTTTCCATGCCTTGTTCACCCTGCTTTCAGGACCAGGAGCCCAAGAATGGCACTAACCACCATAGGCTAGCTAGGTCACTCACCCCTTGATCACTAATTGAGAAAATGCCTTACAACTAGATCTCATGAAGGCATTTTTCTCAACTGGCGTTTTCTCCTCTCTGATGATTCAAGTTGAAATACAAACCCAGCCAGTGCAATAGTCCTTTTCCCTTTGTCCTATGAAGATTTATTTCCTTAACCAATTTTCTCAAGATAAGCAACATCACGAATATGCTCACAGCTAGAC
Source organism: Micromys minutus (assembly GCF_963924665.1). Lineage (NCBI taxonomy): Eukaryota > Metazoa > Chordata > Mammalia > Rodentia > Muridae > Micromys > Micromys minutus. The sequence continues at coordinate 30,216,512 of NC_137954.1, read as the reverse complement.
CTGAGGAGTCTGAAGAGAAAGAGGTCTGTGATCAAGGAGGAGTTTGGATGGGAGGCAGAATACATGGAAAGGTCTGAACTTGGTCCATTCCACTTCAAAACTTGACTTGTACCCTTACCTGTTAAAGATTAGCCTGAATCATACTTTCAGTTAGAAAATGATGAAATCTTTTGTCCATCTTCCAGTTGTCCGAAATCTCCTGGAATCTCTCCTTTGTCATTCAGGAATCATATAACAGTCTTTCTCACCATGCAAGGAGCTGAGACAAGTCTGTATTTTCCAGGATAAGAGACCACTCCATTCTTATTGCTTTGTTTATATTAGCTTGGGGAAATCTGGTTTGAGTGAAGATAGCAAGCAATCAAACAATTGTTAAACTTGGCCTATCTATAAACCCTAAATGAAAAACACAGCTAGCTCCAGCTGCAGGTTGCTCTCTGTGCTGCTCTGAACTTCAACAGTGGGAGTTCTTTACTATTTGTACCCAGTGATTGGCATTTATGAAACTACCGTCCAAGTGTAAAACTATCACCAGTGTCCACATTTCTCATCTATGTCTCTGAAGGAACAAGAGTAAAAAACACACTCATGAATGCCACAGACCAAGGATGTACAATTAAATTGGAGGGAAGATATTTTTAAAGAATATTTGGTAGGACTTACTGGGCCATGGATGATAGTACATAAAACACAGGAGACAAGCAAAAGGAAACCTACGATGAGTATAAAAAGTTGATGGTGTATATCTTGCACTTGTCTCCTGGTCACTTGTACAGATTGCTTAAAGTTATGAAATATATTCGGGACACCTGGAAAGTATTGCTCACTGCATAGTTTAAAGTATCATTGCAGTTAATATAAATCTATTGATATGTTAACTGACAGGTTTTCCTTATGAAGTTATAAAATGTTACTGTATTCATCCATTGTAGATAACTGCTAACAAGGGCAGTTGATTCAAGTATATATGTGTAAGATTTTTGAAAGTTAACTTTGTGAACTTGTGTCAAAGAGAGAAATACATAGGGGTGTGTGCATGGAGGTCAGAACTTATAATCGAGTGTCTTCCTAATCAATCCCCACCAGATTTTTTGAAATAAGGTCTCTCACTTAACCTGAAGCTTGCCAGTTATTTGGATATACTGGCTGACCAGAAGCCCTGGGTTTGCCTTTGTTCCCCCACCCCACCCCGATGATGGGATTACAGGTACCTGATGATGCCCCTGGCTTTGGTACATGGCTTATGGGGAGCAAACTCAAGTCCTTATTCTTGCTTAGCAATAGATTTCACATAGTCCCATTTCTTTATGTGCATGGGTGTGTGCATGAAGGCATGCACCTTAGCAATTGGGCCATTTCCACAACCATTAACCTTTCTTTTAAAGCTAGGAAACCTAGCTCTCCAGAGCTGACAATTTCATGTTCCATCTGTCACTGGAGATTAGTGGTTGTTACCCCTTGATGGGCTATGTGTACCTCTACACAGCTATTCCTAGCTTCTGTCACTGTTTTCCACTTCTCAATACTTGATCTTGCTACCCTTATTGGAACATCTGTGTCCTAGGGAAGACAGAATGACAGGAAGCATTGTTAGAAGGAGAAACAATTGAACTTCAAGAAGGAGCTTGCCACAGCACAACACAGTTCAAAGCCTGGACAGGGAGATATAGGTTCTGGAAAGAAGAACAATGTTTTTATTCATTCATTCACCCACCACTGTATTCGTTGCATTCCTGGTTTATTTATTCTCTGTTCCACCAAATGTATCCTAGTAATCTGTTCTGTGGGACCTTGGAAGTGGCCAATGAGAATTCAGAGCGCTTATATAAAAATGGAGTGTGTTTTGAAACAGCTTTCAATGCACTAGTCAAATTAACCCATTTGAGATTCTTAACTGCACATTAGTAAACTGTTGCGAAGGTGTCTATGAAGTCAAAGAAGGTTGGAGTCCAAGGAAGACTCAGTCAGAGGGACTAGAGAGGATTTTCTAAGAGGCTACTTATGTCAGTCTAAGAGACTGACAAATGAGTCATGTCAACACAGAGAAGGGAGAAGATTCTAGGAAGAGCAAGAATTGTACTTGAAAATTAGTCTGAGACACTAACTGAGAATCAGCAGTGCAGAGATGAAGAACTCTGAAAGAGGCACATGGAAGACTGGGATTGAAGGAGGAGTATCAAGAGGATTCTGGCTTGCCTGGTCCTGCAGTCTTGAGGAAGGTAGTATGTATAGTTTTCACCTACAAGCCATGGGAGCTCATTGATAGCTTTGTAGCAGCTAGCAAGATTATTGGATACATTTTAATCTTTTTTTCTCAGCCTAGTCAGTAGAGAAAGCACAATCAATAGATAAGGACAGGTAGGAGACAGTACAGGGTAAAGTCAGGGTATCTTGTTTTCAAGCAGGGAAGCTTTGTGGGAAATTAATCAGAGTATGGGAAAGGAGGCATCTGTTATGGTTTAAATGTGATACACCTTCAGGTTTGTACATTTGAACACTCAGCCTCCAGATAATGGTGCTGTTTTAGACTGTAGAGGTTTCTTGTCCTGCTGTTGTGATAAAAATACCTTGTTAAAAGCAACTTAAGGAAGGAAGGGTTTATTTTGGCTCACAAGTCAAGAGTTCAGTCCATAATGGTAGAGAAATCAGAGTGGTAAGAGTTTGAGATAGTTGGTCACACCGTATCTGCAGTCATGAATCAGAGAAAAATAATGCAGTATTTAGCTCATGTCCTCCTGTTTTCTTCCGTCCAGAACTTTAACCCAAGGAAAGCTGGGTGCTAATCACAATTAAGATGAGTCTTTCCACTTTAATTAATCTAACTATTATAATCCTTCACAAACTTGTCTAGAAAGTACTATAAATAGATAATCCCTCACTGGTGTGCCCAAGGGCTTGTCTCCTAGGTGATGCTAGATCCTGTCAAGTTGATATTCAATATTAACCATAATTGAGACTTATGGAACTTTTGTGACTTAAGACCATTTAGCTGGCTGACAATGTCTGCTGTCTGCAGTCTATCCCAGCTCTGCTATAACTCAGGTCACTGATGTGTGAACAAGTTATACACAAGTCATTGATACCCAAGCAGTCATACCTTCTCTGACATAATGAACTATTCTCTCTAAGCTGTGAAGAAAAAGGAATATTTCTTTACCCCTTACATTGATTTGTCAGTGAATTACCATAGCAGCAAAAAAAGTAATATGCCAGTCATCAGAATACGGAGAACAATTAGCAAGGTTGGATAATAATAAGTCATGGTGTATAGAAGAACATGCAAAAATAATATATAAAGAGGAATATAAGTGATTAAAATGTGAAAATACTGTGAACTCCTTAAGAAACCAAGGCATATATGAGATGAATAGGGGTGCCAGTGGAAGCTAGAATATCCCCATAGAATAAAGAACACAGTAGTCGATATTAGCTCCTACTCTAGCTGAGAGTCTTTTTGTATGACTCTAACTCAGAAAGAAATCACCTAGGAATGCTGGCTCACCCAGAAATCTCAGAGCAACAACCTGCAGTACCAAAGAGAACCTAACAGCATCTGCAACGGCGTTAATATTTCCAGGTCCATAGCTAAAAACAAGATGCGAATAGGGAGAGCTCTGCAGAGGCCCTATTAACACTGGTAATCACACGCTTTAGATGCTTCAAACCATCCGCAAGGAGCAGAAAGGAAATTATAAAGCTGAATTAAAGATATCTCGGGAGAGAAATGAAAATAATGAAATCTATGTTGAGTATGAACCAAAACCAATTAACTCTGCAACAGTGTAGCAGATGATAAATTCTACTAATGTGGTTTAAAACAGAAAGGAGAAAAACACTAAAGTTATTCCTTAGCACTTAAAGAGATCATGGGGAAAATAAGTTGTCTTATTTATGCTCTGTCAGATTGTAATCTGATATTGGTGACAAAGAGACTCATATTTATGTTCCTGTTCTGTTTTAGACTGTAGAGGTTTCTTGTCCTGCTGTTGTGATAAAAATACCTTGTTAAAAGCAACTTGCAGCGAGCCTCCACCACCGAGCTCTCAGACCCCTCCAAGTTTCTATGACACTTCCCAATATTAGCCTATCACAAGTGAGAAGTAGAAATCATTAACTTTTATTACCACTCTTACTTGCTTAATGGGGTCATTTATTTCCACTTTTTGTATACATTTTCCTGATCTCACTATCAAATGCTTGGGCAAAGCCTATGTATACGATGAGACTGCCCAGGATAGATCGACATCCTATTAGATGCAGTGGTTTTCAACCTGTGGGCCATGATCCCTGTGGGGATAGAATGACACTTTCACAGGGGTCATCTAAGACCATCAGAAGACACAGTACTATATAAGCAACAACAAAGAACAGAGAAATTCTGCAAGCCATAATATTTTCTACTAATCCTCCCCTGATGACAATGTCCTGTACAACTCTAGCACGATGCCCAAAGCAAGAACATGATTCTCGGGTACTCTACAGAGATCATGCAGTTTCAGCCAGCACTGCATGTCCTTCTATGTACACACACTTTGGTACGTTTCCATGTGTCTAAGGTACAAGACCCAGAAGCATTTTCCCCAAGATTCCATAGTGCTGCTTCAACAGTTAGGGCCACAGCCACACCCACTTTCACCCTCAATCCCTGGTAAACACCAATCTGTTCTCTACACCTTCACTTTTGTCAAAAAAAGGGGAGGGAGTCATGTTGCCTGTGGCCCTCTAACATTGACTTCTTTCATTCTACATTCTTCCTGGGGATCTTCCCACATTGTCACATGTACCAGTAAGTTTTCTTCCTATGCCTAAGCAGAATGTCATGGCAATATGGATCCTAAGCCATTCACTCCTCACAAAGAAACCATAGTTGCCTCCTGTGGGAAGACACATTTTTATTTCTCTGAACTGAATGCCCAAGAGAGCAATCAGGAAATGATTTTAAAAGACAGAACCTTTAATCACCTCCCACATCCCAAAGCCCCCACTTCTCTACTCTCGGCCTCCAACATTCTTGGGCTTCAAAAGGCAATGCCCTCCCTCGTTGTTGTCTCTAATCTCTACCAGATGCTACTTCTAAACCTTGGCTGAACTGAGTGGGGCAGTACTTTTCTGGTTTTTTACCTTGTATAATGAATGTTTATCCAACCTGCTGCCTAGGACAAGCTGCCCAGAGAACAATGATTATATCTATGTTGCAAGGAAAACCTCGGGCACAAGTAAGGGTCACTCAGTAGCTAAACGCAACATCTGCACTCTGATTCATGCTTCACAAGCAATCGAATACTTTATCAATTTGCAATCAGGAAAGGTAATCTTTCAGGGACTCCTTGGAAACACTAACATTTGAAATTTCAACATGGCAGGTACCTAGAAACATATTGCTTCTTAGTACTGCACTGTTCCATGTCAGCTAAATTATATTTATGATAGAAGTAGGCAAGGCCTGAGATGTGATTTAATTATTGAATGTTAATGAATTTGTTATGTATGAGTTATCAGATTTATTTATTCCTCAGAGACAGAAAAGAAAAATCCCAAGGGAAACAAATTCAACAGGCCAGAGAGGAAGAAAAATATGCACTTCCTGTAGCATACAATCCCCCCTTGATTTATATAAGACTCCCTTTCTCCGTCCTTGTTTTATTAAATAGTTGTTTCTGAACATAACACATGTTGCATACCCAGCAGGGTCCTTGCATGAAGAATCTGAACCTTCTAGATTCAGATTCATCATCAGTGTTTAACATGAGAATAGATAAAAACACAGATTTTCTTATTTCTTTTTATATGTGCAGATCCCATACTAAACACCTATGACTCACTGGAGGGAAGAAGTTAGACTAAAAATCCCATCCTGCAGATTGGGAAAAAAATGCAATGTAATAAGTCCAGTTATGTGGTAGCAGCATCACAGAGTGAAAAGGCCCTCAGCCTTGAGTTGAGCTACTGAGATGCTTTGATTGACCACTGAGAGATGAGGAGTAGCCATTTGAATAGAGAATGATGGAGTAGGTCAGAGAAGCGTGTTAGGTGGAGACCATAGAGTACATTGTCAGCAATGTGGCTTTTTCAGCCACTGGGAATGGTATGAGGTAGAAGTAGCCACTGCTCTTGAGCGTGAGAAATTCTGTGAAATAAAGTTGAAGAACAAGTGAGATCCAGGGCTTGGATGGTCAGTCAGGAGGGGCTGGGAGCTCTTTCAGTACCTTTAACCCTGAGCACTGATAATTATGATTGGTTTTCTTGGTTGGTTGCTTAATTTATTGTTTTGTTTTTTTCTGCGATAAATGCTTGGGGATTTGAAAAAATGAAACATATATTTACTGAGAAAAATGCAAATAAGACAAAATATTGCTAGACTGTCAATTAAAATTAAGAGTTAAATATAGAACTCGTGATCCCTTAGACAAACACTTTCAAGGCAAAGGTCCTCAGGACTCCCCTTCATGCTAAATTCTCCACTCATGTAATGCCCCCTGTATATAACCATCTCTAAACCCCATATTATGTCTTATCTGATGCCCTATTCCCCTCATCCTACAACAAAGGTCTCTCCATCACTCAGAAACAAATCGCTCTTTATAGAGCATCCCAAAGCACTTGATGTGTTGCTGGGTTTTTTTTTTTTTTTTTTTTTTTTACTTGACTTTATACATCTATCTTCATGTTAGAGTGGGGACCTTAAAGAACTCTCTCTCTCTCCCTCCCTCCCTCCCTCCCTCCCTCCCTCCCTCCCTCCCTCCCTCTCTCTCTCTCTCTCTCTCTCTCTCTCTCTCTCTCCCTCCCTCCCTCCCTCTTTCCCCTTCTCTCTCTGTAAGTGTGTGTGTGTGTGGTCAGTTTTAGCTCTTTGTTCATTCATTGAATGAGTACATATTAAGAACTATTCATTGCACAGCAACAAACTTAAGAGATGTGTCTGTGATTAAGGAAGTCCACCTCTCTCAGCCTCTTGGAGTCCATATTATAAAAAGCAAGATGGGAACTGGACACCTTCATTTCTTGATTCCTAAAAGGAGGGGTTCTGAGCTCTCCAATTCTGCAGAGAATGAGTTTTATAAAGAGATTAGAGTCTATTGACCAGTATTGCATTTCATCTAAACAAGGCCATCTAAAATCTACCTTAGTCTCTGTTATAAAAGACAAAGTCATTCCTCCCCACTCCTGACTTTCCTGGATGCTCAACCATGCTGATGAAATACTGTCTCCAATGTACCTCTCTAGCTTGCTAGATCTGGAGTTATAGTTGGCAGTGGGAAATAGTAGCATACATTTCTCTGGCAGCAGACCCCTTTCCTTCTAAACTTCAGAATCTAATAAATAAATAAATAAATAAATAAATAAATAAATAAATAAATAGGGTTTGAAAATATATGTGGGCTCCCCCACATACAGTTTCCTTGGGGTCATCCATGTCATTTTGGAGTGTCAGAATGAATGGCTACTCAGTGTTCATGAGTTAGGAAGTAGGGACCTCAGGTAAGTTCAGGGGCCAGCCCACTAATCTCTTGTTCCTAACTATACGAAATTTTCAAAGAGCTCACTGTCATTCTCTGCATCTGTGTGTTATAAAGAGTCCATTTAATCTTCCTGATAAGTTTATCTCCGTTTTAGACTCCTACTTTGACTGTTTCAGAGATAGTCTCTTCACTCTGGTATCCTAGGTTTTTTTTTATCTGAACATTCCCCACACTAATGGGATGATCTTTTCCTACAGCCCTCAATACCAGCTGCCTTTACCTTTATGAAACAGGAGGTCATTTGGAATAGTCTCATCCAAAACTAATCTCCTCCAAGCTGAACTGTGTTCTGGATGTATTTTAAAGGACGTAACAAAGTTATTTTCTGTTTAAGATGTACCCCATTTGTATCCTATGTAATTTCCAAATTTCCCTAGACCAGTACTTCCTAAATAGGCTTGCTAGTAAGGATCACATAGAATGCTTGGAGACAGAGTGTCGGATGCTCTCCCTTCAGAATTTAGTTTCCTGCTCTGGGTAGGGAGAAAACATTTAGAGTGATTTCCAGTTCTCAGGGGGATCTCTTCACCTTCAGTTAGGGGAGCATTAGCTCAACCCCCACACATAACAGGCACTGGATTCACTTTTGCAATTAGAAGAGGACTGAAGAATCTCTATCATGAGTTTCAGGCCCTCAAGAGAAGAAAAGTTTTAGAAATGTTTCACTTCTTTGTATTTAGGGAAAACTCTACACTGTGGTTGCAGTTTCTTCCACTTGCAGGATCAATGGCCTGGGCTGGATGCAAACATTTCCTATATAGCTGCTGGATCATCTGGAGCAAGCCCCAGTGGTTAAATTTCCCTAGTCTATAAGCAAAAATAAACAATGGTCTGTAAGTGTGCTACACACTGAACATGGCATTTATATGACAGTCCCCACCCCAAGGTTCAAGAACCATCATGGACAGGATGTACCAATCTAGGACTAGGGAGATGGGATGTGAAATGCTGGGTTCTGGCCATGACACAGCCACTGCAGTCATGAGCTCATGACAGCTGCAGTTGTCTGCACTGCCCTTACACAAGACTAGGCCTGTCAACAGTCAGTCATAGATGGAAAAACTGTCCTGTGCCTTCCTGTTGAATTATTGCCTAATAGATGCTGGGGGAGGGGGAGTCTTTGGCTTCAGTTGTCTATCCACTGGGGAGCTCATCAGCCTGCAACCAACAATTCCACATCCACAGCCATGTGGACACTGTTGGTTAAGCTCAGAGGCTCCCAAAACAAAACTTTAAAAAAAAACCAAAAGCATGAAAAAGGGACTTTCAGGAAGAAGGATTGACAAGGATATGGGAGAAGGACAAGAGACAGTTGGATGAGATTATTAGAATGCATTTCATAAATATATAAAATTGTCATAGGACAAGTCTCATTAACAAAAATTTTAAAATACTACACACACCAGAATGCAAATACAGAGTGTATTTTACAGAGTTAGGAGAGAAACATGTAGGGAGAATAAAAAAGGCCTCTGCGAGGAAGTGATGTCCAAGTTGGTCTATGGATCCCCTGAGTCTGCTTCCTCATTTTACACAATGAGAACCCAAACTTCTATTGCTGTTCACCCCTGTGTAAATAAAACAAGCTGCTCTAATGGATCATTGGCTCTAACCAAGTGCTTACATTTTGGCAAATGTTAGAGTCACAACACAAAAGGCATTAGGAAAAGACTGAGAGCCTCTCCCAGCCTAAAAAAGCTGGAAGCAGCCATCATAAATGTACCTTAACCTGTTAGTCTAAATATAAGCATACTGCGTTGCAGTACCAGCTCCCCAGGAAATAGTTCCTCCTTGTGGCTTCCATTTTTTTCCACACTACTTCAGAGCTGGAATGGCCTCCTCTGCCTTCTGTAACATGTCTCATCCTGTATCCAGTGCTTAGTTGAATGAGAACAGCTGCCTTTTATTTAACTTGAATTGACACACACAGGGGTCTTTATTTTGTAAGGCACACAGAATCACGGATCAAATCAAGAACCTAATGTGGAGGTTAGATTCCTCTCGTTTAATTACCTTTAATTACCCTGGCTTTATATTCTATGGTGGAGGAAATCTGGAGTCTGAAGCCCTCTTACCGGCCTAATCAGCAGCAGCTAATGAAGATTTAAAATGAAAGCTTCCTGCTTTACTCTCCTGAAATAGAGGTACCAGGTCATTTTTCTAGCTGATAGCTAATTTATTAAGAAAAATTATTTAATGGAATTAAAATTCTTCCTTCAATGAAGCATAGCCTGTAAATCAAAGTCAGGGCAATAAATCATCTTAAAGTTTTTAGAACATGAAAAGAAAAATAAAACCTATAAAATTGAAACTCTGATTACAAAAAGGAAAAGCTGGCTTTCAGTATAATGAGAAAGATTGCTTGTTAAATTTAAACATTTGATATGGGTAAGGAATTTTAGTTTGGGGTATTTGGTCTTGTCTGCTTTATTTGTTGATTTTAGTTTTTATGGTGTCTTCAAACTTGTTCGACATTCTTAAGAGAAAAATACATTTAATGCATTTTTACATGAGAATTGTGCTGTATTGAACTGGTTAGAAAGTGAACACAGTAGAGGGTGAGCCAGAGGCAAAGCTCATTATTATGGGACATTAAACAGGAGCCCACACAGTCCAGCTTTTAAATTGCTGAATAGGAAACCTGGAATGCACGTGTGGTCTTCAAACAGAGAGATGGACACTTTTAATTAGTTCCTGAAATCATATTTCGTAAATTCCCCATAATGATCTAGATTTAAGGACTGTGGAGTGAAAGGGGGGATGGCACAGCAGGTAAAGACACTTGCCATCAATCCCAACAAGCTACATTTAATCCCGGGAACTCACAAGGTGGGAGGGAAAAACTAACTCCTCTAAGTTGTCCTCGGACCTCCACTGCTTTGCATTGGCATTCTGACAGCCATGCTCAGAAACACAAACACATAACGAAATAATTAAATCCAGATTCATAGCTTTATTACTTTTTTTCAAAAGAAGGAACACCGACCCACACCATCATGTCAGACTGGAGCTGTATGACAGCCACACATTTCAGGAGGGACATGCGATTTGTCCAAATGCCATCTGCCTATTCATCCTGGATCATCCTTTCTGCCTTAAAGGCAACCAGAATTGGGTTAGCACTATCCTAACACAGACAGAAAGGGAGGTTTATTCAAGGAAACCAAGAGAAATTAGCATGGTGGCTCCTAATGCTAAGCATCAGCATCAGAGTGGCATAGAACAAAAAGCATTTGTTTTCCTCCAAGGTCTGGAAGTCAGCTGGGTTTCTCTGGGGATGAGCAGACTTTGCATGATTCATGCTCCTCCCAGTACCAAGAGATTCTCCCAGTGGGTTCTTCTGATGGCCAGAGCTAGAAATGAAAAGTAGCAAGGGCAAGACCCACCCTACCTGATACCTGTGGTAATCGCTAGAACACCATCATATTCAAGTGCATAAAACAGGTTCATGGCTGAACCAATCAAGGAGTCCTTTATGTTTCTGACAGCATGGAAATCTAAGTATGAGTTAAATTATCATAACCCATAATGCATATTGATACAAAATTTTAACCCCAGCACTTGGTAGGCTGGTGCAAGGAGATTATGAGTTTTGGGTAAGCCTAGACTATATACTAAGATGTTATCTCAAAACGAAACAAAATACAAATACAAAAATTAGTAACTATATTTAGCATTATAGATATATGTAATCTCTCACTACAACTCTCCAGTCATGGCTAACTTCATCATATTTAATTTCTGCCCCATCTGTTTTGAAGGTAATGTGTCTAATTTTAGCTCATAGCACTCTTGTGCACAACAAACCAATACCAGAGCCATGAGAAGAACTGTATTTGCTTGCCCAAGCCAGTACATGTTTGCTTCACAGTTCGATGATATAGTCCAGTGTGTGTTAAGTAAGTAACTCCAAATAGCTTCATCAGAAGAACTTCAGATTTTTAAATAACTGCATGTAAATTTGGAAAATATAGGATAGATAGGTAGATAAATGATAGATAGATAGATAAATGATAGATAGATAGATAGATAGATAGATAGATAGATAGATGATAGGTAGATAGATGATAAATAGATAGATAGTGGATAGATAGATAGATAGATAGATAGATAGTAGATAGATATGATTATTAGACTGGTTGATCTTTTGTGTGTGTCTGAATACATGTTAAGAGCTATATTAAACTTGAATGGCAATAGAGAAGTGTGCTACAAATCACACCTTGGATATATTTTTGAGTTCTCATAGCAATTGATTCCTTAAAAATTCTCAGTCTGATTTTTCTGTATATAATAACATGGAATAGGGCAATAGAGACGACCATTAACAGAAGTGAAGGTGTTCGGTGACTCCAACAGCGTAAGTGAGCTTTAGGTTAGAGAATCTCAATGGAATTTTATTTACTCACAGAACTATACTTTTCCTACTTCTGAAATTAAATGGTTTAAAAAAACCACTGTACTCAAAAAAGCTAATAAACCATTACATCTAAAGTGAATTGATAAGAGGGAAACAAAGCTGAGCAAATCACTAACTACGTGTTCATTTGGACTTTTGCCCAGAAGTGACTATTAAGGATTCCTGATTCCTTACCACATGGAAGCTCCAGCCAAACAAACAGAAGCTCCTGTTCTTCAGAAGCAAGAGTCTTCTCAGAGCTTGGCCGCCTCTCCCTGCCTGCAGAACTGAGTGGCCTGCCCTCTCTGACCACTGGTCTGCCTGACCTCCTTGCTCACATATGTTTGAGAAGTACACTGCATGCAGAACTGAAAGATCCTTCCAACTGTTTCCCCAGCCAACAGCTGACCTCAAAACTCAGTTTCCAGTGTCTTCTCAGGAATGGGCCCTGGTAGTGTTAGCTTCCCAGTGCATCATGCACTTTCCTCCTAGAACTTTGCAAAAGTGTTGCGATCGTCTCATATGGAACAGTGAAGAAGCAATCATGAAAACTGGAAGCCTTGGTGTCATACAAGTTCTACAGAGCCAAAGCTCTCAGAGGCAACAACACACTTTGAGCCTTCACAATACTGTAGCTATAGAAATGGCTTGGTTACTAAAGTGCCTTGCACAGCATGAAAGCCTGAGTTTAGATCCTTTAGTAGAATGCTATGGCTTGTATCTGTACCTCTAGTACAGGGTGGGGAGAATCAAGTAGATCACCAGAGAGTGATCAACTAGGCCAGCCATCCTAGTTGATTTAATCCTAGCTGAATTCAGCATTCACAGCTGAATTCAACAAGAGACCCTGTCTTAAAGGATAACACGGAGAGTAACAGAAGACCCTCTGGCCTCTACATACATAGGTACACTCATATAAATGTACCTGGACATACATACATATACCTGCACACTCACAGATGAAAATTAGAAGTTCACGATATATATACCAAATGATCCATGGAGATGTGACCCCCCCCCACACACACACACACATACACCAGGCTTCAAATCCATTTGTTCCTTTTAGAAAAATCTCTCCTCAGGGTTGTTTTCTTGTAAGTTGAGAAACTATGGGGAAGAAAAGATAAATGGGAATCTCTGTCTCTGTCTCAGTCTCTGTCTCTGTCTCTGTCTCTGTCTCTCTCTCTCTCTCTCTCTCTCTCTCTCTGTGTGTGTGTGTGTGTGTGTGTGTGTGTGTGTGTGTGTGTGTGTGTGTGTCCTATACTCCTTTTACATCCTGAGCACATAATATACTTTGTACAATAGGATAAATACTTGTTGATAGCTTTGCTAGTTCAAATCTTTCCTTGTAGCCACCACTTGGACTACACCTTGATGGCCCCTGCTGCATGTCCTGTGAGTAGTTCATGATAGCCATGAGCCTTCCTCAAGGGAAGTAAAGTTAGTAGGAGGCAGAGAAGTCAGCTAATTATGTGATATCAAAGAATTTTACATGCCATACGAACCCCCATATGAACCAGCAGGAATGAAAGTCAGCATTGGAGACCATTCACCTTCAGATGTAATGTTCATTAATTTACTATCACGTAAACCACACAGTTACCCTAAAAGCAAATTAAGCTTTTCCTTTTTGTAAATATGATATGGGAAGAACTTTGACACTAAACAACACAACGCCTTTCTTTGAGGTGAGAGTAAGCAGCAGAGTTTCTGATATAGTTTGACATGGGACACAACATAAAAAGAATTTAGTCCATTGAAAACCCATTCCTCAAATAGTTTAATCTCAACTCCTTTTAAGTCATCCTTGTGAATCCCATAAAGACACGCAAGGAATAAATTTAATGCTATATTCCATGGCCCACTTGTAATGTGGCTAGTCTGCTTCTTGCTAAACATATTTCAAAGATGTTTGGGGAGGCAGAAAAACTGCTAGACCATATTTTTCTGCAAAAAAAAAAATTGTTAGGACAAACTGACTGTTACTAAGGAACACAGACTCTAAGAGCAGGATAAATTTCCAGTGTCTTAGTCTCAGATAATTCCATAGGCTGTGCCAAGAAATATAAAATCTAGCTTCCTCATCTGAGAGAAAGAGAGGAGAAGCTGAAAATGTATGAGTGGCTCAGTGGGTCAGGAAAGGCTTCACACACACACACACACACACACACACACACACACACACACACTATGCTTCAGATTCTAGTGGTTCTGCAGCTCTGGAGGGTGCACAGAGACAACTGGCAACCCACCTTCTCCTGGTAGAGTTGCTGGCTGGCACTCACCACTGCCTTTTCCTAATTTCTTTCCCATTAAAGGATTTTAAAGGGACTCCTAAAACAAAGTAACAAAATACAAAGTTCTCTGAGTTTAATTTTTTTTTCCCTAGTGTTTGCTCTGTTGGCTATAAAATCTAACTGGAGCTGCCATACCTGCTGGAGTTGTTTGGGGGCGCTTTGTGTGCTTCTTTGCATCATCCATCACATGAAAGTTGTAAGCAGGCTTGTTAACAAGAATGAGGCATACTGTTGTACCATCTCCCTTTGTAATCATTTCCTCTCAATTGTCAGCCAACTCAACGATTGCTTCTAACCAAACAATGAAGACTATGAAATATTGTTCCCATGATTATGCAACACAAGTTTGTGCTGTAGTTGAAGAGGATGCCCCACAGGTACATATGTAAAAGGTTGGTCTCTAGAGTTCTGGAACTAGGAGATAGATGCAACATACATTGAGGTGGTAGAGCCTAGTGAGAGTTCTTATATCATCATGGGTATTTGAGTACATTTGTATGTTGTGTCATCTTATATCTATGCATCATCAATGTATCTACATATCTATATATGTATGTATGTATGTATGTATCTATCTATCTATCTATCTATCTATCTATCTATCTATCTATCTATCCATCCTACTTTCAACCTGTCATAATGTACAAGTCTCAATATAGGTCCAAATACTTAAGCATTCCTTTGTAGATGTTATTCTCTAGAACTATAAGCCAAGATAAGTTTCTTTTTACTTCATAGGCAGCCAAGGTCATATATTTAGGTATAATGATGTAATGCTACTACTATAACTAGAAAGTTCTACCTTGACAGCAGGCTGTCTGTCTCTCTGTATAGTCTCTATTACTAAGCAAACACTGTTTTAGCTGTTCATGAGTCAAGGAACTTAGGATGTTTTTGAACAAATAATGGCCAAGGAGCTGACATCATTCATCTAATACCCTTCAGGAAACTAGATCCTACCAACACCACAGAGCTTAGCAACAGCTCCTGCAACCACAGGTTTCAGATAAGCCCCCAGTCCTTAACAACGCCCTACTGAAGCTCTGTCAGAGGCCCTGAATCTGAAACACAAAGTAAGGCTGGATTATTGACACACAGACACCGTGACATAATCAACATGTGTTATTTAAATCAGGTCTCTTTGATGAGAAATTTGTTATAAAATAATACATACCCAATATACCAAGCATCAGCTTCCTCTTAAACCTTTACTTTCTTTTTCTCTAATACTTCTGAGAACAAAAATAAAGGTTATCTAATTATATAATGTATTAAACAATAAAGATGCTTTTATAAGATAAAAACATTTTAAAACCTTAAAGTAGATGTAGGCAATAATAATAATTTACTATAAAATATCAGTGTGCTCCCTGAATGGGTTGATGATTTCAAAGAATATTTTGTCCTTTCAAAGATATGTAATGCCCAGTTGGAGTCCTGTCTAATGTGAAGAGGAATGGAATCAACAGTGCATTATGGGTCTGTTGTACTCCAAACTGAAGTTTTCCAAGTCAAGTGCTCTTTGAGAGCTACGAGACAGGGAGCTAACCCTTATCTAAGGACTAACAAATGAATATCCTATGCTAGGGGAACCTCTACCTGACTCTGGTGCATAGCTAATAAAACACTTGCTTCATCTGTGGCCAATAGGTACCTTCCTCTTCCTAACAATGGGATAGAGTATTATGTGATGTAAAGGAATGTGAAATACTATTCCAAATTGTGTCCCACACAAAGGGAAAGAATGGATACATTTTACTCTGTGTCTCTTCCCTTCTTTCCTTGTCTATTAGGTGGTGTCTTGCTTAGGGTTTATTGCTGTGAAGACACACCATGATCCCAGCAACTCTTATAAAGGAAAACACTTAATTGAGACTGGTTTATAAATCAGAGATTTAGTCATTATTATCATGGTGGAAAGCACAGTGGTTTGCAGGCAGACATGGCACTGCAGACAGAGCTGAGAGTTCTACATTTGGATCAATATAGGCAGCAGGAAGTGACCATAGCATAAGTTTCTGAGACCTCAAAGCCCACCTCCCCCTAGTGATGTACTTCCAACAAAGGCACATCTACTCCAACAGGGTAATACTTCCTAATAGTGCCATTCCTTATGGACTTATTCAACCCATGTTTATTAAAGCTTCCACAAGTATTTTACTAGTTAGTACATGCCCTACAAGCTACATTAGAACAGAGTTATCAGCTGAGTATCAAAGGATTCTGTTTTCTTTCCTGCTGGGTGAAGGAATCTGAGGTTCCTGCAAGTGTGGTTTACATGTGAGTTTGTGTTTATGTTTAGGAGTCACCATTTGGGTACTGAATTGCATGATGCTGTTGAAGAACACAAAGAGAACCCATCCGCTTATGGAGCCATTTGATCATCCCAAGAAGATGGGACCAGGGCATTTCTACTTTGAATCTCCCTTCCTGGGGCAAAAGGCACACAGAGCGAATACCAAGAGCTGCTCTTAAAGCTTTTAAATTTTAGGGACTAAGTTCTCCTATGATCAACTTAAGGAGCTGAACTAAATTGTGTGCCACTACCATCTCTACTGTTAGAACTTTAAAGGCTTTTTAAACCTGAAGAGATATTGGAGTCTCGCATCCCTGGTTCATATTTTTTATAATATTTTTCCTGGTCTGTGGGACTAATTGGGGAATGGAATACATGGGCATTAAGGCCTTCCCTCCACTGCTTTGTACATATTCTAAAACCTCCTGTTGGCTCATTTACATATGTGCCTGCATTTTCATCCTCTCGACAAATGACCCCCACTGTTTGCTGACCTTGCTGGCTTATCACATACCCATTCAGACTTTATTGAAGCAGGTGACCAGATGCTTTACCCCTTCCCTATGAACCCTTGACCATAATCTCATCTAAGTTTCTCACAAAGAATCAGCAGTTCACACTTCATACATATTATGGGATGGATGATTATGTAACCATCAGTTACTGGCCTTAGCAAGTATTCGGGGTTTTGCATCTCTGCTTCAGCAACCAGCCAAGACTACCACTATCCCCAACAGAACATATCAGCTTGTAACCATGATTTGAATTTGAGTCATTGGTTTCACTACTTCTAGGTGCTCTCTCTCTCTCTCTCTCTCTCTCTCTCTCTCTCTCTCTCTCTCTCTCTCTCTCTCTCTCTCTCTCTCTCTTAAATTATGGTGGGTCGAGTTCCTACAGCTAAATGTGTGATCTACTCCTCAGTGTTAACTTCATAAAAGGTTTTTATATCACCTCAAATAGGTTTAGTATCATTTTGGATTCAATAATGGCATTTCTTTATCTTCTACATCATTCTTAGGTTCTGTTTTAATCTAAGACACTTTTATTGAGAAGACAAAGTTAAAATCAGCTATTGAAGTCTTTTTTTATAGGTGGTATCTCCCTAGAGTATATCCCTTTCTGTATATGAGACTTAGGGGTATGAGAAGAAAATTATGGGGAGTTTTCAAACAATCAAACAAACAAACCTAGGGTCAGGAGTCATGACATTCTGTCTCCACCATGCCAGACCTGTCATTGTTGGGCTCCTCAGGAAAGGTATAAAAAGAAAAAGACAACTTGCATTGCAATTGAAATAATAGTTGGAAGAAAGATAAGAGAAAAGGACATCCGGAACCATGGAAATTACTATGGCCTAAGCTATAGAAGTAGAAAAAGAATGTCAAATATATAAAGGTAATCACTAGACATCAGATAATTTATTGGCTGCAGTATGAGCTATAGAGAGAACTGCCCTGCTCTAGATACTGAAAGGTAATTTCCCTTCAGGCCTCAGGGAACATACAAATGACCTGCCTATCAGGTTTGATTCCAAAGAAAAATTCAATTCAAGCTAGCAAGAAATGAGGCTGGAATTGCCCCATTACCAGGACAGGATATACAACATCATTGGCACCTAGCAAAGCAAAAACCACTAGGGAAATTAAATGTAATAAGTTGATAGACTGGTTTTGTTTGAATCTATAAATGAGTTACTCAATTTATGGATGACTGGCTTTTTTGAAATGTCAAATTTTCTAAACAATAAGCATTATATATCTTTATACATATTTAAATCCCAGTATACAGTTTTTATTTTCCATATCAACAACTTATATATTTTTGTTAGATTTACTCATGAGTATGTACAATTATGCTGTTTCAAATAATATCATTTCTCCCTCTTTGCATCTGATGATTCATGTATATATTTGTTTTGGGCCTTTCTAACCTCTGTTGTTAATTACACTTGGTTCATTTAATAATTACTACATTCTATTGCATTGCCCATTACCCAGTTATATCCTGTCAAGCAGGGCAATTTCTATTATTCCCTTACTATCCTTGTAGATTTCTTCTGTGTTTGGTATTGGCCTTAGTGTCCCAAAAAGCATATTAAATGGTAACTATAGTAATTTTCAAATGATCTATGTGTACTTTCCACAGTTTAAATTAAGAACCTACTTTTTGTTCTAGTTCATGAAGCATCTTAAACACATAACATAGGCAATGTCATCAAATATCTTCTGCATCACCGGGTGGACCACATGATGTTTTCCTCCTTTACTCTATGACACAGTGTAAATTCATTTTCAGTTTCTATTCCAACTCTGTTTACTTTACATAAACTCTACTTGGACATGTCTGTTTTTATATCTGCTTATGTTCTGATAGAACTTTAAAACTCTGGACTCATAAGGGAGGTGGATGGACTACGGTATTTCTCATGCTAAACCTTGAGGTGCACTATGAAAATTGTGTTAGCCTGATAAAATACATACTGGTTCTTTCGTAGTTCTATAAGTTGGCCACTGTGCATACTGTTCAAATATACATGAATGTATTGTTATCTCATATATCAGTAGAACTGACTTTTGTTTTGGGGGGAGTAAAAACTCAGTAATGATATAGTAACATGACAGTCATATTTTTTTTAGTTTCCTTAACATTTGAAGAAAGCAGATTATTGGGGTGAAGAAACACAGACATACCATATATACAAAGACTGTTGTCAAAACAGAGTAGAAACTTAGGAAGCTGAAAAATCTCTGTTTTTAATTGTTTGAAGAAACTTTATACTGGCTCCACAATAACTATACTGATTTACATTCTCACCAAGAAAGTATAAAATTCAATTTGTGATTCTTGATAAAAGCCATTCTCATTGGAATGAGATGGAATCTCAATATACTTTTGATTTCCAGTCATCTGATGGCTAAATGTATAGCAAATTTTAATGCCATTATTTGAACTTCATTTGAGAATTGTTTGCTTGGAACATTTACTAACCTCTTGATTTATGTAATCTGATTTTTTTGTTAGTAAAGACTTTTTAGTTCTTTATATACTCTATATCAGTCCTCTGAAGACTAAAGGTTGAGAAATATTTTTTACACCATTTTGTTGGCTGTTTGCTCTGTTAAAAGTTTTTTTAGGCATAATTTTTTAATTTAACATATTTCCACAAGCCAGGACCTGTGTTATTTACTGACCCATTGAAATTCTTTACTGTAGCAAGATCTTAGAGTGTTTTCGTTGTGGATTTATGTTAGTTGGGCTCTCAAAATTGCAGAAGAATCCTACAGTAAGATGCTGAGGGTCTCTGCCGCTAGCTCTGATGCGTAAAATGTTGCCAGTAGCCAGTGGCTGGGGAGGGAGACAGAGGCAGAACTTTAGAAGAAGCAAAACTGCCATGCTGAGAAAGGAGTAAGATTTGGGCTTGAGAGCTGCAGAAGAAGAGCACATGCCAATCATGTAAGAGCCTGGGAAGAGTGGCCCCACGGGCCTCCCACTGGGTCTAGGGTAGTAAAGATGGAATATAGATTTTAGTAAGTAATCGAAGGGGAGGTGCTAGCCACATGGTAGTTTGGGACCTGCCCAGCCATTGAGATAATTAAGGCATATTAAATATAAGGCTGCGCGCGCGCGTGTGTGTGTGTGTGTGTGTGTGTGTGTGTGTGTGTGTGTCTTTCATTCAGGAATCCAGAACACTGGGGCAGGTAGCAAGGTGTTTCCAAAGCTGGGCAATTTGAACCGCATTAATTGCCTAAGGCTACAAGTTTCTCTGGTATTTCAAAAAACTTCACGTGTCCATTAAGGTCTTTAATCCACGTTGAGTGGATTTTTGCACAGGATAAGCAGTGGGGTTGGCTTTAGTACTATACATACTGATATCCAGCTTTCTTAGAATATTTGCTAAGGAGGCTGGGGTTTTTGTTTGTTTGTTTTGTTTTGTTTTTCATTGTGTGTTCTTGGCATCTTTCCCATTTCATCTGTTAGAGCAGGATGTCCTAGCCTAGTCTACCCCATTAACCTACACAGCTTTTCATGTGAGTGCAGTGCTGCCTCTTTCATGTGGCCCCTGATGTGTACCTTGAGATCAGGTTCTGTGACCCTTAGAACAATGTCCTTTCTCCCAGTGACATTCTTGGCTCTTGATATCCTTTGCCCTTCCATAAATTTGAGGATTAAAAAAAAATTTTCTGTAATGAATGGAAAAGTGAAAACAAATGTACTGATTAAATATATAATATACTAATGGACAGGAGAAAAAGATATCCTAAGAAAGAGTAGTTTTGGCACATGCAGAGGGCCAGAACAGGACAAAAGAAAGAAAAAGGAAAATGAAGGAAAGTGAAGATAGGAAGGAAGGGAAGAAGAAAGTGAGGGGAGGTGGGAGGAAGGAGAAAAGGGAGGAGGAGGGACAGGGAGGAAATAAAATGGAAGAAGGCATAAAGGAATAGATGGAAGAAGGATGGGAGGATGGGAGAGATGAGGGGAGGAGGAGGAAAGGAGAAAATTAAAAAGACATAAGGAAGTAACAGAAATTACAAACACCACCTTTCCTTGGTTCTATGCGTGACTATTAGTTGGCCCCATGATTCAGGTACTTTTCTGCTGGCTTTCTAGAACACTAGCATTCTCCCTTGACTTTCTAGTTAGATAGTAAAGTAGGATCAATACCGGACTCACACCAGTTTTTGTCAAGCAATTGCTGACCAATAGATCTGAGAGGCAGCCCTTTCCCTCTGGATTTCTATTTCATTCATTCATTTTTTCTTTCTTTCTTTCTTTCTTTCTTTCTTTCTTTCTTTCTTTCTTTCTTTCCTTCCCTCCTTCCTTCCTTCTTTCTTTCTTTCTTTCTTTCTTCCTTCCTTCCTTTCTTTCTTTAATTTTTTCTTCTTTTTTATTGGATATTTTATGTATTTGCATTTCAAATGCTATCCCCTTTTTTGGTTTTCCCCTCTCCCATCCCCCTTTTCCCTCCTTCTATGAATATGCGCCCCCTCTTACCCACCCACTCCCACCTCATCACCCTGTCATTCATTCTCCCTAAAGGGAGAGGAGCCTTTACAGGACCAAGGGTTTCACCTCCTATTGAGGAGCAACAGGGACAAATGGCTTAGGTGACTTCCATGCCCCTCACAGCTTTATCAGTCTCTAAAAGGCTTTGCCCACCTACACCCAAACATGGCTTTGGAAGTTCTTAACTGAACACTCAGGTTCTGTCTGTCAGAACTCCTGTCACTGCCCAGTCTAAATCCAGAAGGAGAACTCACATCCAACAATAAAACTAAAACCTAGTATAAGTAGATTCACACAGTAACCACCGAACTAGATCTTCAGGAGCAAATATCATTAAACTAACAGTTTAATTTAATGGCATTCAGCTAAATGTTGAAGTGACTGAAGCAAAAAGATATTATAAAATATTATGTCTTTGTAGAATATTCCATTGAATGTCAAGAGTTGTAAACACTGTGCTTTTAAGTAGCTCTGAAGTATTCATTTCTCTAGAAGAATATGGGCTTTGTGTCAGTATCAGAAAGGCCTGTTGTTAGCACAAGCCTGGTGTAATGATGCTAATGGGCCTCTTTTTAAAACTACGAAAAATACTTTGATTTTATCAGGAATTTATAGGCAATTTTCATAGTAATTCTCTTATTGCTTTTAAATTTTCTTTTAAGTTTTTTTTAAAACTTTTTGTTCCCTTAGCAAAGATAAGGAGAAAGGGGACAATATCCATGATTAGTCAAAACAGAGCACATTTCTAAGCCCACACAAGAGAAATTGCTTAAAGATAAAAGGTGTGAAAACCCTAATCTAGCTATACCAATCAACTCTAATGACCCAGTGTAGAAGAACAAAAACCACTTGTCTTGCTTAAATAAACTGCACGAACACTCATTTTGACATTTTGGGGAGTCTGTTCCATAACAGCACTCAGTTGTAATTGCGCTTTCTTCTCTGACACCTCCCCTTCCTTTCACAAACTGTAGTCTGAGCAATGCTGTGAAATTTCTCTTCCCTTCTCTCTGCCACAGAAAGGCACAGGAAGCGAGTTCATGTAAACACTCAGTGCACCAACACCACAGACTAGAAAATGGACTACAACCACTGAAATCGCATGCTTTGTTTTGCTTTTTAAGAAAATTTTCCTGAAAATAGTTTATATACACCATCGATTTGATGTATCAAAAGCACATGTGTGTGATCTGTCTTCCACCATCTAACAAAGCTAGGGCATCAAATCTTTGCAAGCCTTGTGTTATGAACATTTTTTTTAAATTGGTATTTAACCATTATGTTTCCTTCTGAGGCTATCGGGAGAAAAATGCATTCTCTTAATATTTTGCAAAATTAGATTTGATTTTGCTAAATATCTTTGTTGTACCATTCCTTACTTTATTAAAAAAACTACTAATGATATAATAATTTATGGAAGATGGGCAATGTGCACATACATACATGCACATGTACGTGTTGATGAAAGGTGTACATTAAAGTTACTTACACTAGAAATTCCTTTATATAAATGTCATCACAATTTAAACTGAATAACATTTTAATACATTTAAGTATATTTCTCTGTAATGCTCGATTTTTTAAGTCTGGTAAGAATTTGTACACTTTGAGTTATTTAGGAAACTGATAAAATGTATTTATAATTTCTGTGTATTAAAATTTTTCAACTTTTTTGATTACTTTCTTTACAAGTATGTATTCCACTATATAATTTTCTAGCTGACCTCTCCTTTTTCCATTCTTGTGTGTGTGTGTGTGTGTGTGTGTGGTGTGTTCTTCATTGCATTGTGTATAGGGACATGTGGAGCAGAGAGGCACATACAGATGTGTGTCTGTGTAAGTAGAGGACAAAGTAGATCATCTTCTACAGTTCTTCCTCCTTCTGCATTGAGACAAAGCCTCTCAATGAAACCAGAGCTTTCCTATAGGAATGTTCTGGCTACCACCTTGCTCTGGGAATCCCCTCTCTTCCTTCTTTCTGAGGCTGGAATTACAGGTGGACCCCAATGCTCCAAGGAGCAGGTATGTAGTCCAGGAATCCGGACTTCAGTCCAAATGCTTAAACAGCAAGTGCTTTAGCCACTCAGCTCCCTTCTCATCCCGCTTGCTGCTTTAAAGCAACGTATTGTACATTTGCTCTCAGGAAAATGTACGTTGTATGCATTTGAATATCACTACTGTTGATATACAAAAATCTAGGGTTTCTCTCTTAATCAAAAGACTCTCAAAGTTAAGGCAAAAGACTCAACTTGTTAACAATTAAATAAAGGAATATGGTCAAACTAATCTGTCTAAAACCATATCCTTAAAGGGATGAGTGATTTGATAATCACTGTTGAAAACTTGGTCAAGAACAAGGAGGTAAAAGGCTCCCTATTAAGAAAGAGAAATGTGTGATAATGACTGACTAATGAAATAGATGTTTTAAATTTTAGATAAAAAGCTACAGGTTAAATATCAACAACAGGTATAGGGCTAGGACAACTGGCTAGTTCTCTGAATGGGCCTCTATCATGATCACAAGCTGCGGGGGATGCCTTTCCATTAAGGAAATAAGAAACACAGAAGACAAATCTATCTCGCATCTATGATAAAATAGGAGGGACTAAAGCAGCTATGAAGAAAAACGTGAAAATGATCTAAGAGATTTTCAAGATCACTCTGTTCAGTCATATTGCTGCTGCAGAGGGAAGCAAACTTACATTTTGAAGATAAGTTCTTACCAAGTTAGAAGTGGAAGTTCAGAAAGTACTTTAAATACCTTTTGAATTTATATTATAATTGTCTTGTACTCTCAAACTTCAGGCCTATTTAATGTGTTTATAGCAAAACAATAGGACACATGATATTTTTTAAAAACCCCACAATTTTATGCTATTTGATATTCTAAGGCAAGTGTTTCTAGATTCTGTGCTATTCTTAGTAAGCTATAAATTATAATGAAATCATAGATGGGAAAATCTTGAACGTAAACCAACTACCACAAAAGGGGTTAAAACTGATAACACTTCTCTAATTAAAAAAGGGTACCAGGAGCAGATGGCTCCCCAGCTGGATCCCATCCAACTTGCACAGAACAAACAACCCCAATGGTATTAAAATTGCTGTAGCCATGGAAAGAGACAGAAAGCTCTCCCACCCAATTTAGTAATGTCCCTGACTAAGAATACCAATTTCAAAAGCGAAAGGGTAGAACAACTTTACTTGTGTGTGCAGAGGAAAATTCCTCAAGGAAATATCAGAAAATAAATTCATTTTTGTTTTCCTCCCTAAAAAGTAAATTATTACATTGCAACTCTGTTATATATCAAGGTGTGTATCTTTAAGAATAATGGATATTGGGAATGAGAAACCCATCATGGAAGGAAACCAAAATGCCTAAGAACATGAAAATGCAGAGTCTCCTTATACATGTAAGAGCAGAAGCATCCCACTCTTGGTCTAATCGTTTTCTTCTTCCTTATACCGAACAAAATCTGTGTCTGCATAACTTTTGCTGATGGAGAAGTGACGATCCCAGGGAGTAATTTCCCTACAGCCAGGCTACAAGTTAAAAGAAGGTAGAACAGTGAACCTGGACCTGTGATTCTAGTAAAGAATCAAGTAAATGAAAAAAGGCCTTTTTAGCCACTGCCTTCTGCAGCCACACTGACAGACAACAGTACCATGCAAAGCTTAGGTACTGGGAGAAACACCAGGAGCTGGGCAGCCAAACCACACTTCTCTAGTGTAATGTGCTTCCAAGAAGAGGAATTCAGGAAAGAGTAACTGTAACCAACCAAGAGGCACCTGGGTGTGTCAATTGATTCCAGCTCTAGCAAGAATTAATGAACTATCATTAATATCATGCCTTTTAAACCATATTTGCTTGTTTCCTTGACAAGGTGGGAAGAAAGCACACCATGAAATAGCATTCAGTTAAAGAACAGTAATTTTAAAACACTATAAATAAATTCAATGGTTTGCTGTTTCTACTAAGAGAAACAAGATGTGCTTCATCAAAGCATTTTCCCAGTTGCTGCGCAATTCTGATGAGTGATTTTTTTATATTCTTGGATTAGCCGGAAACTTTTAGCAATTAAATGAAGTTATTTATTCATTTATCCACCATACTTTAAGATAATGGTCAAGGGTAGTGACCTGCTTATTTGAACCCCCTGATCTCCACTATTGTACAATAGAAAATATGAAATTTTTCCTTAATAGGGAGTTTGAAAGAAAGTCTTTATATAAAATCAGAAAATAATTTGAACTGATATTTGTATACCTATCACACAAAATGCTCTATTTGAATAGCCACACTACTGAATTCCCTCTTGGTTTTCCTTAATGCATGAGGGAAGGAATTTTGTAGTTTGATTTAATTTGTGCTGTTAAACACCGTGACCATAAGCCATATGAGGTGGAGAGGGTTTATTTCAGCTTTCAGGTTACCCTCAATAACTGAGGGCAGCCAGGGCTCAAGCAGGAACCTGATGGCAGAAACTGAAGCAGAAACCATAGAGAAATATTGCTTACTGCCCTACCCCCAGTTTGTACAACTGTGTTATAATAATGTGAAAAAGGTACAGTTTTCATTTCTATTTATGCTTATTATTGTGGTTCTAAATATTCTAATCCATTTCTTATTCATGTGACTAGTAATATTAGCCCTAAGCCAAATCTTGTAAAATGATTCGAAAAGAAATATTAATTATGGTTTTCTAATTTATGGCACTTTGACCTATATCACAGCATGCTAGAAGAGCTTTCTAGCCCTTTAGAAAGCCAATGAAGCCATCAAATAATGAAGAAGAGTATCTGGGAGGAAAAGAAAGAAAGTAGGAAGGAAGGAAAGAATTGTAGGGTAGAAAGGAAGGGAAGAACTTAATTATTAAAATTATTTTATAGAAATATAAAATGTTGCCATGGGACTTAAAAGAGTCCTCTTCAAAATCTTACCATCTCCTCTTACCAGCAAACCCTAGTCATGTTTTACGTGTTAGTTGCTCTGTTTGAAATGAATCCTTTTGGAAGCAGAAACCTCAGTGAGCTCCGTCACAGAGTTGGAGCCCTTCCACACAATTAGCACACCGTGAGTGGCTACTGAGTGGGGTCACTTCTTTCTGCTGCAAGGTCTTGATCTATAACATCTCAAGAGAAAGACAAGAATCATGCCCTGAAAGTATGTGATCACGACCTATGCAGTCATCTGTTCACAGCAGAGCTAGGGAAGGTCAACTTACTTACATAGCATGCGCTTTTTGGTCACCACTCAATAGTCTATTATCCAGTTCCTGTGAGAACTTATTCAGACCAAATTAAGTGAATAAACCGTTTACTTGTCTAAGATTTTAAGGGTATCCAAGAGAAGAGAAGTCGTGGCAGAGCTTGAGGCATCTAGGCACATTGCATCCCCAGTCAAGAAGCAGAGAGAGAGATGAGTGCTGTGTTCAGGTTGTTTTGTCTTTTACTCTCAGTCTGAGATCCGCCCCCCACCCAGGCATGGGGTGAGCACTACTGCCCACATTCAGAGTTGGTCTCTCCACATCAATTAACCCCATCTAGATAATTTCTCACGGACCTGCCTAGAGACTTGTTTCCATGGTGATGCCGAATCCCATCAGGCTGACAATAAAGACTGGCCATCACATGCAATATTCAAAGTCTTTAAGATTTTACTGATTTTGGAGATACAGCACCATTCTGATTGTGTTCCTGTAATGGTATCTCTTAACATAAAATGAAAACATAAAGGGGTGGGATTGGAAAGTTGGTTCATTTATTAAGATCACTGAGTCTTCTTTCAAAGGACAAGGGTTTCTTTTTCATTACCCACAAATATCTGTAACTCCAGTTCCAGAGTATATGATACCTTCTACTGGCCCGTGAAGGTATCAGGGAAACATACACACACACACACACACACACACACACACACACACACACACACAACTCAGTAACCACTCACAGTGTGCCAACTGTGTGGAAGGGCTCTGACTCTGTGACAAGTGGTACCGAGCTCACTGAAGTTTCTGTTTCCAAAAGGCTCTATTTCAAACAGAGTAACTAACTTGTAAAACATGACTGGACTTTGTTGATAAGAGGAGACAGATGCTGGTAAGCAGGATCCTGATGCCTGCTCCCAGGTTTCTGCCATTCCATGGGTAACTGTGACCTAGAAGTAAATCCTCTTCAGGTTGATTTTGGCCAGAGTATTTCAACACAGCCAAACAAGTTCAAACTTGAGCCTATGCTGCACCCAAGACACACTTAGGATGCAAGTTCCACACCCACCTTTTCAGTTGATTAATAATATCGGGACATGAATAGAGGAAATACACACTCCTCACAAATCATTCCACACCAGTGGATGGTAGTGACCTCCCAAAGCTGGAGAGTGTAGAACTGATGCCAAGAGTCAACAAACAGGTGGTTTCCTGATATGTGATGTCGTCAAAGATTTATTTGCATGTGCTGCTCAAAGTATCATTCAGCATGGCTCAACCTAGAGTCACCTGGGGAGGAGGAATGACCCTCAGCTGAAAAACTACCACTACTATCAGGTTGGCCTGTGGCCATATCTGTGAGAGATTGTTGTGATTTCTGATTAATGTAGGAGGGCTCAGCCCACTGTGGGCAATCACTATCCTTAAGCATCAGGGTCTTGACTAAATAAGATAAAGGGACTGAAAGGAAGCCAGAGCGACACCTACTAAGCACCACTCCTCCCTGGTTTCTCATCCTGCTCTCTGCTCCCAGGCTTCTGCGATTCCATGGCTAATTGTGACCTAGAAGTGTAAGCCCAAGACACACTCTTGTGCATGTTCTGTTACTACAGCCTTTGCTTCCAGTCCATTTTTTTTCTTGCCATCCCCCTGCCTCAGCATCCTCTCAGGCCTCTGACTACCCCGACTTCTAGAACCTTTGAGAGTCGTTCATGGATCGGAATGATCATGAGTTATTCAGCTATACAGCAGACAGTATTCTGAACGGGAAAAATGGCTACAAAAAGTTTGTCAAATGTTAAAACAGAGTCATACCGTGTGTACCCCAGACTTCCCTCAGAGGGAGCCTGTCAGCCTACTAAGTAGATGAGAAACCTTAGCCACACCACAGGGGAAAAAAGAAAAAAGAGGTTTTAAGTTTAGAAAAAACGCAGAAGCCACAGATATACAAAAAGCCCCTTAAGAAATCCAGAATGTCCCCACAGCTTTCCCAGGAGCTATGCCTTTTACCCACCCACACTCGGCGGAGAACCACCCAGCATATGACTCCAGATAAGATATTTAGAACACTTGAATCAGATAGCTCCAGGCAAGGGTAGGTGGGCATTTGATAAGAAAGCAGAAACATAGACTAAGAGTCACCCACCATGTCGGATTCACCCTACCCCACAGCCCAAAAGACAGTTTCTTACTTATCCTAATTTCCATCCCGACATCTATGACATTGCCCAGATACACACTAGATTTTAGTTCAAATTAGTATTCAAAGTTAAGGAGGCATTTGGTAAACCATCCTCTCTGGCCTCATTTTCCAGAGCAGTACAGCTGGTATAGAATAGGAAAGCAGTTGGGGGAAAATTGGCTGCAGGTGTGAATTCACACAGACCACCCCAAGATCAAGTAAGGCCTCTGTATCCTGAGAGACTTCAAAGCAAGGGGCCCATCCACCCGACAGGATTCCTTAATGAGAACCTCTGACCCATGTCCAAGGGTGCACAGGACACCTGAGATCAACCCTTCTCCACTTTCTAGCCTCAGAATGTAGATCTGCCCCGCAAAACGCCAAATCCCCAACCCTCCATGTGCACGGGATTTGAGAGCAGGGCGGTAGGCAGGTCCCGCTCGGAGCCAGCAGAGGCAGCTCGGGATCAGTACGGAGTCTCGGGTGGGCGGCGCGGGTGGAGTCACCCTCTATGCGCGTCCCGCGGCTCCAACTGCAGATGCGCCCAGCCAGGCGGAGTTGGCCGCGCGACCGGAGAGGCGCAGAGTTTGCAAAGTCGCCTCGCAGCTCGAGCGGGAGCGAAGGGGGTGGGCAGAGTGGGGGTGCGCGCGAGAAAAACCCGCCTCTTGTGAGTTGAGCGGGGAAGAGGGGGGGAAAGGCTCTGAGTTCCGCTTCCTGAACGGCGGGTGGGTAGAGCAGGCTGGCGCGGCCGGGGGACCGACGGGACACACTCGCTCCAGGGCCGAGGCGCGAGTGGCACGGCCCGCGATGGCCGGCGAGAGGACGCGCAGGTTCACCCGGAGCCTGCTGAGACCAGGACAGGCGGCCGAGCTCCGGCACAGCGCCGCGTCCGCCGCCGCGGTGGCCGTCAGCAGCCGTCAGCAGCAGCGGGTGAGTGCGGTGCGTCCCTGGCGCCACAGCCGGGCTTGCCAGGGGACCCCAGGCAGGCCTCGCCTCCAGCCCTGTGAGCCCCTGCACCGGAGCTAGCTCGTCCTTCACCCCTGCACTCGCTCCCTACTGAGCGACACCTCTGCCAGTCTGTGTCACTAAAGAATTAAGGACCAGAGGCGCATTGGGAGACTTTAGGAACGCGGGACGCTTAGATGCGTGGGAGAGGATGTGCCCACGGTTTTTGTGGGTTTTTTGTGTGGGGGGGGCTGGAGGAGGCGGGAATACATCCGCGCTGGCTCAAGGTGACAGGGACCTGGGAAGGCGGGTGGGGGCGGGGTAATGGGGTAGTGGTGGAGATCTAAATGGATGGAACCTGTGGATCCACAAGTCTGTGCGCCCCTCTCCTCTCTGTGGAACCTGGAAAAGATGCAGTGAGCTCCTCAGCCAGATCAAAGCTGAAACCCCCACCTTATTTCTAGTGCAGAAAAACTGCAGTTGGCACAGCTCTTTCTCCCCCCACAGGCTGGAACCAGACAAGCCACCTTATACTGTTGCGAAAAGACGTTGGCGTGGGGCTAGGGGGCTGTGAGAGATGGAGAGGACATGGGTTATTAAGTAGCCAGTGGCTTCTGGTGTATTTTGAAGCAGTTTCGTGGGGTTCTCCCTCCAGAAGGTTCCACTGGCTACTTCCTTGTCGAACTGCCTTCTAAGTGCTGGGTGATTTCCGCGGGAAGTCCCTGAGGCAGAAACCCAGCATCAGGTGCCCAAATCATACCCGAGCATCTCGAGATATTCATAAATTCCAGTAGATGTCACACTAAGGGATGGAAGCGGCAAGCAGGGAGCGCACACCAACCATGGTGAAAGGGGCAACAGTATGGAGAGGTCTTCCAGCAAGAGTGGGGCTCAGCCACTGAGCTCTTGGCCTGACTTTGTTGGACGGGGAATCCTCCTTGTGGGTTTCATTTTTCTTTTTTTACAACCAGTAAATACCATTAGGAATTAAATAACCCCATTTAAGAGTGTCAAAAAGAAAGCGTTGCCTTTGCCAGTCACCAAAGAGGAGGGAGCCAGAGCTCATCAGAGCCAGTTCCCACAGCCAGAACCCATTCTCTTAAAGCCAGAGGTCAGGAAGCTGAACAGAGCGGAAGCAAATTGCCTGGCAGAGGGACCAGAGCATCAGATGCCCAGAGGGTGGGGGTGGGGAAGTTTGGGGTGTGAAAAGAAGTGGTAGCCAAGCTGCCTTCCCTTTTCCTTCCCTCACCACTGGCTGCAATATGCAGCTGCCAGAGACAATTCAACAGTTAACCAATCCTTCGACAGCGCCAGCCTGTGGTTTTGATATCTGTATGCATATTTTTAGGGAAGAACAAACTGTCAAAAACGGGCCATTCTGAAAAGCAGATGGAGCTATTACAAAAATCAGACACCCATGCGACAGTAATTTTTACTTGTAAAGCCGTGGTTCTCGACCTCTGGGTCTCAATCACTTTTGGGTTCAAAGGACACCTTCCACAGGGGTTGCCCAAGACCTTTGGAAAACACAGGTAGTTACATTATAATCCATAAAAGTTGCACAGCTGCAGATATGAAGTAGTAACAAAAGTAACTGAACTGTATCAAAGGCTTTCAAGACAAGGCAGGTTGAGATGCTGTTTTAAAGGATCAGTTAGGGTCGAGCCTTTGGTATTCTGTCACTTGCTTCATAGTAAAATTGCTTTGCAATTCATTCATTTTAGGGACTCTCAGTAGTAACATGACAGAGAAGTTTAGCAGTGACAGCATCCAACTAGCTGCAACAGCATGCCTCACCCCACCCCCATAGTCTGTTTTCTTTTTATTATTGGATATATTTTATTTACATTTTGAACATTATCTCCTTTCCCGGTGTCCCTTCCATAAACCCCCTATCCCATTCCCCCTCCTCCTGAGTCTATGAGGGTGTCCCACCCACCCACACTCTCTTGCCTCCCTTCCTGATATTTTCCTGCACTGGGGCATTGAGCCTTGACAGGACCAAGGGCTTCTCTTCCCATTGATTCTCAACAAGTTCATCCTCTGCTACATAGCATGGCTTCTTTTATTTGTGTCTTGTTTTGAAGTGGATTCTCATAATACTTCTGCAGCAATGGCATTTTTATAAATAATATGTATCTGTTCTGCACACACACACACACACACACACACACACACCTCCAAAATTATCTTACATTTGAAACCCTAGTGAGATCTTGTCACAGTGAATGAACACAGTGTTCTTAAGGTCAGCGGGAAGGGGCACTTCCTTGGCACAGGAGCCCTGCCTTCCTCACTTCAGCACCTTGGCCAACACTCCAGAGCCAATTCTTGCCAAGGTATTTCAAGGGATCTTACACATCTAGGCAGTCAGGGTTGGCAGTGATTTTGGCAGGAAGGCAGGAGCTTTGCTGTCTCCCCTACCTCTTATCCTGAAGGGAAGTAGAAAAGTGGAACCAAGAGGACCACTGTGCTCTTAAGAGACATAAAACCTCAGCATTGGCCTGCATGGTAGGTGCCCATCACAGGCTTGCACTGATCCAGCTCCTTTAAGCTCTCGATGTCCGTTCCTCTGTGTTCCCAAAGCCTGTTTGTCAAAGAGAAGGTGGGGGAGCTGATGGGGAGAAAAAAAGGATAGTGAGAAAATATTATGGTTTGTCCATTTTAATACAAGGTAATTGGCATGTGTCTGCTGCAGCAAGCTGTCCTCTGTTGTACCGAGGGACTCTAGGACTTTTTAGTGGGGAAAAAAATTCTATTTCACTTCTAAGTTTATAGTCTTTTCTGAAAGCCCCCTCAGAATGTTACAGAGAGTCTTATAAATCTTGGCCTGTGCTCAGCCTAATAAAGACAGATGAAGGAGTCAGATTAACTACATCTGAGAATGAGATGAAGTCTTTGAAAAATATATTTGGGGTATGGAGACCAGCGATCAAGGAGACCAACTGAAAGGCATGACCAAGGCCAGCTCTGACAGCAGCTGCCATAGGAAGAAGAATTGCTGTCAAAGCAAACGGGGTGTCAGTGTCACCCAAACCACTGGACTGGGTTTGCGGGTGCATGTCGACTCCTGTCTTGGACCTATCATGTTTTGCCTCTTTCTAAGAACTGTTATGTACAACGTGGTCACTTTATTTAGTCTTTTTAGAAAATTAATGACTAGTAACTTATTTTACGGCTGCATCATAGTACTAAGCAAGTTTACACTATTTCCTGAAATTGCTTTGTCTGTTGTCTTATGATCAAGCTTGTCTAGTGTGGAATTTCAGTTCTAATAGGATTGGAAATGTGCCTCCCATGTTAGTTAGGACCTAAGTGTTTTATCCACATGCATATATCATCTTAGCTTTAGAGTGAAACTGCCGCTAGTTTGAAATAAGAAACGTTTCTTCAAAAATAATGTGTGTTTATACTCTGCATGAATTGACATTACTTTTTACTATTTCATTAAAATATAAACTTAGGATGTGTACACTTTTCTGCATGTGTGTGATTCCATTGCAAGCAAATATCTTTAACAAGAATACCTAAGTTTTATGCAAGTTCTACATCAGATCTGTAACGTGCTTATGGAAGTAACATATGTAGGTGGTCAGAATAATGAAAGGCTTTGGGCAACATGGAAAACATCAAATGGCAGTTAGCACACAGGCAGGTGGACACTTGCCAAGATCAATTTGTGCCTGAATGTATACTGCCTGGACTGTGTATTTGCATGTGCAGTTTAATGCATTTATGATGGCTTCTCTTTTGTTACATAGAACATCCTCTGTAACTCAGTCTTAATTGTATATAATCTGTTATTAACTTAAAGAGGAAACAGCCTGCCAGAACCATACAGTTAACCATCATTTTCCTATGCCTACCTACTCAAGCAGAGTAAGCAGTAAAGAAAGAATTTGTCCCATAATCACAAGAATCCCGTCTGCTTGCTTTGATGTCTCCGAGGTGGTATCTACTTACAATACTACTCTTGACATTTTTCGGAGCCCTGAATAAATAGAAGCTTTAACCTGCCAAAGGACTTTGGCTGAGAAGGAATGAACATCTAACATGACTGCAGGAGGAATTCCTAGAAAGAAGAAGGTCCTCCCCTCTGATCTTCATGACATTCAAAGAGTGAAGAGTATGAAGGACTTCTGAAAGCTAAACAGAGGAATCTGAGAGTTCCCAAAGGTTAGGTTGAAGGAAGTAGAGAAAGCAGTTGAAAGAGCCACTGAATGAAAATAAAGCACATATTTTTACTATGAGTGTTCAGCATTAAAAACAATATGCAATATCCCTGTTAGTTTAGCATCTCAGGCACACACAGCCCTTTAAACAGAAAGATTTGTTTGTTTATGATTTTTATGAGTAGGTTTGTGTAGCTGCAAGAGTTAACTACATGTGCATGGACTACATGTGCATGATGGGTCCATGGAAGCTTGAAAAGGGTGTGAGATTTGTTGAAACGATAGTCATACATGGTTGCAAACTGCAATTAGGGTTCTAGGACCCAAACTCTGGTCCTTTAAAATGGTGGCTAGTGCTCTTAATGATGAAACCATCTTTCTAGTCTCAATATTTTTCTTATAACAGAGCTCTTTTTGCCTTCTTTTATCCAATCTGAGTAAATTCCTTTGACTTTTCTGTATGGTAAAAAAGTCAACAGGAAGTTCACAAGCTGTGAATGTTATTGGTTATACCAGCTAATACCTAAGATTTCTTTGGGAAGGAAGCTTCTAGAAAACTTTAGAAGGGTCAACAAGGAAACAAAGAGACAACCTATAGGATTGGAGATTTTTATCCCCACGATGTCCACCATATTATGAAGACTTGCTTATCTTAGGCCCTTTAATCACTGTGAAACAAAAAATACCCAACATGCAGAATGTCAGAAAGGAAGGGATGTTTTGGCTCATGGATCCAGATGGTTCTGTCAATCATGCCCTGTGGGAGGGTGTGGTGCCATTATGATATGGCAGCCAGAAGACAAAGGAAAAATCAAGAAGCCAGATAAGACACATCTCCCTAAACCACATGCCTTGGGACACACCACCTTCAAGACCCAAGAATAACATCATAGCACTAGTCCATCTGGAGTGAATTGATCTAGAACCCTCACAATCAAATTGTCTGCAGAAACACCCTCATAGATACAGCAGAAGTATCTTTCTAATTTCTAATCCAATTAAATTAATAGTAAAAAAAGAGAATTATAATTGCATTACACTAAACCAATCTTTAGGAACCTCCAAGGTACCTGAGACAATATTTAATGTTTTGCTGAATACTTGGAACAATGTATAGGGAAGTTACTGTTGCACATTCCAGAGAGAAGATCATGAAGGTTACAAGGGTTAAATTCATTGCTCAAGGCTGAGTGACTGATATGATCTTTTTTTCCATCCTGAATAGTAACCATACAAGGTTACTCTTTTAATAAACATCTAATAATTTTTTAGTTTTGTGCTTTCTTTAGTAGAACCACTAATTATTGAAGATGGAAAGCTTATTTTTGCCTTCTGGTCTACCTAAGATGCAGCTTGCTCATCTTCCCACTCAAGTTTTAGAGAAGCTGCCATCATTTATATCAGAGTTCCTGTGAGGTTTGTAGCAGCACTAGAGTTGTTCCTGTACCTTTATAATGATAGACCCTTTAGAGACACTTGATCATCTATCTCATCTTGTCTGGCAAAGCCTTGAGTGAGTCTTGT
Organism: Micromys minutus; assembly: GCF_963924665.1. Classification (NCBI taxonomy): domain Eukaryota; kingdom Metazoa; phylum Chordata; class Mammalia; order Rodentia; family Muridae; genus Micromys; species Micromys minutus. The sequence continues at coordinate 30,180,966 of NC_137954.1, read as the reverse complement.
AGGCAGTTGGCTTGATGCTGCTCAAGTCCACTTCTGGGACTGTTTATATCTCTGTTACCCATACAGTTTCTGTCTACGATATCCTTGGGCATCCTGAAGCACATTTTCCACCTCTCTGAGCTGTGCCTGGATTCTTATTTTCACTTCTTTTCTCATTTAAAACAGCAAGTCTTACAAAGAAGCATGGAATGTACAAAGACAACCACTCTAAGTATTGTGAGAGTCCAAAAGGCAACAGTAGTAATAATAACAAGCAATATGAGGGAAGTAGTCAGACACAGTCAGATTTGGTCATTGCAGTCAAATCAGGGTCTGGTAACATTCCTGAAAGCTCTTCCTATGGCCATGTGGGGCAAAAAAAAAAAAAAAAAAAAAAAAAAAATCATAAACTTTAAGATCAAAAAAATAAGATCAAAGAAAGTAATCTGCTCTAGGCCTATTGGCCTATTCAACCTTAACTTCTAATGATATCACCCAGATGAGGAGCATTGGCATCAGTTCGGAGTTAGCTGGAAGTGCAGAATCCCAGGTCTCACACCACACATATAAAAGCTACATTTTAGTAAGTTTCTCTATTTATGTATAAGAACCTTAAGCTTCTAGGTTGAGAAAAATAATCATAGCATACCTTAGAGAGTGCTTATCCAAATCAGAAAATGTCCTAGGTTACAGAGTAAGAGTTGTCACTGTAAAGATGAGGCAAGTTGAGGTTATCCTTCCTCATACCCCACAACTTCAAATAATTTTAACTTTCATATTATGGATTGAATATCTGTAACACTCCCTTGACCCTAAGATTCTTGTGTTGGAATTTTAACTTACCCTCAGTATTTGGAGATGGTACCAACTGGATGACAATTTGAAGTAAATTGGGTCATAAGAATAGAAGTTTTATGAAGGTGCTAATGGTTTTAACATAAGGGAGAAATACTTCCTACCCTTTGCTACAATAAGAAGTTCTGTCTGAAAATTCATGGTCTACACATTCTGGCTTTGCAACCGCCACACTGTATGAACCAAATATCTGTTTAAGCCACCTACCTGTGTTGTTACAGCAGCCTGAAGTGACTCATGTAGTAAGTATACTGTTATGATTCCAATTTGCTACATGTTGAAACTTCTAGACATTTGAAACAAATTCTACCAATAAATCTAAAGAATACAATCAGAAAATCATAAAGACATTTTTGTCCCTCATAGTATGTGTACACATATTCTCTCTCTCTCTCTCTCTCTCTCTCTCTCTCTCTCTCTCTCTCTCTCTCTCACACACACACACACACACACACACACACACACATAACCCTCTTATTCATCTTGAAATGTCCTGAGGATGGTATTTCATGGAGCTGAAGCCTTGATGCCCTCATGTGATAAGATGCATATGACCTCTCTGTTGTCCTTCATTACCATTGTGATATTCTTTCACTTCCCATCAATATTACACGTTCTAAAGTTTGACCTTATGGGTTTCTAATCAGTGAGAGATGTCAGGAAATGGCAGGTTCTACAAAGCTGGGGTCTAGAACTCAATCCCTGAGCATATGGTGTTATGTTACTTCTTTCTTTGGCAACTCAGAGTATAGATTTGTGATCGTGGGCCAGATGTGATGGTGCAGATATGTAATCCCAGCACGTAGGTCAAAGCCGGGGGATTTTTGTGAGTTCAAGGTCAGCCTGGTTTTTCAGTGAGTTCTAGATTAACCTTGATTATGGAGAGAAGCCCTGTCTCAAAAAAAATCCTATGATTGGTCCTTGCATTTGAGCTAGCTCCTCTGCTTCAGAGTTCTGATAAGTTCTCCAGATCCCTTATAGATCACAGATGTGACCTGCTTAGAAATGTCATCCTAGACATCACCTGGAAGTCTTCCATCTATTTTTCCAAGGTCTCATTACTCTGCTTTGTTGGTTTCATGGCTCACAGTGCTACACACAATGATATTTTGAACTTGTCTCTTGTAATTCTTTCATACTCTGCTTATTGTCTGAAAGTAAATGTAGGTGTGAAGATTTCTCACTGCAACTGAAGAACTTTAAGGAGAGCTAGAACAGTCGGCCGGGTAGGAGGTTGTAGTGAATGTAAGTCTTGCTGTTAGTGTGATATGATGATATCCTTTAATGCATAATCATCACAATCTTGAAGCATGGGATAAGCAATCGGAAGAAAGACACTAAGATGCCCTGTGTATCAGGTATTTTACTAGTACAGTCTAATTATAATCAAGCTTTGGGAATTTGCATTTCATAGTGAGGAAAATGCTCACAGATAAGGAACTTGCCCTTGATTGGAAAGTGAATGGTGATTCTAGAGTCTTTTGCAGGCAGTGTGACTCCATCTGAACTTCTTCTGAAGGGTGCAAATACCCCACCAGGTAGGAAGAGAGGAAGAGCCTCATTTGATAATGCAGTTAACAGCCAAGAGAAAAGGAAGCCATTCAGTCCAAGTCTCTAAAGCAGCTTCTCAACAGGAAGCACTGGCAACATTTTTATTCCACTGAACAGTTCACTTGTGACATCCCAGCAGCTTGAGATACTGGGATCGATGCTCTCTAGGGCGCCAGTCTTTGTGTTTCGTAATTTCTCAGCTATGAGGTTGGTACAGAATGGGTTATGTTTCCCTAACAAAGGATCCTTCAGTTCTAAAAAGGAACATCATTCTTCTTCTGTACAAACACACTTTTGGCAAGATAAGCGCAGGGTGGTTGGATTGCAAATTGCATCTGTAACATTGACTCTTTTAGTCTTGATATGATGTTCATGTTTACCAACAAGGGGGTTTCTTTCCTTCAGAGTCATGTTTGTTTGCTTCTTATCACTCACAACAGTGTCCCAGGCTGGAAATGAATGCTGGTGTTTTCTGGACTAGACATGTTGACCTATATTTAATGATGTAGAAATAATAAAATTTCATGAGTTTGAAGAAGTTAGTGGCAATAGTCAAAAACATTTGCCTTGGGAAAGCATTAATATTCTATAATTGGACTGCAGTGGATATGCCTGCTTCTAAAATGAAGAGAGCTCGTAGTGTTGTATCATTCAAAGGCCCCTTTTATTTCTGCTTCTAAAATATGAAAGTTCTTTGTTTTTCTAATATAATGAGAGCAGACCTTTTCTCCTGACATAGAACTTGGGAAGCCAGGCAGCTCTTTAATTTTAACTTAATACCAAAATGGCAGAATTTAACAAAAGATTGGAAGGGAGTTTATTTGAAAAGATGACACCCTTTATGATCAGCACAATGAGCTTTTTTCTCCTTGTAATGGTTTCAGTAATTACCAATTGAAATGACTAATTAAGGCTGTCAAAATGACCAATGACTTTTGGCCTTTCAAATCTCACTTTTTATAAGAAGAACACAGGAACGAACATTCGGCAAACAAGCAAGCAAACAAACAAAAAAAAAACTTAACAGAACTTGCTATTCAGTTGAGATATGATAATTGAATTATTCTTGAACATGCATTGCTTATTTAATAAGCTGTTCAAGGTCCCTTTGTCCTAACTCTCTGGCATGAGAAGAAAGGAATTGCATGAAGCTAAGAAATCTTCACCCATTGTGAGAGACATTGGAGCTCTGTCACACTGAGGAAGGAAATGCAAATTAGACCTGCTGTCTAAAGATACTTACTTTTTATGTTTTTCATATCTTTTGTTTATTTAAAATCAGCCATTTGTTCTAAAAGAAGATGTTATGTTTTTAAAAAGTGAATAAAATCATGTTCTGGTTTGCTTTATTATTATAAACTGCAGAACATGTAACTAACTCTATTCTGGAAGTGTTATAATGTTTATTGGCATACCAACACGTACAGATAACATTCTCCCAGAACCTTCCTGAGTACCATAATCATTTTTTTTTTCTAGCAAGTGTGGCTTCCAGGCAATATAACTGTTACCATGTTATTAATCTTTGGGTTGCTACTAAAATACAGTGGTAAACACTAAGACCTGGGAAGATGCTTTTTTTTTCTGATTTTTGTTTGCTTGTTTTCATTTGTCACACCACCAAATTGATTAAGATACCTGATTTTAGCAACTGAAAGAACTGGTTCAAATGGTTTACATTTAAGTAAAAACAGTGGTACCAAAATGATCATCAGTGAGAGGCATGGCTACTTACAAGAGGCATGACACTTGACAAAGGAGGAATCGGAGGAATCGGACAATAGCAAAGTCGGGCAAGTCAGGTTCCTCTAGCATTGTGGAGCACCAGGGACAAGTCTCCACTCCCACTTCCCTCTTTCCACCCTAAGAGAAGAGAAAGGTTTACTTCATTCATAGAGCATCCTTTAAGGGACCCTAAAGGCTCAAGGTCTTGGGGAAACCCCTATGGACATGACTGACAGAAAAATATGGCTCAGTCTCTGAGCCACCAACGAAAGAGCATACACGGGCTGGCCTGAGGCCCTGGGCATATATGTAGCAGAGGGCTGCCTTGCTTGGCTTCAGAGGGAGATGTGCCTATTCCTGTAGAGACTTGAGGTGGGGGAGGTACCAGGGGTAGGGGGCACCCTCTCAGGGGTAAAGGGGAGGAGAGTTGGGGGAAGAGCTCTCTGAAGGGGTACCAGAAGAAGAGCAACATCCGGATGAGTCTCTCTCTCTCTCTCTCTCTCTCTCTCTCTCTCTCTCTCTCTCTCTCTCTCTCTCTCTCTCTCTCTCTCTCTCTCTCATTTAGAGGTTGGTTTTTTCTCTATGACTCATATGACTTGCTCTGAGCATAGTGTGGTTTTAGAGAAGTTGAGGAGTCTGTTCCTTTGTCAAGCCCTTGCCTCGGTAGTTTCACTAGCAGCCACGCTGACACAGAGTGGAGTACCTACAGCATGTTCACTTCAGAGTGGGGATGAACTGTGTTCCCATGAACCATGCAGAGGGTAGAGGCTAGGGTACTTGAAATGATGTTTAGATAATTGGAGATGATGACTGAAAGGCTGATCTCTAGAAGTGCTTAAATGACCTCTGTCAGTGCACAATCTAAATGGTACTTGTTTGTGGTGATTCTTTGGGATTAGAGGAAAAGATGCAAGGTGGGGTTTTTGCTTCGTTTTTTTGGTTTTTTTTTTTTTTTTGCTTTTTTTTTTTTTTTCTTTGACAGTTCCAATATTCTACAGACTTTCAAGCTCAGACATGTGGTTATTGCATCTCATTTTTCCAGGGCAGCAAAATCCTGGCACACAATAGGTGCTTAATAAGCAATCCTTGAATGGGCAAACAAGTCACATATGAAGATGGGAGAAGACAGATGAGGCATATGAAAAGAAACCAAAGTGCCTGGTATCATGGGAGCAGAATTTCCGGGTATGTTCACACTTGGCTTCTGCTGTGAGGCACAAGCCTTGGCCCACACAGGTGTTGATGTGTTTTTGTGACCTAGTTCCTTGCCTGGTCTCAAAGTGGCACACTCAGGTCTTGCTGATTGGCCTGCAGCATTAGTGTCTTTCCTGTGGCTGCTCTTAGCAGAGAGTAATTGATTAAGATGGAAGAATCAAAGAGCCACAGGGTGTTGATAGCGATTTATTCCCAATATCATCATGGCAAGTACTTGATATTAAAATGCAAGGGCAGGTTTGGGGATGGAAAATTTCCCAGAGTAGTGTGAGTTCATCAGTGAACACAATCCTGTCTAATTCCTATTATTTATACTGAACACGTGCCTTTCTTGCTTAAGGGTAGACGATGTTCCTGAGTCTTGTATTCATTTCGCTGCCTCCAGTTTTAAAGTTCTGCTTTTTCATTCATTTCGGGTCTTTGTATGCTTAGAAAATGCTGGGTTTTTTTATTACTTTAATAACTAAAAAAAAAAAAAAAGACTTAATAATCACCCACAGTCTCACTGCTGACTGGAAACACATCTGTACTTTCTGGGTGTTTATCTGAAACACTTGTGTCTTTTCAAAAAGCCTTGTGACATAAATCTTAGCTAAAACTGAATACTTAAATTTTAATGTGTGTTTAGGTATTTAAGTGTTAGATGACATTTTTTTCTGCCAGCAACTTTATAGTTAAGTACAACCTAAAGTTTATGCTGCAAACAAGGGGGAAAAAGTGAAATTTCTCTATATTCTACAACACTAAACATTTAAATCTAAAGGGAAAATGCATCTGGAAGAGAAAAAAAGCTAAGATACTGGAGAGAGAAAGGTAAGTGCTCAGGGTCGCAGGGTTGTGAGATGGTTTACAGCCTGTGCTTGTTTTCCACAGGCCACGTGTATCATCTGTAACAGTGAGTATAAGTTTATCATGAAACAGAGGTAGAGAATTCTGCATATTTTTCCTTGGACACCAGGGAAAGTGTAGAGGCCTTCCATCCAGTAGAGGACTGCATACAAGGGAGCTTCAGGAGTCTGAATCCAGATAAGCTGGGAATACAGACCTACTCATATCTTGAACACTGGAAGTCTCTATTCCCTCTTGTTTGCTGAGATTTTGTACAGATGTCTTAAAATGTATGAGAGTATTTGTCATCTAGTTGAGAACATCAATCTCTCAGCTCATGATTGTAGAAAGGATGAAGCTGTGCTCTTGGGTTTCAGACATTCCTGTGAGCCACTTTTTGGTCACCAAATCTCAATGACTACACCTGATCTCTCAGTGTCCTGGGAACTGAGTGAGAATTGGATGAACCTGTCTTGGTAGGATTTGAATTTTGTGAATCGTTTTTTGTTGCTTCTATAACCAATGACTACAAATCTGGTGCTCAATATCTTTGATGTTTCCTACAAGCGAGAAGTTGGCAAAGGTCTGCACTGGTTATTTTTGTGTGTCAACTTGACACAAGCCAGAGTTATAACAGAGAAGGGAGCCTCTCTTGAAGAAAAGCCTCCACGAGATCCAGTTGTAAGGCATTTTCTCAATCAGTAATCAAAGTTGGATGGCCCAGCCCATTGTGGGTGGTGCCATTCTTGGGCTGGTAGTCCTGGGTTCTATAAGAAAGCAAGCTGAGCAAGCCAGGGGAAGCAAGCTAGTAAGTAACATCCCTCCATGGCCTCCACATCAGTTCCTGCTTCCTGACTTGCTTGAGTTCCAGTCCTGACTTCCTTTGCTGATGAACAGCAACGTTAACAGTGTAAGCTGAATAAACCCTTTCCTCTTCAACTAGCTTCTTGTTCATTATATTTTGTGCAGAAATACAAACAGTGGCTAAGACAAGGTTTCACCTGATTATGGTCAAGACATCTGCCAGGGCTATGTCTCTTTCTGAAGGAATTCAAGGAAAATGTGTTTTGTGCACATTTTGGTTGTTCTGGAATTCAGATCCTTGAGTTTGTTGGGTGGAAGTTCCTATTTTGTTGAATGCAGACTGAAGTCAACCTCTTTAGCCATGGCTCACTTCGTCCATTGTCAAAGCAAATTATCATGGGTTAAGTTCATTATGTGTTACATCTCTTTGACCCTTCTATAGGCTTCTCTTTTGCCAATAAAGATTTATGCCATGGCCTTGGCCATCTCATGATATCCAGGTCTTTCATCCTAAATACATCTTCAAAGCTGCCTCTTCTATGCAAGTACGTTCATAGGCTCCAGGGATTTCGTATGGATGTTGTGAGAGGCAAGACATAGAGCAAAAGACGCTCAGAAATACACTAAAAGAACAAATCATCTCCCAAGAACTGTTTTCTGATCCTATGGTAAAGTGAAAGAAACAGTTGTGGATCACAGGTCATGGGATGGGGCCTCCTGCTATCAGAATGTGTTGTCCTTCCTCATTTAAACCTCTTGGAAGATGCTCTCATAGACATACCTGGTAATGACTATCAATCCAGTTGATTTGAAAATGAAGAATGCCCATCACATTGTCAGTATTTACTCTGTCTCCTTTGCCACTTCCACTTGGTTTCTAATTGGTCTTAGGCTCTTCTTTCTATGTTCCCACAGTACTGTGAAAATCCACTACTTTCCCCCACTGTAATCATATAGCCACTGCCCTGTCTTATCAGAAAGCTACAATTTTATCACAACTTCATATACCATCCCTGGTTGGATGGACAGGCAGAAATATATGTATTATTATGACTTTTCTAAATGCTCTTAGCACTTCATGCCACTCGTGAAAAGGGAATGCATTATAATAAGCATTTCTTTTTTGCCTTACTTACATGCTTTGATGAGTACCTGATCTTTGGAAACAAGAGCCCAGGCATTCAAGTTCAATGCCTTTGAAAAAATAAAATAGATTCAGATGCCTTTTAAAGAGACTCATTTTAATTATTGCCTCTCAGTGAGATAATGGGACTATGGAGGAAAAAAAATAATGCATCTTGGGCCTGTAATTTCTTTAGATTTTTACAAAGAAGAACCTATTATCTCTGGCTTGGAGTTTTTTGTTATTAACATTTCTTTTGAAATACTTTCCTCCCTAGGTGAGATGAGTCATTCATTCCATTAGATATTATATTTGTGTGTATGTGTGTGTGTGTGTCTCAGTGTGTGTGTGTGTTTGTGTGTGTGTGTGTGTGTATGTGCATGTTATGTGGCATGTGTATGTATATTGCATGAGTTTGTGTGTGTGCTATCTGTATGAGTTGTGTGGGAATGTGTGTATTGTATGGCATGTGTGTATGTATGTGTGTGTGTGTGTGTGTGTGTGTGTGTGTGTGTGTGTATAAGGAGTGTGTGACTGTGTGAGAGTGTGAGTATATATGGTGTATGTGTATATGGGTGTGGGGTGTGTGTATGTTTTGTGTATGTGAAGTGTTCGATGTGCATGTGTGAGGTATATATTTTGTTAGTAAGTGTGAGTATGTGAGTGAGTATGTGTATGTGTATGTGTGTTCTTGTGTGCATGTAGGCTAGATTGTCTGGCCAATCAGCCATGGATATGTCTGTTTTCAGCTTTCCTACACTGGGAGGGTGACAACTATACTTGTCCATGCATGGATGATTTCTGTACTCAGGTCCTCATGCTTGGGATTCAAGTACTTTACCATCTGAACTATGCAAATTCTACCCCCATCCCTGTGCCAACAAGCCCTGAACAATAAATTTCTACAAGTTATTCTGTGGTTGGGGAAATATGAAGACATAATACATCGCCCCATGGCTACCACTAAAAAATCTTCTATCTTATGACTAATTTCATAATCCCCTTGCTACTTAGGTCCAAGGTCCATATGCCACATTTGAGCATCAGTATATGGAATACCCCTTCCAGCCATAGCCCTCATGTTTGGTCTCCCTCCTGCCCAGAATGACCCTATCAATAGAATATGCTTTTTAGATTTGCTCTCATGTTTTATCTCAAGGAATCTTCTGTGAAACCCTGGGAAGCTTCTGAGTCCAGGGAGCTTCAGTTGTACCGGATATGACTTTCTTGTGACAGCTGCCTTTGCCATGAGCATTGGCATTCAAGAGCCTCAGCATCCAACAATGGCACTGTTCTGAAGCAGTTGGGAATATAGATGCTTGAGCCATTTCCATCTTGTAGAATTTGCATCTGTTACTTTAATCAACATTGTTTCCTAAACCTTCTTATGCACAGACATGGATTCCCTAGAGCAAACTCTTCTTCAACCTTAGAACACCCCAGAGGTTTGCAAAGATAGCTCAGTGGTTAAGAGCATTGACTGCTCTTCCAGAGGTCCTGAATTCAGTTCCTAGCAACCACCCATAGGTTCACAACCATTCTGGTGTGTCTCTGTACTCACATACAAAAGAAAAAGAAAAGAAGAAAAAAAGAAAAACAAATATCCCGGAAAGGAATCATCACTTCTCACGCTCATGGCCCATGAAACCATCTTCCTGTGCATTGCCTTAACACAGTTTGGGAAGTAGAAGATGCTGTAGTGTAATAAATCTACATCTCCATGTTTAAAGGGTAAAGGACCCTTGTCCATGTTATCTTGCTCTTTCATACAATTTGTCTTGGATGATTTGCGTTAGACAGCAAGTGTGCCAAAAGTAAATGTTTAGAATACTTTTTCTGTGATGGTAATGTTGCTTTATAATTATACAACTGGTTTCATTCATACTCAGCATTTTAACACAAAAGGCTAGAGCAAGTTTTTCCAGCTTTGTATAGTTAAATGAAAGTGGATTTTTCTACTAGATAAAAAGAATAGCAGTTACGTTCCAGTTACTGGTATAATGAACCGCCAATAGCTTAGTAGCTTCAAATGACTGTTCACTGTTTCAACAGCTCTCTCTCTCTCTCTCTCTCTCTCTCTCTCTCTCTCTCTCTCTCTCTCTCGGCCTGATTTATTTTTTAATTGATTAAGTTATTTATTTACCTTATAGCTTCCCCTCTCTGTTCCCCTTTGAGTGGGAGGAAGGACTGAAGGAGCCATAGGTACCAAAGACATCACAAGGAAACCTTCAGAACCAACTAACCCGGGCCCATAGTGACTCTTAGAGATGGTACTGCCTACCAGAAAGCATGAATGGGACAGACCTAGAACCTCGGCACATATGTAACAGTTGTGCAGCTGGGTTTTTCTGTGGGACTCCTAGATCAGAGGCAGGGGTTGTCTCTGACTATATTGCTTACCTTTGGATCCCTTTCCATTAACTGGGCTGCCTTGTCTAGCCTCAAAAAAGGAAATGTACCTAATATTACTACAACTTAAATGTTCGAAACATTAGAAATTGTTTTGTAAAGCCAGTGTGTTGGTTTTATTTGAGTTGTATTTTGAAGTCATGTTTGTATTTCTTCAATATTATAATGTCAGTTCAGCAGAGGACCCTTCTGTCACCAGCTTTTTGGACTTCAGTATTGACTACAAATCAGTCCATCCTGTCAGTGCTTTTGACAAAGGAGTCTGTATAATTATAATGAGAGTAACCGTAGGAAACACAAACAGGTGTCTTCATTTAAGAATTTTTCAAGTATTCCATTTTTCCCCTAAAACTAGGGACAAAGAGGATATTTGGGCTACACGGTTTTCCTGGCTCCAGGCCATTTCTTGTACAATTGCTGCTTTATTTAAATCAAACTGAACTGCACATCGATTGCTAGATAAATACTATAGAGCTCCAAGCCTGCACAGCAGATTGAAACTTCAAAGCGTTAGAATTAGATTCTGGAGGAAGAGCTTGGGAGCCTTTTAAAAAGTTCTCTGTGGCTTCAAGACTTGACTATGGGTCAAATTCTACATGTCTATGAAGATTCATGGTTGGAAGTGAGGTTCGTGTAGAAGACTCATTTTTGCTACCACAGGGATGCTCTGGATAAGAAGCATGACTTGAAGAGGGTTAAAGGCCCCATTGTACAGGTTCTGGGTAGCAAACCAAAGTGGTCCAGGAAGAGGGTAAAAACTCTGTGTCAATTTGAATAGGCACTTCCAATGTGACTGAGTAAGAGAAACAGCACAGAGTTGTTCTCTGACTTGCCCGAGATGAGCCATTTTAAAGACAGCTACAATTCAAGTTCCAAACTTCTCAATCTAGGCACTGTATTGTAAAATACTATGTGGGTGTGCACTCCTGCACGTGGGCATAGATATTAGAGTGCTATAACTTTAAAGTCTTCATGGGGAAAAAGCATAGTTAGGAAAGTCTTAGTCTTGCTCTGGCCATTTCTGCTCCATCATTCCATCAGTCCTCTCCTGGTTACTCTTTTCTGGTCCCCCTCCCACTTTCTACCTGGAACCCCTTCACTGAAATCAGAAACCCCACCTATTGGCTCATCAGCTCTTGCTTAATCAATCAAAGGTAATAGAAAATAATTTTTACACAACATCTAGATGAGAGATGCTTAATAATGCCAGTGTCTGAACTGGAACCAGATCCCTGGGCACAGTAACCAGCATCTGAATACACAGTGCAAAAAACCATCTCCCAGCGTTATAGAGGGATTAAAATATCATGACCTGTGCAACCTGAAAGAGAGGTTATTTTTGGCTCATGGTTCCAGTCAGGAGAAAGTTCCATCATGGTGGGTGGTGCTGACAGCAAGCAGCAGGCATGGAGGTAGGACCAGGTAGTTGAGAAGACCCTATCTTCACCAGCAAGCACAAAGCAGAGAGAAGGAACTGGGAGTGGAGAAAAGCTATGAGCTCTCAAAGCCTGCACCTCCTCCTCAGCTGTATGCTTTCTCCAGCAAGGTTGTACCCTCTCCCCAAACAGCACCCCTAACAGAGAATCAAGTGTTCAAATACCTGAGCCTTCTGGAACACTTATTCAAATTATACACAGGCAAACAAAAGCAACACGGCCCTGTGGCTCTTTTTTCTACTTGAATATCAATCATGTTAGGGAACAAAAGTGCAAATGGAGAAAATCTGAAATCCCTGAATTTTGGGGGATTCTTAGAGAGCCCAGGTACAAGCACTTCAGCGTAAGGTTTCCAGGAAAACAGAACTATCCCAAGCACTGGAGGGGACAGGGGTTTTGTGCAGTGTCCCACTCCCAATTTCTTCTCTTGAGATCTCATTCACTTCTTGATTGACACATTTAAATAAGTAACCATTAGCTTTAAAAAAATAATAGTATGGGGTGTTTGTGAGAATAAGCAATCATTAATGGCCATCCTGAGGTAGGCAGTGCCACAGGATGGGGTTGGAGAACATACCGTATGAGCTTGGCAGGTGTGAGAAGGAAAGATTTATGAAATGATAGAGTTTTCCCGGCATTTAGCCAACGACTTGATAACTGCAACATTGTGTGATGGTCATAGGCTGCACTCATTTCTGTTTTTGCCCTTTCGGTTGAAAAATACTATCTAGTGGATGCTCATAAGACATGGGTCTTGCTTACCAGGTTCTTACATGGAGATAGAACTTGGACAGGGGATATGTATTTGATAAGGTACATACGGCTTAGCAAAAACAGTAGTAGTTCCTTTCACTAAGTTCTACAACCCCTGACTTCAGCCAATCCTTGTCTAGCTCTCCTTTTAGTTCCTGGAAGCAAATGTGTAACATCTTTAGAGGTGTCCTGAGAACCAGGCTATATAGACTATAATCTATGTCTTATATGCATTTTGACACATTTTGAAAGTTGCCTTTACATAAAAGCAAGAAGCCTGTGTGTGTGTGTGTGTGTGTGTGTGTGTGTGTGTGTGTGTGTGGTGTATGTGGTATGCATGTGTGAGTGTGCGCACATGCATGTGCATATGTAACCCAGGATCCTTAGAAATGCAAACAGTTTCTGTTCCTAAGTAAATGTTCTATTTTATGTCAGAAACTACATTTTCTGGAGGTGCAGCTTTTTCTAGATGGTGGCGAGCAATGTTTGCCTTATCTCCTTTTGAGATGCTTGACACAGAATTTAGAAAACTGCATCATCTTGTGACTGTCATTGAGTTAGTAAATTGCTCTCTGGGATTTTAAAATAGCTACCTTTACTCAGAGAACAGAAATCCCCCAGAGGACATCACACTGATGGAGGTAACCTTTGTACTTCTATGTTCTAAAGTACAATGTTTTTAAATAGATTAATCATGAGAAATGTATAGGGAAAAGTTGCTTTTCAAAACGAATGAGTTGCCCATTGTTTGGCAGGAAGCAGACTGTGTTTCACAGTTAACTCTTTGTCTTTCTACTGCTTCACCAGTGTGTCCACCACACTTTATCTCTGTCTTCACGATGATTCATCTGTTCTGCTCCATAGGCTTTCTTGACAACAGGTGAGCTTCACTGAATACATTATCCCCAATAAAATGTCAAGTACCCACTGTAAAAAGTGTTATGACTTACCTTTTAAAATGTTTTATATTTTAGTATCTATTTTTAGACCATTCACTTATGAATCATTAACAGGAGTGTTCTAGACTGAGAGAGGAAAATAACAATATGCTGTTGGCAGTTCTTAAAGTATGAAAGGCCATGAAGCTGAGTGTTCTGTGTGTTGGAAAGACAGGTGTGTGTTGGGTCCATATCTCTTCCCATGAGCTGGAGTCCTAAGTCCTTAATTCTCGAAAAAACACATGGGCTGAAAACATGGTTGAAATGTATACTCGTGTCTTAAAGGGGCTCAGGCTATTGGTTCAGCTTTGGCGATTGGTCACATAGCTGGTCAGAAAGCATGGGAACCAACCTAATTCCTACTCTGATTTTGGCTGCTGAGCTTTAGCTCAGTAACTGTGAAATCACTGAGGACTGACTGAACGTCTGATTCATTTTTCACCCTCGTGTTGTGTTGCAGCAGCTTCCAATGATGAAGGAATAGATACTCGGCTTCAGTACGTGGAATCTGGCATCAGGACATTGAGACCAGGATGTTATCAGAAAAGAATAGGCATGGGATAGATAAGGACCCAGTGGGATTCATGGCGTTGGGGGTTGGAGGAAGCAGATGCCAAAATTATCAGAGTCATTACAAAGAAAAGGACCAGGCAGAAACCTAGGAGGCTGCAGTGGAACTGGGCTGAGGACTTGTATCTGAGCCAGGAAAGAAATTTAAACCACATTCTCTTGAGCTTTGAAGCTGCCAGTCCCCAAATTTACAGTTGTCTTCTTTTACTTAACCATGAGAGTCTGTTTCAGATCTTGGGAACCCAGAGCCTGTTATCCTTAGGGAGTGTGGTATGTCTCCATATCTGCTCAGGCAACAGTCACATCACCCACTGTGGTTAAAGTAGCAGCAGGAGCTCATTCACAGTCCCCCACATCCTAGCAATGGTCCTGAAGCTGTAAAGGGATTCATGCCTAGAACATGAAAGAGCAGATGCTGAGGATCCATCTTCACTATGCTCCAGCTGTGAGACTCCTTTCCCTCTAACTGAACTCAAGGTCTTTTGATCAGCCCACTCTAAAGGACTTAGAAGATGTATAGCCTGTTTAAAAGATAGTTGCTCTTGGTGTCAGAGATGTACAAAGGTCTATATGACATCTCAAAGAGGCATAGAACTTCTCTCCTTCCGGTGACAACTTGCTTTTCTTCTATACCAACTATTCCTCTAGAGAGGGACTGAGGTTGAGAGTACTTTGATTTAAGCCTTCTAGAAGTGGTGACTGACTCTACACTAACCCTGGATGAACATTTTTCTCTCCCAGCTTATGGGAGAACAGATGGACTATTGGCTCTGATGGCTGGTGTGATATTCAGACTAGAACAGAGAAGAATAAATGTGTGCAAGACAAAAATTATAAAACATTTCTGAATGCACAATGCTCTTTTAAAAATACACAAATACATCATTTGGAAAGCACACTGGATGCCACGTCATTGTAATTTTGCTGAAAGCTAATTTTTGAAAAACATATCCAATAGTGTTGTTGATCATATACGGGCCAACTATGCTGTCAGCGTAAGCAGAGTGTAATTCCTATGGAGGGCTAGGGACTGGGAGCCAGAAGATAACCTCTGGTTTTCTTTGGCAAAGTTAACAAAGAGCAGATGCAATTATAAATAAAATGCTGGCCCAAACCAGGATTACCAGGATAACTCAGTCAATTCAAGGTTTCGTTTGATTGGATTTTGTAGATGAGTTCATCAGTGATTAACCTAACTTCATTAGAGGCATCTAAAACGAGGGCCAACATAAGCACATGCAGCAAACCCAGGGTAGCATTTCCTTTACACATATTTGTCTTCCCTTTACCAGCAGGCATATTTCAGTTACTGACTTCCATGGCCATCCATGGTCAAAGCAAAAAAACACAACACAAAAAAAATCAGTTTAGAAATCAAACCAAAATAGACAAGCTGGAGAAGGTACCATGTTTAATAATTAAATTTATCTTTAACTGTTTTGTGCAAATAGCACACAAATCCATCTCCTCTTTTCTCTCCCTCTTCTGCTGCTCTCACCCCTTACTACCCAATGTCATCTTTATTTCTACTCCTGTCTATAGAACATGAAGATCTTTGTATGCATAGCAGGATTTTCCCAGGGGCAAAGAAAGCTTCCAAATAGAATTTGGATGGCTGATTCCATCCTGAACTAATTTTGACAAGTTGGAAATCCAAAAGCATGAAAAATGTATTCAGAAGGCCCCAAGCAGATGTGACTGACCCTCTCCTCTCTTGCCATTGCATAAAAATAAAATTACTGAATAACAGACTAAGAAATTCTTTTGAAGTTTTTTCCTGGTTTAATTTCAAGTCCCCTCTTTGAGCTAGACTTTGGGAAACTTAAATATTATAAGAAAATATTATATTAAAAAAGCATATTTGATGCTTTAAAAATATCACCACTTTTTCACTAGATATTTGTTTTCCTGTTCTCATAAAAAAATCACTTCATAATATTTATTTTAAAATGACTTTTAAAAATATTTTCATGTTTAAAATGTGTGTCTGTCTGTCTGTCTATACATATGTATGCAGAGGAGTGGTGCATATTCAAGTCACTGTAGTGCTCAAGGACCCAACAAGGCAGAATGGAGCTGGAGTTACAGGCAATTTTAAGGAGCCTAGCATGGGTGCTGGAACCCAAACTCATGGTCTATGTAAGAGTAGTACCTGTCTTTAACCACTGAATGAGCCTCTAAAACTGAACCTTATCTAAAGTAGCCAATAATAATTTTTAAATGTTTTTTTAGTTTCTGATTTTTATGTATATTAGCTTGTACCTAAGAATGTCTATGCACCAGGTGTGCACAGTGCAAGGAAGACCAGCAAAGAGTGTCAGGTCCCCACGGAACTGGTGTTATAGACAGTTGTGAACTACCATATACTCGAGAATTGGACCTAGGTCCTCTATAAGGGCAGCTGTACCCCAGTTCTGTTAACTGGTAAGGTATCTCTCCAGTGTGAAGATAAAAATAATAAGATTTTACATCTAGATTCATTATTTTATCTTTCACCTTCTCATGTACATTGCTTTAGGAAAATACATAATATGACATTTAAACATTAAATCATATGGTAGTGCCAAACCTGTTAGCCAGATCCCTTAAAGTCACCTGAGTTTAGATGAAGAAGCCATAGTAGGTTTTCAAATTCATAGGACTGGTGCACGAGTTGTACACACACTGTCTCTCGAATTCAGCCCTATAACAGATAAACTGTACCTGAGGGTGTTTGGGTGAGATCACCAGCTCACAGGGCCTTACCTTGGCTAACAATCTGATTGTGCTGATCTCTGTTCTGTGCCTACCAACAGTAAAGATGGGTAAAATATCAGAAGGAAAACTGAAAAGAAATCTCTGTGATCTGCAAGTAACATCTTGTGGTGCTAAGCATGAAACAGAAGCAGCACAGAGCCAGGCGCAGATTCTAACCCAGGAGGTATTTCATGAGCAGCCAGGGGAAGAGAATTCAAAGGTTGCAAATGGAAAGAACTGCAAAACAGGTAGAAACACCCATTACTGCAATGTGATCCTTATGCACTGCACACATGTATTACATTAGCATGCCATCTCTCATGAATGCACACAATTATTACATGTTAACAGAACTAAGAATTAAATAAAAGACATTGGCTTGCAGGCTGATGTCACAGAGCAGAGGAGGAAAATGAACACTATGTAAAAGGACCAACTTAAATCAATAATCAAGATATCAATTAAGTCCTGATTGTTCAGAAATGAGAATCTACAAAGTGTTTCTTTAGAAGAATGAAACTACTCTACCATCACAGAAAACTATAGGATTGGCATTTGATCACATCAACTGTAAGGTGGAATTTTTTTTTCAGTTTAAATTCATTTCTTTTAAAAAATGTATTTATTTATTCACTTTACATCTCTCATCACCCTTTCTCCCTGTCCCTGCCTCACACAGCCCCTCCCTCCTCCTCCTTCTCCTTTTTTACCCCCCCCCCCCCAGTTCACCCCATCCTGGCACATCAAGTCACTACAGGATTGGACACATCCTCTCCTACTGAGGCCAGACAAGGCAGGCTATGGAGAAGAACAGGCAGGCAACAGTTTCAGGGTCAGCTCCTGCTCTAGTTGTGAAGAGAAGGTGGCATTACTCTGTGAATGAACTCTGTGTCGACCATCTTCCAGCAGATGTAGGGACAAGATGAGGAAAATTCTTTGTTTTGTTTTGTTTATTGGCTATATTAGGAAGCTTTTTTAAAAAAGACCATTATTAACAATGTTGTACAATATGATAAACTCACAGGCTCTTGGGTGATCATTATGTGTATAGCCCTAACCTGCACAGCACCAGTGCCCAAGAGTAAGAAGATTTTTTATTCATGGGAAGGTCCATACAATAGAGATTGGTTTAGGGCCTTGCCCCTATTTGCTGGAGTTTATGTTAAGATCTTTAGAAGGAGTAAAAGAGGACTAGGCATATAGCTTAGCCACTGAAGTGTTTGCCTTGCTATCCTGAGGGTCTGAGTTCAATCCCCAGAAGATGCATTCAAAGCAGTGGCACAGTAAGTAGCATGTGCTCATCATTCCAGCATCCCAGGAGCTGGAGACAGGGAAATATGTGCTCACTGGAGAGTGACACTTGCTTGAGAGCCCCAGCCCAGGGAGAGAGCCTGTCTCAAAAAGCAAAGTGAATGGCTCCCGAGGGATGATACTCAAGGTTGTCCTCTGCTCTTCACATATACATGTATACACAGCCACTTGTACACACAGATACACACACAGGCATGTACATACATACATAAACACAGTCACCTCTACACACATACACTCACACACACAGGTACACAAGCAAGCACATGCCAAGAAGTAGATTTTTAAAGTGTCTGTAAAAATGGTAGCAAGAATGAAGAATGGTTCGTTCCTCAATGAATGAAGTGGATGTCATGCACTTGAAAATTTTTCACCTGATATTAAAGAAGAAAACTTAAACTAGATCAAAGAGAACGGAAAAAAACTAAGGAAATACTAAATCCGCACATGGCAAAGCTAAGAGTAATCGAGATGCTATAAAAGTGTGAGAAAGTTACTGCTCTAGCTGTGCTACAATGATCAGGAGAAGGAACTTACTGAACTTCCTAATAACAGAAGCCTAAGACTGTGGAGGGCATCCCAGAGTAAGTGCAGAGCAACCTCTGCACATGCGCAAACTAAAGTTTAATAGCAAACTTCACAGCAAATGTGAGATTTACTTTCATTCACTAAAAACTAAAGAATAGACTTAGTAGTAATACACTAATATGTGACATATTTTAAAATTTAAAAACCTCTAATAAGGGAACATTCTTCGAAATAACTGATGTTTTTTTAATCAACCAAACTTTTTATAAACAATGTCCAAAAATCTATCTCAAATTTTTCTTTAATTTTAAAAGATCCTTAAGGGAAGTTTTTGGACTGCCCTAACATCTGCTATTCCTAGGGAATAAATGACATCATAAAAAATTCCTAGGGACAAAGAGTAAGACGGTTTAAAGTGCACACTTAATGTGGGGAATTTTTTCCTCCAGCTGTCGACATTTCCCCCCTCTGTTGAGCCCTTAAGCTGTATTTCATATTTGTTATTACAAATACCTTCTTTTTATTACGGCTGACGTCTGGGAAATTTTTGATTATTAAATTGTTGATATTGTCTAAGTGGTAGTTTACTACAGTCCACAGAAAAGAGAACAAAGAACCTGAAGACCTATTTTGAAGGCTGGCAACTCTTGTCACCACTCACGTCCACAGAAAAGTAACAATAAATGGGCTTTTGAGTAATCAATGAATATTTGTCCTAAGCAGACTCTGCTGATTCTCATCCTCCACCAGGGAAATTATTTTTTTTCCTATGGAGAGCTAAAACTTCTGGTTTTTGAGTAAAAAGAAGTAGAGTTTGATCTTAACAAGAAGATGAACTGCCCAGGTCTGTGATATGAGTTAATTCCAAGTATTGATCAGGATTTCATTGAATCCTATTATAGCTGGTCAAGAGAATGCATATCTTTTTTTTGTTGTTGTTTTGTTTTCTTTTTTTCTTGAACTTCACACAGTCTGTGAGTTGACACCAAGAACACATTGACAAATTCTGGGTTACACCCTGTTTTACATGTACTTTTTGCTCATTGTAAAAAAAAAAAAAAAAAAAAAAGAAAAGAAAAAAAAAGCCAAGCACTGACACAATTGTATTTGTATACATTTATGCAAAATAGTTTAAAAATTTTTTTATCTTTGTTTTTTAAAATAAAGTTTAAAAAAAAAAAGAGAGTGAGAATGCATATCTGTTTTCTTACACAGCCAGGGCTGCCAGGTGATTTCCATTAACAACAGAACCTTAAAACAGCTTCGACCTTTTCTCTGTAAAAATGCCCCATAGTCACCACAGCTAATTTGTGTGCTTTGTTTTGTGAAGATTACTAGTAAAAGGCAAAGAATGAGTTATGTTGTCTGTAGAGCACTGCTCGCCCATGGCTTGAATTATTATGGTAATTAGTTACAGGTATGGAATGAGATAAGTGAGTGCCAAAATTGTGAGGGCCTTGTCCATCACCTTCAGCATGTTCCAGGAACTCGTTTGGCCTATCTGATGTAAAATCAGAGCCCTCTTACATTCTAGTTTTTCAGACATGGAACTTAAACTAGAGAAAATACACGTTACCTCATAAGTACATTAAAGGATTAAGGAATTGTCCTTAATTTGCAAATAAAGTGGAGGCAGATGGAATTCAGCCTGTTATTACGGTTGAAGTGGAAAGAACTTAGGAACATCTTTTGGTTGCTGTATGTGCTCTCCTGGACTAATGCACGGGCATGCCTCCTTTTTAAACCAAAGCTTGTTCAGAGTAGTTCTTGCTTTCAGTTGCTGTGAAGGAATCAAGTATAATTGCTGTCCATCATGTTTCGGACCAGAGTAGTTATAAAAGCCAGATGGAGGCTCTTTAACCATCAGCTCTCAACACAACCCTTGGCAAATCTTGGTGTCTATCCCTTTTCTGTAACTAGCGGCAGTGGTTTCATCCTGCTTATGAACAGCAAGTCTGAATAAATGGAGTCTTTCCTGAGCAATCTACACACAAAGTGTATGAATATTGGATTGTTACTGGTAGCAGTGATGTTGTACTGAGCAATGTCACTCACAGACCCTGCTCGTTCTCTCTGCTCAGCGGATTTAGCAGGGACTTTGTTTCTCTTCCACCCAGGCAGTGTGTATCTGCATAGAATCTGCCCTGCTGCGGTTTGCTCTTTGGGCACATCCTGTGAGTAGCTCACATTGTTTTTATTCTGTCTCTCTTTACTTTCCCACATCTGAAGACAGAGCCTAGGACTTCACCCATGCAAGGCAAGCTGTCTACTGCTGAGCCCTGGCTGGGCTTTCAGGAGCTTCTGCTCTGGGGCAGCCACAGCTTTCTGCAGCTTTCTTTCAGAATCATTTAGGCCTTGTGGTACCTTGTACACTGATATGGTTTCCCTCTTAGCTGCCTGCTGTTCCAGCTTCTGACTCTGCTTTTGACGTGTCTGAGTTTCTTTACAGAAGTTACAAGCCTTCTCTATGAAAATGTGTTCTGTTTGACAGGTTTTAACCAACTTTCAAACCTCCAATATGAACATTTTATTGCATAAGAAAACCACACAGGTCCTGCGGTCATAACTGCTGATGACTTCTGGTGTGCTCTGTGGTCACTGGTGGCCTTGACCTCAATATTCAACACAGTTTAAGAATTAAGCTATTTCAGTTATTCTGTATAAGCTGTCAACCTGATTTTCAAATTATGATTTCTTCTTTGGCAGATGAGAAAGTAGCCACTCTAAGGATATCTGGACTGAGTACCCAGAGTAGGTTTGTTTGTTTTGGGGGCTCTGAGCTCTTTCCTCTCAGGAGCAAGAAAGAAGTTATGATGTATATTTTTTCGACTTTGTATATAGCCATAAGATTTTCTATCAACTACATCACTACCCTTGTGTGACTTTTTATTTCAACTAATGTTCATTGCTGTGAAGGCTTTGAGCTGGTGACTCACCAAGACCTGCTTGCTGGGAGAAGAGTCTGAGTGGCGCATCTTTTGAGACAGAGACCATATCAGATTTCCCACCACAGATGTTAGAGAACAGTGCCCTATGTTGAGTCAGAGTGTGTCTTCCTGGAGCTGTCTTCTAAAACCTGAAATTTTTCTGTGATGGCCCCTCATGGTAGTTGACTCCTCCACTTTCCACGCCTTGGATTTGGTTTACAGGATTGAAGGACAGAGTATCAGGATATTGGAGCTGGTGTGTTTAATATGGGCTGAGCACTGACTGGGAAGAAAAGAGCCCTGGGGGACTTGTGCTTGACTGTGAAAGCATTGCTGCCTAAGAGAGTCTGCCTCAGTCTCCTAATGTTCATCCATTTCCTTTTCAGGATTTATTTTTCACACCCTAAGCCATAAACTCATGTCTAATCCATTGTTTAGAATGTTAACACCGTCTGATTCAAATGCTGAAATGTTCACTTTTAGAAAAACCTTGTGTCGGGCCAGTATAGTGGGGGCCAACACCTTTGCCTGGGTGTTTGCTTTTTGTGTCGTACCTCTAGTTGAATGATATAAAGACTTGTACCCAGAAGAGACAGTGGAAGGGGAAAACATGTGAATGATATGCATGTCTTATGCTTTGACTATACCATGTTCCCCACAGGCTCAGGCATTTGAATACTTGTTTTTCATCTAATGGTGCTGCTCTGGGAGTTTGTGAAGCCTTTGGGATATAGGTCCTATCAGGCAGAGATAGAGCACTAGGGACAGACACTGAGGGTTCAAGGTTTCTGTATTGTTTCCTGGTCAGTCATTACCATGTGAGGAACAGCATTGGGAAACTTTGGTCCCAGCAGAGTTGTCCCAGCTGCCTTAGGTTCCCCTCTATCATAGATGTATGTACTGAAGCTGTGATCTAAACAAAACCTTGCCTCCTTAAGTTGCTTCAGTCAAATATTTGGTCACAGCCCTGAGAAAAGTAACTATCAATATCTGTACAAAAATGTCATCATGAAAATTATTATTTTGAGTGCTAACAAAAACTTTAAAAAGGTTTTGTTACCTTGCCTTTGTTACCTTGATAGATTGAGAACATGATACAACACACCCCACCACGCCACCTCTTATCAGTCTTGCCATGTCTTACACGAGGATACCTTTCCATGACAAGGGATTGGAGTTATGAAGTGATTTGGTCAGATAGAAATTAACACACACACACACACACACACACACACACACACACACACGGGGGGGGGGAGATAGACAGAGACACAGAGACACAGAGAGAGAGACAGAGAGAGACAGAGAGATTGAGAGAGGTAAGGAGGGAGGGAGAGAGAGAGGGAGGGAGGGACAGAGGGAGGGAGGGAGGGAGGGAGGGAGGGAGGGAGGGAACAAGATAATTGGACAGACAGTTCAGCAGTAACCAAGTGTTGCTTTCTGAAGTATTGGGTGGTTTGTTACTAAGCAACTGCCAATTGATGTGCCTCTTAAAGGATTCTAGAGCCTCAGCTAAAGAGGAAGAGAGCCCTCCAGAGGCTCTTCTCTGAGACTATGAAATGACACCAGCAGTAGTTTGAAGGAATTAGTTATATCATTGAGTGTTATAGGATCCAAGTATTGGATTGGATCTGGAATTTTAAAAGGGTTACAGGTCTTTTAGTTAGTTTCGGTTGATTGCTCTTAGAGAGGTCCCAGCTCCTAAAACAAATCTTACTGTGTGGGTTTGTCTGTGTCCCCTTCTTTTGTCTTGTCCCATGTAGACCTGAGGCTAATCTCAACAAAAGGAATGAGAGTTTTAGCAGATACTAGGGAAGAAGAAGGATGTTTTTATATGAAGGATGGTTACTAAGGCCATTTCTAATTTGTTTAAAGAAAGACAGTGGCTTGAATGGATAGTTTGCACTCCTGTGTTTTGACTTCTCAAAGAAATCCTCTATTTTTTTTTTAACTCATGGGAATTCAAACAGGTTTTAATAGCCACCTTCCTATTTTTATAGAGCTTAATATCAGCTATATGTCAATATTTTGTTACAATGATTAGTGTCTTAGTTCTAATAGAATATTATATATTAGATAAAAAGCAAATATGCCTCCTTAATTCAAAACTTTCTTTTTCAATTTTTGCATATTTATTGTATATTTATGTATTTACATTTCAAATATTATCTTCTTTCCCGGGCCCCTCCCCCTCCCATTGACCCTCCTCCTGATCCTAAGAGGATGCTGCCCCTCCCACCAACACATTCCCACCTCACCACCCTGGCATTCCCCTACACTGGGGGATTTTCACAACCCAGTCCAACTTGACCCCATACTTGTGAGTTGGCCTAGTTATTCAGGCATTTCTCCCTAGAGGGCGTCAAATCGCCTCTTCTCAGTGTTTCCTATGCTGGCTGTTGGCCTGTGAAGTCTTATGAGATTGAAACCCTTTAGGTTGTCAGATTTGAATGGTTATATAAATTTATCAGTGCTAGACCTGTCACATAAACACAACAAATGTAATTTCACTGGGAATATTTTGTGTGAATATTATGGCAATTGGAAGCTTGTGAGAGGCAAGTGGTATCCTGAGAGCATGGTCTCAGTTAGCTGTTCTGTTCAGTTCTGCCTCAAGTTTCAGGGAGCACCCAGTAAACAGCAGACAGTGGGGTGTTAGATAGGATGGTGGGGTACAGTCATCAGACCTCTGCTTTCAGCCGGGTCATGTCATTTACATGACATTTCACTGTCCTCTGTAATACAGATTCTACAGATTATAGACCGTTCTAGAATTTTGCTTTAGTTTGTCATTTCTGTGATTGACAATCTCCAGTGCATAACAAGAGTTCTGCACTCCTTAGTAGAGGAAGTGGGATGATGGGTCCCAATTGGAGACTTAACAGAAATTTAGGTAGTTACTCCATGAAATCTTGATGATGATCTGGTGTCGGCAGGGGGAAATGCTGGGATGAATAGATTGACTTGAGTAAAAGGTGGAGTATGACTAAATTAAAATGGTTAAATTATGGTTTTGATAGAAACTTTTCAACTAAAAGGAATATCTGACCTTTCATCTAAGATACAAATAGTCATCCTAGACAAAGTGAATACAAATTTCTAAATAAAATCATTAAAATATGCCACAGAAGATTCTCAACTTTTTAGGGAAAAGAGCCAGCTAAGTATTAAAAAGGATAAAAATTAACAAAGGTGTTTTGGTCTTCTTAAAGCACGCATGTTCTTATAAAGTTAGCCTTACAATGTTGATAGAACACTGGCTCAGGAGAAAATTTCTTAACTGCTAAAGACACACAGCACCACAGATAAAGAATCTTTCTGCAAGAAATGGTTATTGCATTTATGATAAGTCAATGATTCCATTCTGGGCAAAGATTTTGTTTCTAAGACATTTTGGATGATATTGAGTTGGAAAAAATCTCATGAACTTCCAGTAGTGACTTAGCATCTACCCTTTGAGGTATATTGAACATATATTACCATAAACATGAAAGTGGGGAAGTTGTTGTTGTGGGGTTATTTGTTTGTTTGCTTTGTTTTTTAGTTTTTGCCATACTGTGATAAAAAGTAGAATCTCTTAAAGAAGGAGTTCACATTACTGGCTATAATCACAATTTTTTTCCAGTTATAAAAATTATGTGTATGAGTGTTCACTTGCAAGTTTGTATGTGTACCACATGCCTTCGGTGCCTATGAAGGCAGAGTCCTTGGAACTGGAGTTACAGATGATTGTGAGCCATCGTGTGTATGCTGAGAACCACACCCATTTCTCCAGCTCTGGACACTTTAAGGTTTTGAACATAATTATAGCTCCTTATACTGGTATATCTGTTCAAAGGTAAGCATGCTTCTTTGCATGCTATCTTTGCACGTATCTCAAAGCCATTACTTCTGTTTCAATGACTTGCTGTTTGTCCAGACCTGTCTTAGTCAGTTTTCTGGAACTATAGTGTTGAAAGTATAATCAATGACCAAAAAAAAAGCCAATCTGATTCTTGGTTTCAAAATTTATCATTTTATTTGCTTGTCTATTTTTTTTTTTTTTTACTTATTGTAAGTGGGCGTGGTTATATGGGTGTGTTTGTATCATGGTGAGCTTGTAGAGGTCATTGGACAGCTTGCAGGAGTTGGTTCTCTCCTTCTGTGTGAACCCTGGAGATCCAACCCAGGTCATCAGATTTTATAACAAGTACCTTTTCCTGTGGAGCCCTCTGGTCAGCCCATTCTTTATTTAAATGGTGTTTGGTGAGTATAACAACATTCTGTTCCTTAACTCATGTTAGCTCTTTTTGATGCCTAAAGTTTATTTTTATAAACACAATGTTGACTACTATCTTTCCTTTATATATCTGTAATTTTTTTCTTTACGTAGCCTAGCTAGCATCTCATTTTAAACCTTTACTAAAGAGTAGGGCTTTAGACTTTTTCTTACATTTGAGAACTTAATTTTGCTACTAGCTTCATGTCATCATCAAAAGCGTTCACACACCCTAGCCTCTGGTTTTATTCACTCATTTGTTTAAATTTATGACTCCAAGAACACCACAATGCATGCTGCTATAAACCACCCTCCAGAGATGTTTAGAAGAACAGCTGGACATCATATCAGATGTCTCCATAAAATTCAGACAATCTTCGCATCTTAGACTAAGGAAAAGGGAAACAAGAATATCATGGTCTCATTTGGTCTCAGTGCTCTCTGTTCGTCTCTGGTACCCTCTGTTACCTCTCCCACGAGTTCTCGAGCCATCTCAATACTGCACCCTCCACAACAAAGCTGATGGTAAGGCAACAGATCAACGAATCTGCTCTCTTGTACCTTTGATAAATTCTATGCTCTACTCTGTACCCCTAAGTCTATAGGCTACCAGTATATCCTTAAAGTTCCTGCCTTCTGTCTTTCTCACCCCACTAGATAATCCCCTGGCTTTGACATTTGGGTCTTCAGTACTGCATCTGTGCTGTTTGAATCAGGGATCTTATTTGACCTCCTCTTGTATTTCACCTTACGGCAGAGATTGCTGACTTGAGGAGGTTCTCGGGACAGCAAGGCAGCCTGTTCTAGTTGGAATGTAAAATTACAATTTGTACTCATAGAGATTTTAGGGGTTTGTAGCCCTTAACCTCCTCTGCTGGAAGGTGATAAAATCTGTCTTATGGTGCAGTGGTTCAAAGGTTGATTTTTCTAACAGGAATGTGAGGGCTCAGCTTTCAGTTCACTTCCAAATCTCCTGTAATTTATCTAATGACCTCCTTTCTAAAATTAGTTTCATGAGATGCTTTGATTGATTTGGGACTCTTTATAAGTTTAACTTAATCTTCATCCTCCATTGACTTATTGCCAAGCATGAGTAAAGATGATTATACTTATGATTAGAGGAATAAAACAGGCCCTTTGGGAGCCAAGTATAGGACACTCTTATCCTTTAGTTGAGAAGCTAGGCCACACATGAACTCTATTGCTGATGTAGAGACTCTAATGGCTCTTTTATTGCAAACGACAATTGATTTTGGAGGCAGAAAGCTGCAGGATAAAGCTGCCCTGAAACTCTGCCTCAGCATACAATCAGCATTCTTGCTTCCCTGTTAGGTAAACAGGTGCTTTTCAGACTAGGAAGCCAGCCTGTGGCTTTGTGATTGGAGTGCAGGGGAGTAAGGAAACTATTAGAGTATGACCCTACTTCCATACATTAATGCTTAGCTGTGCAGCTCTAGGAAGTTACCTCAAACTCTCTGGGCTTCAGGTTTCTCCACTTTAAGGGTGCATGAGTTCCCTCCAGCAGCTGTAGCAAATGACCATACCAGGTGGCCTATGATAACTGAATTTTGCCTTGTCACAAGCCAAAGTCTGAAAGCAAGTCAGTAAGTCTATGATATCTCAGGAGAGGGTCTGTGATACTTCACCCAGTGCCCAGAAGCACCAGGCATTTGTGGGGGCTGGGGCTGTAATGACTCTAGGGTCTGCCTCCATCTTCGAAAGGTCTTCTTTGCTTCTCATCTCTTCACTTTCTGTCTCTTGCTCTTCGTGATCCAGCAGAACTGAAGGTTATCTCTGAATAGCCATGTTTTCAAAAACCACCCCATTCTGTGTTCTCGAGATTGGAGGTGGCATGTCTTGAGGGACAGGGTACCACTCAGCCCACTTGTAGTTATGTACTCTAACAATATGCTTGTGTCATCGATGAAATCAGGGAGTGGGATGCATGTACAGAGTTTGAGAAATGTTACTCATCGTTTAATGGTTACTAAATAGTCCTTGTTTTTGCTGTTATGATGTGCACTTTTGAGAGAGCAGGCTGCATTCGACAGGAAGCTCTGCTGTGACTCACAGAGGAGCAGCTATGAGATTCCATTTGGAATGCTTCAAACAAAAGGGAGATGATGCTCCCTTTATCTTCCATAC
Source organism: Micromys minutus (assembly GCF_963924665.1). Lineage (NCBI taxonomy): Eukaryota > Metazoa > Chordata > Mammalia > Rodentia > Muridae > Micromys > Micromys minutus. The sequence continues at coordinate 30,152,875 of NC_137954.1, read as the reverse complement.
CTTAGACATCCTCCATCTTGTTTTGACAGGGTTTTTGTCTTCGATGTCATCATCATCATTATGGGGTCCTCGCCATTGTAACATTGTCATTGTCACCGTTGTCCTTAGTTGTTATCTGCTCGCCTGGTGCAGACCACATTGATCCAGTCATATCAATTCTGCAGTGGGTACTGAGAATCTAGGACAGTCATAACTCCTGTCCAGGAAGCTGTGAAAAGCAGGGTCTTCATTCCTTTCCATCTGTATATGTGGTGATACATGACTAATTGGCTGAGTGTATGAACATCCTCCTGAGACACAGTGTAGCCATTGTCAATGTAACCAGTAACCCCTGAAACAATGTCTTTCAATATTATCATTTGTTCAGAAGAACTGAAAATTTGATCAAATCCCTGCCAGGAAAATATTAATGATATGTCTGTCCAATAATGGACCTTCAGAAGTAGAGGGAGTTTTTTTCTTAAACTCACTACGAAAGTTTAATGGTGCATGCTGTAGCTGCCTTTATCAGCAATGCAGTTAGGGACTGAGACCTGGAGAAAGGATAAATGGGTAAATGGTATTGGGGACAGCATCAAGTCCTTCTTTAAAAAAACAGTATAACAAGAACCCTTGCTCTTGAAGCCTCCTCTCTGCATGGACACCAGGGGGCGATGCTTATGTGGTAGATGCCAGCATATTTACCTTCTAATGCTTCAGAGGTTTCTGAAGCCAGAACCTCTCATTTTAAAAACTTATTATCTTGGGAGCTCCAGGGAGGAGTTTCTGGTTGGTTGATATTATTGTTCTTCCTACAGGGTTCCAAACCTCTTCAGTCCCTTTAGTCCTTCCCCTAACTCCTCCATGAGGGTCCCTGTGTTCAGTCCAATGGTTGGCTACAAACATCCATGTATGTATTGGTCAGACTCTGGCAGAGCCTCTCAGAAAACAGTTATATCAGGCTCCTGTCAGCAAGCACTTCTTGCTTCAGCAATAGTGTCTGGATTTTGTGGCTGCATATTGGATGGATCCCCAGATAGGGTAGTCTCTGGGTGGCCTATCCTTCAGTCCCTGAATTCCCTTTAGACAGGAGCAACTATGGTTAAAATTTTTGAGATGGGTGGGTGGACCCATCAATCAACCAAGGGCTATGTCCAACCTCTGGATATGGTCTCTACAGGCTTTCCCTGCCCTTTGTTCAGTATTTCAGCTAATGCCCTGCCCACTGGGTCCTGGAAGCTTCTTGCTATTTTGGCATCTGGGACTTTCTGGTAGCTATCCCCAGTTCCCCATCACCCACTGCTACACACCTCTGTTCAATTTCCTGACGCTCTGCACATCTCCCCAATCTCTTCCCATACCTGATCCTGCCCCTCTTTTTTCCCCTTCCCCCCCTCTGCCTCCCAAGTCCTTCCCCCCCACCTTCCATAATTATTTTGTTCCCCCTCACTCCCCCTTCTAAGTAAGACTAAAGCATCCACAGTTTGTTCCTTCTTCTTGTTGAGCTTCATATGATTTGTGAGTTGTATCATGGACATTCCAAGCTTTTTGTGTAATATCAATTTATCAGTAAGTGTATACCATTTGTGTTCTTTTGTGATTAGGTTACCGCACTCAGGATGATATTTTCTAATTCCACCCATTTGCCTAAGAATTCCATGAAGTCATGGATTTTAATAACTGACTAGTATTCCTTTGTGTAAACGTTCCACATTTTCTATGTCTAGTCCTCTGTTGAGGGACATCTGGGTTCTTTCCAGCTTTCCTCTATTATAAATAAGGCTGCTATGAACATAGTGGAACATGTGTCCTTGTTATATGTTGGAGCATTGTTCAGGTATATGCCCAGTGGTGGTATAGCTGGGTCCTCAGGTAGTACTATGTTCAGTTTTCTAAGGAACCACCAGACTGATTTCCAGAGTGGTTGTATCTTCTTGCAATCCCACCAGCAATGAAGGAGTGTTTCTCTTTCTCAAAATCCTCACCTGCACCACTTGAATTTTTGGTCTGAACCATGCTGACTGGTGTGAGGTGAAATCTCAGGGTCATTCTGATTTGCATTTTCCTGATGACTAAGGATATCGAACATTTCTTTAGGTGCTTCTAGGCAATTTGAGATTCCTCGGTTGAGAATTCTTTGTTTATCTCTGTACCTCATTTTTAAATAGGTGCATTTAACTCAAGAACTAACTTCTTGAGATCTTTGTATATATTGGATATTAGCCCTCTATTGGATGTAGGATTGGTAAAGATCTTTTCCCAGTCTGTAGGTTGCTATTTTGTCCTGATGACAGTGTCCTTTTTCTTATAGAAGCTTTTCAATTTTATGAGATCCCATTTGTCTATTGTTGATCTTAGAGCCTGGGCCATTGGTTTTATGTTCAGGAAATTTTCCCCTGTGTCAGGGTATTCCAGGTTCTTTCTCACTTTTACCTCCATTAGATTCAGTGTATCTGGTTATGTGGTTATATGGAGGTCCTTGATCCACTTAGACTTGAGCTTTGTATAAGGTTTGAGAATGGATCAATTTGCATTCTTCTACATGTTGACTGCCAGTTGAATTAACACCATTTGTTGAATATGCTGTCTTTTTCTACTGGAAGGTTTTGGAAAGAGTACACACGGAGGAACCCATGGATTCAGCTGCATATATAGCAGAGGATGGCTTTATCTCACATCAATGGGAGAGGAGGCCCTTGGTCCTGTGAAGGCTCAATGCCCCAGTGTAGGGGAATGCTCAGGCAATAAGGCAGGAGTTGGTGGGTATGTAGGGGAAGCACCCTCATAGAAGCAGGAGGCATGGGGAATGGGATGGAGGTTTGTGAAGGGGAAACTGAGAGAGGGTTAACATTTGAAATATAAATAGATAAAATAATCCATTAAAAAAGAATTTATTATTTTCACTTTTCTACCCATAGCAGTTATCCAACACTCATGACCAAGAGCATATAGTTTCTAAGAAACCATGTCTAAACCTCTTCGGTGACCTAACTGACCCTTCATAGCCACTGCGGTCTAAAACTTCTCTATCCTTAGAATTCAAGTGTTGCAATCTCAACACCAAAGCAATGAAACAAGGATGAGGAATTTGGAGTCAGACTGTTAAAGGGCAGAGTCCTCATCAATGGACTCATGCCTAAGGCAGCACAGATTTTAAATGTATGACCTAGAAGGAAGACTCCTTTCCTGACTAAATCTACCAGTGACTTGGTCCAGGACTTCTCTACCCATTTGAAATATGATAAATCAGTTTATATTGAATATGACCATCTGTTTGTGATAGTTATGACAATTGGAATGGAATGAGATATTATCTCTCCACAGTTCAGCGATTAAAACTCTGAAGGTAACACCAGTGCCCATAAAAGTCCTCATCTACCTCTTGTTGACATGAAATAGTGTCAAACCATTTTCAGTAGGCTAGCTCTCCAATTAGCACATTCTGAACCAAATGAACACAGTTGCTAGTGGTTGGATTTTCTCCCTAGAAATAGCTTGAATTATCTGTGGCTTTCTCAGAGGGGAAGACACAGAGGCACTGCCTGGCACATCTCAGCCCCTTTATTCAGACTTGCTGTTGACATGGACTTTCATGAGACACTGTGAGCATGTTGAAATTCTCTTGGCCTTCTGACAAGTGTGGTACTATTGCTTTCCATGAAACAAGAACAGAAAATGCTCAGGATGGAACAGTAGTGTCTTGTTTTGTTAGGGTGTTCTCCTTGAAGTTCCTCATAAAGTATTTTGATAATAATTACAAGGACTCTGCAAGGATTGTTGTGAACAAAGCATTTATTTTTAGATGGTAGGAGAACCTAAACATTCAAGAATCTTCCTTTGAGTTTTGAAATGCCAGCCAAAAGAAATGATTAGAAAGTGCATCAGAGAAACTGAAGTACAATAATGGTGTGTGTGTGTGTGTCTGTGTGTGTGTGTGTGTGTGTGTGTCTGTCTGTCTGTCTGTCTCTCTCACACACACACACTCCCAGAGAGAGAGAGAGAGAGAGAGAGAGAGAGAGAGAGAGACAGACAGACAGACAGACAGACAGACAGACAGAGACAGAGAATCTCAATGCTATTTTACAGCTGATAATAATACATAACCCTTCTGGCTTCAAAAGGCTCATCTTTCGTCTTCCTTAGAGACACTGTGTTTTTGCACAAAAGGAGTATAAAATTGAAAATCACATTCTTTTTGCCTTGAAAATACTCTTTGTTTCTATCTCAAGGTCACTTGTGAGTTTGAGACTAATTGCCTCAGTGTCATGTGACATGAGACAGGATGCAGTCTCAAGAATGATCCATGGGATACTGTATACTGCACATGATAATGCTTTCCACCCATGCTGAGCTTGGCTGAGCATTTGCTGTGCAGTACAATACAGTTTAGTGTCCAGCAATACAGTTGGGTTCTATAAAGTTGCAACTCTGTTGGGAAGTTGGAAAAGGCTGCTTTGATTTAAAATTTTCTTTACCAAAGTTATTGCCAACAAATCATACAACACTCTAAAGAATTCTCAAAATAAATGAGGATATATATGAATAATATTACCTCAGGAATGAATAATTTTACACACACACACACACACACACACACACATTACATTATTCTCTGGACCTAGAGTAGTATTGAACAGTACCCTGTAATACTAACTCAATGAGGAAAGGGAGAGAGACACTGGAAGGAAAACTGATAGGCTAATGTCACAAAGCACATTCACTGTAGTGGCATTGTTACATTGTTAATGCCATCCTAGAGAAGATACTTACAGGAAGTTTAGTTCTGTGGGTATTCAAGAGCAATGCTTTGTAAGGAAAAATGATTTAAGAACACCCACTATCCTTTGTCTGTATAAAATTATTCACTGGGGCTGACCAGCATACCTTTGGTGATGTTGAATGTTGGTAGTAGACACTTTTGGGTTAAGAATAAATGGAAAAGGATAAAAGGAAATGTGGGATCTGCAGATGAATTTTTCTGTTGTTTGCCAATGAGGAAAGGCCAAAGAGTGTCACAGACATTTCAAGGTTAAACGAGATGTTATTTGTTTATTCAGTATGTGGGAAACAATATTTTGTGCTACTTATCAGAAAGAGCCAGTAGAGGGGAGGGTGGTAACTGACTGAGCATGACCCTGGAAGACAAGAGTTCACAGAAATGGGGCTAAAGGAGCAAAAACTTCCCTCCTATCAGAAAGGAGAACGTGGGGGTAGATCTATGTAAATATTTTAAGAGAGGATCAAGCATACAAATAACACCAGGGTGTTGAGCCAAGAAATCCCAGATGCTTCTGAGACATCTTGGTACTATGCCTTTGCTACTCGTTCATTTATTTTCATTCAGCTGTTAAGTGTTGACTCACACACCAGCAACAGAGGCAAATCTTTAAAGAAACACACAAAAACCTTCTAGCAAGTAAAATTCTAACTCAGAATGGAAGCGGTTGCCACTTGTCCAGTCCCCTTCACTTTTTTCCTGGAAAGTAACAGCTACAGGGAAGAGGTGATGTTGAAAAGGGAAATATCTGGAACATGGCAGCCTGCGTGTGGGTCACTGGGAAATCTGACAGTGTAGAGGAACTCTACAGCTTTAGAAACAGACATGAGAAAAAGCACAGGAAAAAGGTAGCCAGAGTTGTGCAGCTCTGTTTGGCAGAATGTGCCCCTATCTCCACGAGTACACACCTAGCTTCTACTCCCTCCCCTTTTGGTTTCTTTACTCTATTTCAGCCACTTGTCTTTCCTCTTAGAGTTCATCCTCAAATCTAGCATCCTTTGGCTATGGGCCCTACTATGTGGAAACCAAATTCTCTTTTAGCTTCTTTTTTTAACTGTTTGCCTTATGGCTTTGAAATAGATTCTTTGACTGGACCTTTTGGCTAGGATGTCTGACCAACAAGCCCCCACCCCCAGATATTCCTGTCTCTGCTCCACAACACTGGGTAAACACTGGGAACTAGAGGGTTATGAGAAACAGGTAAAACGGTGCTTTATCTCATATACAGACAGATAGGAAGACCTGTTCTGCCAACACGGGACATGAGCCAACCAACTCTTCCCCGGACATTCAACACACATTGCCAGGAAGGATTATTTGCTAAACCATGCTAACACGAAAGCCAGTAGAGAGAGGTACACTTGTTGTAGGTGTATTTTAGTGACCTTTCCCATCTTCAACTTATAGCTGTTTATGTTTTTTTTTAAGTCATACTAAACATAATGGCACATGCTTTGGATGTCAGCCCCCAAGAAACAGAAGCAGGTAGACCTAAACTCAAGGGTGACTTTGTTTTCATAGTTAAGTTTCAGGCTAGTTGTAGCTACATAGTGAGACCTTGTCTAAAAATAAATTACATACATTGAATGAACTTCATAATGATGTTGCACATCACTACTCATATATTGAGACTTGTGCAGTAATCCATGGATAGTAACAGTCAGCCAAAGTATGTGCCTGAGTGTCTTTTCATCCCTCTGTTGGATGGCAACCAGACCCTGGCTAAGGTTCAATTAAGCTAATTTGCAAAGTACATTAGGTTTGTATCTTGATCATATACATATTTCTAAAAAAAACTAAGAACATATGCTACTTGATTTGGGAACTGTTATGTGCATCCTTGTTTAAGGGATTTTTAAGGTAGAAGCAATACTAGTCTGGTAGCCATATGTCCACTGCCTTCCCATTACCAAGAAGTCATAGAGAAAAGTTCCACTTAAACTGTGGCTTTGCCATCTGGCAGCTTGGCACTGTGTCTTTCTAATAGGAAGACAGAGAAGGCTTAGGGGAGAATGGTGGGAGACAGATACATTCCATACTCAAATCTTAAGTTCCCTTTCTGAAAAATGAGCATTCTTTCTGTTTTTCACTTCTGCATTTGAATCAAAAACAGGATAATGACACTTTGCCTAAAGGGTAAACACCAACAGTGTGCATTCTTTTCTGAAATGTTGGAAGCCAGAGGTTCCCCCCGCCCACTACCGGACGTTTCTGCTTTTCCATAACAGCTAGAGCCCTTGGCTATGGAAGGCACACTGAACTCATTGGATCTTACTCAGTGAGCTTACAAATAAGACTGCTTTCCCTGAGCTTTTTGTATCCCAGGCATCAGGTTGAATTATCTCACTTACCCATCATCATTTAAGAAATGCCCTCATCTCTGTTCTCCCAACACATCAGGCAAGAGTGAAGGCTTCAATGTCTCTTGAAGAACAGTGCTGGCTTCTCATGTCAGCAGAATAAACAATAACAATAGTAATAATAATAATAATTTTACTGATACGTCAGTGTCATTGTGAGCTCCCCTTTACATGCAGGGTTTAACACTATATCATACATACTGACCTTTATTTTGTTTATAACTCATAATAAAGATCAATTCCAGAAACACTGGGCACTGATTTTTTTTTTAATTATTATTTTGTTAAGTTGGCTACTACTGTTCTTTTCCTTTGTAACTGATCATTTCCTTTGTAGATGGTTCATATTCTAAGTGAGACTGTGCTCACTCAGTCTTGGACTTAGCCCATTTCACTGGTGAGGTAGAGCCAGTTACACTTCCTGCTCTATCTCTCTCGACTTTGTATCTTATTGTATTTGTACCTTGACTTGGAAGACCATTACTCACAAATACTTATATTTGGTCCATTACTTAAAAGACTAGGATAACAATAAGCAGAGTCATATTAACCAGAGTGGCAAAAGGATAAATAAGAATATTTGTGCCAGTGTTATGCATTGTCATTGTTACAACCCTACTGAACAGTTGACAAAAAAATGAACTCATATTTCTGAAAACAAAACCAGGATTCAAAGTCAGGTGTTTTTTACTTCAAAGTTCATATTTATTACTTTGAGCTACTTTCTAGGTTCCACACTGGAATGATGCAACTTGCAGTCTTCCATCAGGAGCACAGCCAAAGTACTGTCTAATGACTGGTTCTCAGTAGGCTTGCTTCATGGCAAGACTGGCCATAGTCCTTGGGAGCTATGTAAGCTTGTCTTTCAACAGGAATATACTTCTATCTCTAACTGACTTCCATATTTGAATTTGACCAGGACCCTAGTTGGAATTGCTTTATTTATAACCAAAAATTACTGCCAGTTCAGTTCAGCAGACTTCTGCAGAGTCCCGTCATACATTGTAGTGACAGTGTGAGAACCAGCTCGCTAAACTTCTCCCATACACATGGTAGAATAAAACACGAGCCATCTCTTTATAGCACTGCAGAAACCGTGTCTGTTTCTTCCCAGAACTTGGCTTCAATTAGAATAGTTGAAGTTACAGAATGAGAAACCTCAGCTACCCAAGCATTGTTATAATACTTCAAGTTTGTTTACTTGTAGGAAATGACTACATATAGTTCTGGAACTTGTGACCCATTACCATGGAAACTAGCTTCAAAACACAGGGGAGGCATATCTAAAATCCTTATTCAGCCATCACCCAGGGAACATGGTGTACCTGTAGAGGTTAAAAGGCAGGTGGGGAAAAAATTGTGGAGGAGGTGCAGAGATAAAAAGCAATAGGAGAAAATCTTTAAGTTTTCATTTTTTTTCAGTGATGATGAAATAGGTATACAAAATAAATACTCTGCATCTGATACTAGGATGAGCCATTGACACGTGTGTTTGTTCTTTGTGAGTATTCGTGCTTTTAGTAGACAGGGAAACACGCCTTAAATCTTTTCTTAGGCTGAGAAAGGCAGTAAATGACTCAATAGGAATATAAATTTTGGCAGCCAACTTCCTGATTTCTTTTTTACCTAACTGAACACCATTAAGAAGAAGAAAGATTTACTGTGTTCAGTACAACATGAGCAATGTAATACATGATATTAATGGAACATTTAAATTACCCATGCACTCAGCAGGAAGCTCACTCAGAGAGTATGAAGGATTATTCCTTGATGCATCTAAATGTACCAGCAAAAGAGTAATTGGTCTTTGTGCCATACCAGTGCCAAGGGGAAGAAAATGAAGATAAAGGGGGCTTGGCAATGGCACATGTGTTCATAAAACAATAGAATCACATGCTTGTTCCCAATGGGATAAATTGTACAACTCAGCCCGTATTCAAGAAAGTCGCTGTAAGGAGGAGACCTCTATAATCAAGGGAAAGGGAAGAAAGGAAGAAGGAACGGAAGAACTCTTCAAACAAAAATATAGACAAACAGGTCCTCGGTTACTACTGAAGTTCATATATTTGCTAAGTCCTTAAGTTGAAGTAGGCATGGGAGAAATAAGCTCATGCCTTAGGGACAATCATGCTGGTGTTCATACTTTCCACATTTTAGCTAACAGGGCCCCAGTGCCGTCCTAGACATTAATTCAGATTCTGTGTGAAAAGACGTACCCTGTGGAGATGGACATGGATGAAAATTCATCCTAATATCTGCCCTGAAAAACTGCCATTTCCTGTGAATTAGTTTTATTTGACTTGGAACTAAAATCTTTTTTTTTAATCCTTAGAGTATGCTCCTTCTGTGGGTCAATTTTGCCTGGAAAGAGATAAGCTTCTGAGAACTCTAACAAGAAGCCCAGTAAAGTCAAGAACCTGATATCATGGCAGAGACAGTGATACCTAGATGTTGTTATCTTTATATTCCTACTGGTTCTTGTGTTCATCAAACAAATATTTCTTTTGTTCCCTTGTTAAAGATATGCTATAGCTTAAATAAGCAGATGAGTTTTCTGGCTCTCTGCCTTGGTCTCTAGGTCTTTTCCATTTTTTTTCCCTTCACAGAAGTCAGCAGAGTATAGGACATGAGGATACAAGGACAGGGACATAAAGTTGGGAGAAAATTGAGCTCAGTCAACATATATGTTGTCTTAGGATTTGCATTGCTGTGACGAGACCACTTGACCAAGGCAACACTTATAAGAACAACATCTAATTGGGGCTGGCTTATAGGTTCAGAGGTTCAGTCCATTATCAAGGTGGGAGCATGGCAGCAACCAGGCAGGATGCTGAGAGTTCTACATCTTCATCTGAAGGCCAGTAAGAGAAGACTCACTCCCATGTGGTTAGGAAGAGGGTCTCATTGTCCACCCCCACAGTGACACACTTCCTCCAACAAGACCATAACTACTCCAAGGCCACATCTCCTAATAATGCCACTTCCTGGGCCAAACATATTCAAGCCACCACATATGTCATTATATAAGTCATATACCGTATCAATTGTCATTGTCTCTGAAGACAAGTTACTAATGCCCTATGTAGTTGTGATATGAACAATTTGTTAGCTGAATCTCCAGTATTTCCATTCTTGGGATATTTTGGTGTTTTCCAGCTTCTGAATTCATTAGGATCAGCAAGGGATTACATAATATTTCAGCCACATTTCCACATTCCAAATTTATGCATTAGTAGCCATGTTGGTTGAATGACTGAAGTCATTCTTGCTACTGAAAGTATCTCATGATAAACACACTTCTAAAACTCCTCTTATCAAACTCATTGCATTTGAAGTTATTTAAATCCCCATAAAATGTGATCTAAACCAATCATTACCTCAACAGTTTTCTAAGACTTTCCTCTGCAATGGTGATACAAGAAATTTCACAGTCTACAAGGTACAAACGAGCCTGAAAAGAGTATTTCCAGGGTTGCTTCCCTGATATTGTGCCTCACACCCAAGGTTTTTCTAGTATAAAACCTGTCCTTGGAAGACAAAAGTTAGAGTTGATATGTTTACCATTCAGAAAAATGAGATTCTGAAGCTAGGTGGCAAAATTAAAATTGGAGTCTGCCACTCACTATAACTGCAAATATGCGAGTCATTTTGCTTCTCTGTGCCTTAATTTCCTTAGTTGCAAAAGGGGGGTGATCATATCACTCTACTGTATGTAGGGACATAAATAAACTAATGCACATAAAATCAGAGTTGTGCTAAGCACACAGTGAGTGCTCTGTGGAGCTGCTCTTTCTTGTTACACCCATCACATTATCACACACAGAGAAACCACTGCAAAACAAGCACAGGATATGTATCCAGCCAAATAAGCACACTCAGCTTTTACAGGGACACAATTTATCTTAAGTCAACCAGAAATTTATAGCTTGTGTGTTGGAACCAGACAATAGGGTACAGTTGTTAGGCAATATCTGTCAAAGGGGGCTTCTGAGAAGCAGTATCACCTCCATGCTGAACTCGGGCTAAGAACAAAGGTAAGCAAGCATGAAGGAACATTGCTTTGATCTCTCAACAACTGCTATGTGCCAGACTGTTTCCACAATATCATCAAGACAAGAATCTCTTAGACTGGAGTCACGTTGCTTAGACATATTGAGTCTATGCATGATCTATTCTCTATAAGTAAGCCATGTCTATGACAAGATCTCCAAAGTTGGGGTACCTGGCTGAGGGGACAGATAGATAATGGAAGGTTATCTTTTTATTTGGTCAAACTGAAAATCTGAGCTCTTAGAGTAACTGACATATCAGTTGAAGACTTGATTCAAAGACATGTGAACCTTATTTGCAAACATATTGCCCCTGCCAAATCCAAACACTAGGGTTTCTATAAGGTACCAACACATGGATACCAGGTGCTGTGAACGAAGTTTCCTCCTTCTGAAACTGTTGTCAGGGGCTCCTGGTGGGCTGCACATTGAATGTTAGGGGAGGTCTTCTACTTGATTTCTCTTGTTCTTTTGCCTACTTCATCCAGCTGGGAGCCATGTGTTGTACCCTCCTGCTGAAACTACACAACTCTCCAACTCCACAACCCTTCACTTTTAGTTACTGGTTAGTCTGATCACATTCACTTTTCATCTTTCATTAATGTGCAGATTCTCCTCTGCTGAAGGAGCCCAACTTCCCTTCTTGTAAGTCTCTTCTACACTACTCCATGATATCTTCACCTGGTGTGGGGAAGAAAGAAAGTGACAAATGTACTTTTTCTGCTGTCAGAGTTCTGGGCCTGCAAACTCCACTTACAAGGAAGCTGAGCCCTACTGGCCCAAGGACATATCACACACACACACACACACACACACACACACACACACACACACACCTAGTGTCTTAGACTTAGCCAGCTCTAGAGACTGTAAACTCAAATGTCCTTCTATATAGCTGCCTTCCTTCTATGTCTTCTGTGACCCCTTTGTGTACATAAAGACAGAAACAGAAAAACCTCGGTGTCTCTTTCTATTGTAAGTGCAGCTGTCTTAATGGATTAGGGTTTCTTTATTTTGGTCTCACTTAACCTTTAACCTCTTTAAATGTTAAATACTCTCTATATATAATGTGGCCATGAGGTGAGAAGTCCAACTGCATCATGGGAATTTGCTGCTTCTATAGTTCAGTTCAACAACAGAAATTTGAGCATTTCTATTTACTTATTTTTTTATAAGTAAGAAAGATCTACTCAAAACTTAATGCAGTCCTGAAATGGTGACCTCAATCTAACACTGAGTAACTCAATGTAGGACAAGTCCCTAGGATGTCCAGAAAATACAAAAAAAAAAAAAAAAAAAAAAAAAAAAAAAAAAAACCTCATTTCTGTTCCTACCACAAAACTTTCAGTGATCAGTCGTGGCTTTGTAGTACATTTATGTCCTACATAGATGGCAGAAGTCCCCCAAATCCCAGCTACAGGTCAACATTCTCTCCCAGGAGGGGACTCAGAAGCACCAAATGTTTGAGGAGGCAAAAAACTCAGGCTTCACCCTCATCCTGTCCAACTACAATCCAATCCAGGATAGTCAGGACAGATTTAGATATGTGGCAAGATAGATGAGCTATATAGATTTAAGCACATAACTCCTACATAATTTAACAAAGCTGGAAAGCTACAATACTTTCATCTGACATTATTTATTTAAATTAAATGTGTTTCCTTTCCCATTAAAGAAAACAAGACCTTTGAATATACTGCCCTAGTGGTAGAAATATCTGCTTCTACACTTAAGGAACTTTTCAGCCAAAAATCTTAGATAGCTACTCTAAAATTTCCCATCAGTTAGCAAGATGAGCAATTCCCAGTCAATGAGCAGTCTTCTGAATCAAGAGCAGGCACCCTTTTGGTGTAACAGACTATTTAGGAAGTGATTTCTTATCCCTGTTTCTTAATTCCTCCTCCTCTACCTCCTCTTCATAATCTTCCTTTCATACTTCCACCTCATCTTTCTTTACCTTTTCCCACCCTCATTTCACCTTTACAGCATCTTTCTGCTTATCATGCAGAACCCTAACAATTGCATCCTCTTCTGTCTTCCTTTTGTTTCCCTTGGGAATGCATATAAATTCAAATCTTGGTAAAATGAGTTTCTCAACTTATTTTTCTCACTATGCAGTTTTAAGATCTTGTAAATGCTGAATGAATTGATACACAGTATGTGTTTAACAACTCAAAATCTTGTTCTCAACATTTTCAAAGGCTTAGTCATACACATTGTTCGTGACAATATCCTTATATTAGAAAATGAAGCTAAAAGATCACCTGCTGAGATTACATTTAGTCAGTGTCTAATGAAATAATAAATTAATATTCACATAGGAGAAGGCTGTAGATGGAAGCGAATGAAATTCTCCATAAGTTATTGACTAGTGGGATCATCTTTGAAGCCAAATTAATGATTTATATGAAAAACAAGCAGACTCTGGACAGAAGATGTACAGCTCATTTTAAAATATTTCCCTTCTGCCCATGTCCCTACCATGTTGATATAAGGAACTGCTTTTTTAACACATTTCTGTCTTCTTTCCTAATCAGGCCCACCCCTTGCAGCCATATAATCATTAGTGCTCCTGAAATGGTAACCTCACAACCATTTCACAACCAAAACCCTGTCTTACCACCTTGCTCTTGAACAGGTTTGACTCACACCTCCCACCTTTCACCCATCTTGTCCCTTGTCCAATGGATAACTGTTTTATATGCTGGATTTGAAAGGAAGTCATCCTTGGGCAGTCTCTTAAAATAGAGAGTTAGAGTCAGAAAGAAAGAATGAGGGAAGGAGGAAAGAAGAAGCAAGAGCCCCTCCTTAGCAATCCATCAATAATAGGGGCAGATTCCTTAGAGCCAAAGAGAGGATCGATACAAAAAGGCTTCTAATAGCTAGAAAGCATCTCGTGTATTTCCCTAAAGACTGTGCCATCTGCCAAAATATCAGACTCCAAAAGCCACCCCAGAGTGTTAGTCAGGTCAGACTTAAAGAGTGGTAGCCAGAAGGAAGTTCAGAAGCCAGAGTGTGCCTTTGAGACCCTGGCATTTGTGTGTGTGTCTGTGTGTGTGTGTGTGTATGTGTGTGTGTGTGTGTGTGTGTGTGTGTCTGTCTGTCTGTCTGTCTGTGTGTGGTGTATGTGTGAGTTACTGAGCTAGGAGGCTTTCCCTCTTTATTTTCCAGTTAGAGCTGCAGGTGTGTCTGATTAGCCATGTGCTCATGAGCTGATGATTATAACCCATGTAAAGGAGTAGAGAGACTTCTGCTAGAAGATTAGGAATGGGTGGCTGGTAGTCAATCTCACCCATCCATCCAGAGGCTGGAGCAACATCCATATTTCAAAGGGGACATGCACAAACATGAATTCAAACCTGGCACTTGTTGGTCTATACAATAGAGTTGCACCGGATGAACTAAGCTGTGGTCTCTTGTCAGTAAGTGCCCTAGACCTCTGGAATGGGATGGTTTAGATTAGAATGTAGCCATGAACGACGGAGGTCCAGAGGAAGTTAAGGACTTGCCAGCACTGTTAGCATTTTTAAAAAAAAAAAAAAAAAATCTTTCTCTGGCAGCACTAAAATATGTTTTCTCAAAAACAGAATGAGATGAAAACTATTGGCAAGCAGAAACATCTTAAAAGGGGGGGGGGGAAGAAACGTGTTTTATTTCTTTGGCAGACATACCAATTAAAATGGCACTGTGTTGTGACAGATCACTGAGTAATTAGTGCCTAAGTGAGCATTTCTGAGATATGCTTCTGTAAAAGCGACAGGACTGTGGCTGGGCCAGCCACACCTTACACAAGAAGAAGCCTTCCCTAAGCTGCATTCAGTAGCACACGGTACACAAGGAGCCCCCAAAATAAATAGAAGATGCTTTTGTTTTGATTTTTTTATTATTATTTAAATCTCTGAGAGCTGGGCTGAAAGATTTAGCTTGGCAGGAAGATCCTAACATTGAAAATCCTCCCGGGATTTCATGCTTTCCTCGTTTGTAAGCAAAATCCATTTTCCATGAGATATTTTTAGCTCATGTGTCCCCTGCTGCCCTATTCTCTTTCAGTATACCATTAGATCTTGAGGCCATTCCAGATGGGTCATGTGATTTCTAAGTATCCATCTTTGGTTGTCTCCTAAGTGACTAGTCTTCCAGAAGTCAGGGAATACTAGACACTTAACTACCAAAGATCTCAGCATGCTTCTGCTAAGCTTTCGTTCTTATTGATAGGATGTGAAAATGTTTCTCAGCTGTTTCGAAGAGGTCAGCTTGGGAAAGTGCGCTGAGCGACCTCGGGTAGAGAGAGATTTTCAGTCCTGTAAACCGCCTATGTAAATATAAAAATGTATGAGGCTGCAGAACTGTGTGTGTGGGAATGGAACAACTACACCATTGAGAAGAAATAATGGAGAACCCTGGCATCTCTCACGCGGGCTGTTATCGCATGCATACTTTTTGATAAACCATCTTGATTCCGGGTACTCTACATTTCTGATGCCGAGCTCTCTTCTGGAATTTATGCAAAGTAAAACCCCAACAGCTTTAATGAGGTAACCAGAAAACTTTCTTCAGAAAGTGTTTACATGCTTTAAACTGTCATGAGTCAATACACTGCCTGTTTGCCTTGGGAGGAAAAATAAGTCAGCTTGAAGTCCGATTTCCGGTTGTTTAATTTGAAGAATGATTTATGGTGTGTGTGTGTGTGTGTGTGTGTGTGTGTGTGTGTGTGTGTGTGGTGTGTAAGTGTGTGAGTGAGTGCATATGAGTAGGAAAGAGGTATTTATCCAAATCTCTGAAGCAGGATCTAAGATAGTTATTGTAATAAACAGAAACCATGCTTTCAAACTGCGCTGAGAAACCTTTGCTGGATGAAGTGCTCTGATGTTGTTGAGTGTGTTCAGTTTCCGTGGATCAAATCTTTCCCATCTCTGCATCCAAGCTATTTGGCCGTGATCAGATGATCAGAGCTCAAGGAAGTGATTGGAGGGTGAGCTGGCTGCAGCTGCCGTGTAGGCTCGTTCTCAGGGACAAGGAGCCACTGTTCTTCAAACATCACATCAACATAGAAGTTATTCTGTAAGCTCCAGGATGCAGCAATGGGCTGCACTCCCAGCATTGTTCTGCTCCAAGCTTTTCGCTCTGTGGTCCAGAGGAGCTGTCCACACATTTGCAGAAGACGTCAGGAGGAACCATCCCATGAAGTCGTGCCTCTCGAGAGTGAGGATAAAATGATGAGCAGACCCAGAACCCTCATAATGGTACTGTATTCTTGGAAAACAGCTGCTTTTGATTCAACTGTTATTGTGAAGACAAATGCTACATTTTGGGAGGTTTGGGTGTTTTGCTTTAGATCAAGATATGTGTGAGCTCAAGTTTTCTATCTTGTTGTGGCTGTGTGTGTGTGTGTGTGTGTGAATCTCTCAAAAACATTGCTAACATTCAGAGAGATGATTTTCTTTCTCTTAGCTCTGTCACGTAAATGTGTGGTGTGCATCTGAGAAAGTCTCTGCTTCCTCACATTTGTATGCTGGTAACTCTGCAGCATGGGGAAGGAAAAAAGAAAAATAAAATTGACATTTTATATCACTGAATTCTGTTGTGTAAGTCCTAGTTTGGAAGAAGAGCCTAGAATGTGAGTTTCTTTATATATCACCTATAAACAATCACAGTATTTAGACCTCTAACTTCAAGCTATCTGGGGTTGTTTTTCTGTCCTTTTTCTGACTCTGAAAAGGAAATGCTTTTTTGAAATGCTTAGTTAACTTTGGCACAGAATCAGAGTCATGTATTGGGAGTTTTGTGGAATGTGTGGTGTTTTCCTTTGAAAGGTTTCTTGCCAATTGTCAAATTATATAATTTTTTAAGTTTGTGTTTCTATCGTAGCTAGCGTTACTCCTCTGTGCTTGTGTTTGAGCAGCAAGGCTTAAGTACAGAGTCTCTCCTTTCTTTAAGATTTGAGGAAGAGATCTGCTTAGTCATTGAAATTCCCCATCTAGATATAGGTTGTGTGCTAAACTTTCCAAAACTGGGGATGTGCTGAAGTCAGGGTACTTTCAGCACAACTGACTTTTCTTTTCTCTCTTGGATTTCACTGTTCAAGGATATAGTAAATAATGTATGGGGGAAACCTGTTGCATTAACAGTTCTTTAATGAAAGTCATTTGGCTCTAGATATGCCTGAGTGACAGGTGACCACAAGGTAACATTGTACCCCAACTCCTTGACAAGTCAAAGCTGAGTCTTCACAAACCTATGTTGCTCTTGAGTTTCAGGTTATGATTATCTCTGTACGGAAGCATGAAATCCAAAAAGAAAAAAAAAAATTCACACTCTATAAAACTTAAAAGGACTTGAGATCAATTAGAGGTAAAAAAGTTTTTGCTTTCTAATTCTTATCAATCGTATAACATTCACATTGATTATAGACAATAGTATAACATTCACAGACTATAGACATGCCTATGTGTATGTTGTACATACCAAAAAATTTTCAACATAGATTATATTTTTTTTCCAAAATAAATAAGGTATTTTAAATTATTAAATACTAATTAACTACTTTTTCAAAGTTTTCTTTTGATTTATCTAGTTCTTTTACCAGCATTAAATAGAATGTCACGGATTGATAGAACCCTTACATTTTTAATTTATATTATTTCATACTGTTTATTAAACGGTTTTCCTAAAAACAGTGTTGTGACTTCTATCTGTCTCTCTGACTCTCTGTCCCTGTCTTTCTTTCTCTCTCTCTCTCTCTCTTTGTGTATGTTTGTGTTTAGGGTTATAAATGAATAGTTTATCATGATTTTTGTTTCAGCGACCTTAGGACAAATTAAATGTCCTAAGCTCTAGACACTGAAAGCAAAAAGAATTCGCCAAGTCATGATAACATACAATATATTTGAAAATCTAAAAGGAAGAATTGTGAATATTTTTTCACCATAAATAAATGACAGATGTCTGAGGAACTAAATATACTTGCCCTGATCTGAATATGATGTAATGAATACATAGATTGAAATATTACATGGTACCCCATAAGTGCAATTATGTGTCAATTGGAAAGTTTAACAGGACAAATCAGAAGTTTGGAAGACCAGAAGCCCTGTTCACATCCTGGAACTAAGTGTCAGGATTACAGGCCCACTGATTCCAATAGCCGCTCTGTTTTTACCTTCTTTGTGCCTTAATGAAAATAAACTCCTAGTCTAAGTAGACAGAGTAACATGAGTTCATACAAAGTTATTGTACCTCTTGAAAATGTCCTTAAGGCAACTTTAGAATTCACAAGTGTAACACAGTGGAAAAAAAATCAGAAATCTCTGCCCTGGCTGCAAAGTGTAAAGATGATGGTGCATTTTTGGAGGATTTTTCTTCTGGGTGTGTGGCATTACGTTATTTACTGAACAAATGTGTTAATGAACATGGCCCACCTTCTAAGAGAGTACTTTGGCAACTTTTGCTTGCTTCTCCTCAGTGTGGAAGCTACTGTGCATGTAAATGTTTCAACTGCAGGCTCTGGTCATTTTCTGTGAGAAGGGTTGGTGGGGTTGCTGGGACTCTGTGGTTTCAGCAGGCAATTCTGATTTATTGCAATAGAGGACCACTGGGGTACCACTATGAAGAACATGGCTTGGGTTTGAAATATGAGAATCTAACCTCTCCACCGAGATCCTCTTCAACCTGGTGGATTTGAATGTCAGCTCATGAATTTGAGAGTCTCTGTAAGACTCTAGAGCTGCAGAAAGCAAAAATAGGAGCAGTGAGGAGATTGGTAGACAGAAAGCTACTACCGTGGTCTAGCTAAAATTCAGGATGACTTTCTCACAGCTTTTTGAGAAATGTTTGGATTCTGGATACATTTCAATAGCAGAACAAGTAGGTTTTGCTATGAGTTATTTGCCAAGTATGGGGGAAATAAGCAGTCTTGGTTTACTGTGCACATCCCTTTAAAGGATTTATTCTTATCCTATGTATATGAATAATTTGCCTGCATGTATCTTTACCATGTTCATACTTGGTGCCCATAGAAGGTATGCAGTTTTATGGGACTGGAATACTGGTGGTTGTGAACCACTAATTGTGGAATTAGCAATTGGAAACTGATCCCTGGTCCTCTGTTAAGAGCTGCAAGTGCTCTTAAGTTCTGAGAAATCTCTCTGCTGTGAAGTTTTGATGTGTACATTCAGAACCAAGGTATCCTTTAGTAGAAAAATGTATGAAGACAGGAGCTCAGGAGCAAGATTCTAAGTTCATTATACAGGTGCTGAGTTTAAAATGCCTTATAGGTCTATGCTGGCAAAGTCAAGTAGGAAGCTAGATATGTGACTCTGGAGTTTTAAGGAAATTTATAAGGAGGAGTAAAGCGTGGTCTAATGTAAATACTATGTCACGTCAATGAATGAGTGATAAATGGGCAAATGCTATTTATTAATTTCTGTATTATTTATAATGTGTAAGTCCACTTCACAGCTAAGCACATATTATCATTCAACCTGTCCCAGGATGAACTTATAAAACACACACATGAACACAAACACACACACACACACACACACACACACAGAGAGAGAGAGAGAGAGAGAGAGAGAGAGAGAGAGAGAGAGAGAGAGAGATTGAGATTTCTTGTATATATAGTATATGGGATATATGCAGGAATTAACTCTAGCATTTTTTTTATTTTCTTCAGTGCTACATAGATCAATGGTTTTTATAAACAAGAATTGAGTAAGGATATGTTGGTTGATGTTATTGAGCAGTTAACACCAAAATCAAAAGCTTGGTGAACTCTTCACCATTAATAAAATTGTACAGGAGTAAAGTAAGGAAAGAGATAAACACAAAGGCTAACTGTTGATATCTTGCAGGGATGGTATTTCCACTCAGGACTTGAATACAGATTTATATATTGAAAAACCTGATTTTCGTGTTCTAGCCTTGTGCAGAAATCAGCTTAGGACTTTTCGTGATTGTGCTTGGATGTGTGCTCCAAAGAAAGAGATTTGCTTAACATGAAAATAAACTATTTAGTCCTTTTGGCATTTATCAGAGACACAGAAATCCAAACAGCTGAGACTATTAAAATTAAGTGAGGATGAATTGGCACACAGAAAGGAAGACATTCCTTCCCTCAGTGTTTTAAATTTCTCATTATGCAGAAACTTTTCTGATGGGAGAAATTACAGAAATATGTGTTGGTGCATGTGTGTAGCTGTCAGTATGATGACAGAATTCAAGCTTGGGTTTCAGTCCTCAGACATTTTCTATCCTTTTCTTTCTCTCTGTCTCCTCTTCTTTTTGTAAGACAGTTTTTCTCAGCTTCCTGGATCTTACTGATTGTGCTAGGCTGGTAGGCCAGCACACTGTAGGCATCTAGCTATCTCCCCCTGTCCGGTACTGGGATTTCAGGTGTGTTTCAGCACAGCCTGCTCTTTCTGTGGAGTCCAGAGCCTAAACTCGGGCCTTCATGCAGTTAAGCACTGTACCAACTAAGCTATTTCTTCAGTCACACAAAATATTTATCAATTATTTTTTCCTTATTCCACGTATAGCCTCTCTGGATAAAACTTAGAGATGCCAATTTTAATTTATGTAGATCCATTTTCTGGTTAATTACTACAATTTCTTATGTCTTATAGTTACTGATAACCCAAGAAGATTTCTTCATTTTTAAGTCCTTTTTCCCCCTCTCAAATAAAGAATGATTATCCATTGACACAAGAGGAGACTTGGGAAGCAAGGATTCAGACAGACTCCTTTCTCTGTCTGGCTATATAGTGAATTCTCTCATAACAGATTCACAAGTCTTAAAGTGAAACATGTTTAAAATCCACTAACATTTTGAGATGACTCTGAAGCAGAAGACATAAAATTTAAGTTTGGGGACAACAAGGATACAGTGCACATATAAAGTCAAATAAGGCTATATTTTACATTTGCTCAAAGATCAAGAGATATGATCTAAATTTGTGGTAAATCTGGGCAGTGAAATCATTGACAATTACAGGATAAATTACCATCTTGAAGGACTCTTAGTTACCATTGCAATCCCAAGACCTGCATCATAAACTATTCTCTGATTCTGTAGAGTTTTCTCCACCCAATGTCTTTGTGAACTATACAGTACTCATGTCAAATTCCATCATTAGCTCACAGCTCATGAATCAGAAATGATTCTCACAGTTTTAAGATGGCATAAAATGAAGGGACAAAATCAAACGAAAGGATGAGAAAGAGAAGAGAGGCTGGAGGTATTCAAGAAGATAGATGGTGTACCAAATCTATAACACTACACCATCCTCCAATACTATGGAGACAGAAAAGTTTGATGACCTTGGTCTGGTAAATGAAAAGACCTCAATCATTAGGGAATCCTTTTTTGTCCTCAATTTTGATTTCTGTAGTATATTCTATTATCTAGTTGATACAAAGAAATTTGGATTTTCTTCTGGGCACCTATTGTTTACCTGAGTGTCTAGGAGCTAATATGATTGAATTGAGACTTCTAGATTTGGACTCAAAGGAACAAAGGTCTGATTTAATGAAAACCCAGATGATCTAGAAATTCTGGATCATTTCTGTGCTTGACATAGGGGAAGGTGTCTGTCTTGTCCTTTGGAGCACCAGAATATTTGCCTTATAAACTCACACTATACAACAATTAGTACTTATGTTGGTCGCTTTTCTTAGCACAGTGACAAAATATATCTAGAAGCAATTTAAGTGAGAAGGGATTTATTTTTGGAGTATAGTTTTAGGAGACATCAGTCTATCAGCAGAGAAGGTATAGAAATGTTTATTTATGGTGGCATAGGCATGTGCCTTCTCACTCTGTAAGGAAGGATGTAGAGGTAGAGTGAGCAAGAGTGGAACTAGGGTGGGGCTAGAACCTTCAAAGATCTGTCCCTCCTTACTCACTTCCTCCAACAATGAATCTTTTAAGATAGCACCCAGGCTGAGTAACCAAAGTGCAAAGTATTGAGCTTGTGGGAGACATTTCAGGGTCAACTGCAGCAGTGTTACTCAGTGATGGAAAATTGCAAGCATGCAGGCTCTCTTAGCCTGTGAGAAACCCTCTACAATTTACACAGGGATGATCTGCTGACCCGCTGGATATCAAGCAGCATGACAAGGAGGCCATTTGCATTAGGAGTTAAGGTGTGTCTTCCACATCCATGATCAGAGGATGCTACTGAGAATGTGGCCCTAAACCAGAGGCCAAGGTGAGCGCTAGTTGGTACAGCTCTGCTTGACTTGCTCTGCCCTCTGCATTTGGATCTTGTTACAAGGTGTAAGCATAATAATCCTTGCTTCTTATCCACGTCCTTTAAACATCAGGATGAGAAGCAAGGTGAAGGAAGGAAAGAATTAGTTATAAAAATAATATTACATTTCTAACTTGTGTGTTTACATATATGTTTAGTGAAGAAGATAAAGACCAAAGAGGAGTCTGGTACACACACTACTTCAGAGAAAGAAAAATAATATCTTTATATCTCTCCACTATATAGCCTAATAAAACTTTTGCTGAGGAATTCTTCACATTCTTTGCCCAGCTGCATATTTGTTAAATGGCTCTATGAGGTAGAAGCTTTTAAGATCTCTAAATCCCAAGTTACTATTCTGCCCCCCACTTTAGTGAGAATGGATTTGAATGCACTGACTTAAGACTCCCTCAGGAAGGGAATCCCATGTAAATAATGGAAACTGAGTTTAAATGCTGTGCCAAAGAGACTGTAACACAAAGCCTAAAAGCCCAAAGAATCGTTGGCAGTAATCTTTGCCTGCAAACTCATTTTCAACTGAATCATGAAGCCACAAAAAGTAGACAAATGCTTTGAGTGTCTTCTATGGCTAGAAGAATTAATTGAACATGCTTGGGTTTTAGCAATTAACAACACAAACCTTTTAAGAAAATACTTACTGAACTCAAATAACAAACATATGATAACTACTGTCCAAGTGACAGTGCATCGTTATAGTTTTCTAAGTTTTGAAAATGATAAGGAACAAAAATTACATTAAAATTAAAACTAATAATATGATACGTAAAAGCAGAAAGTCATGGGTATGATGGGAGATGTTATAACCCGCCATGCAAATCAAACCCAATGCATAGATTCAACTATATAGACAGATGTAGGTTCATGTAAATAAATGTGTGTTTGTGTGTGTGTGTGTGTGTGTGTGTGTGTGTGTGTGTGTGTGAACTATTCTAACTTAGTGATATAATGCTGTGGGAAAATTCATTGTGCAAACATTGTAAAGATATTACCCAGCAAAATTTTCTGTTATATGTCTAGAAAAAGGATCAATTCAAGTTGTTGATAATTAAAACAAAACCCTTAATGTTTGAAATATATATGACATATTACGGGTGACATGTTTGCTTTCAGTATTTCTTTGCTATGTGGAAGTATTTAGTACAGAACTAGACAGAGTAGAAGTTGGAGAGAGAATATTACAGCATCCATTGGGCACGGGGGATGATCTGGCAGCTCTAGCCTGGCACAATACAGAGTCTGGAGGCTGAGACAGCACAAACGGATGGAAGATCATAATCCTGACTGCTTCTTCTGTGACAGCTGCAGCTTTGCCTTCGTGTTTTCACATTTGTGTATCCAGCCACATTTAGCAAAGTGGCTGTAGTTCAGAGACCTGCAGAATGAGAAAGTGATAAGAAGAGAGAGAATACTCTCAGCTATGACAGGACACGAGAAGCTACCACGTGCCAATGTTCACAGAGCTTCCTGAGTTAAGGGTCAAAATGTATGTTCTGAGTCACTCACCAAACCACCTGCTGATTGTATGAGCCCTGGGTCAATGATTTTAATGATTTGTGCTGTAGTCCCACGTCTGTGAAATGGGACTAAGGCATACCTGTCTGTATCACTTTCCATTGTTGCTGTTATCAAATACCACAATGTAGTTTTAAACAACCCATGTATTTTCTTACAGTTAAACCAACACACATTTATGATCTTCTGTCTCTGGAGCAGAAACCTAATGCAGATCCTACTTGGTAGAAAACGGCAGAGTTGCCCTTCATCCTGAAGGTTGCAGGAAAGAACTGATTTCTAGTCTTTTCCAGTTTTAGAAGCCTGCTACTTTCATTGGGTGGGTGGTGCTTTGAATGAGAATGGCTTCCATGTTTTGTGTAGTTGAATGAATACTTGGTCCCTAGTTGGTGGAATTAGGAGGTGTGGCTTGAGGTCATTGGGGTGGGTGTTGAGATTACAAATGCCCACACCACACACAGAGGCCAGCACAGAAAACATCCCATGTTCATTTATACCTGTAGCACATTTCAATGTGAATTCTAAGTTATCATTGCAAGCATTTGCTTGATATTTAGAGTTCTCAAAATGAACAAGTAAAAGAGTAAATCTCTACACATTGTTGTTGAATATTAAACATTTTTCAGTAATTGGGTGGATTTTCAAATATTAAGTTGCTTAAAATGAAGCTAAATTTAAAACAAGTTCACATATCCTATTAACCACTTTTGAAGCATGCCTTGGCCACAGAGAGTATTTGCTGCTGCATTGGACAGTGCAGGGCCAACAGACAGTAAACTTGTCCACAGTCATATACCTCAGAAGCATTTGTTGAGTTTTTGGGTTTTTTTTAATCTCAGGGCAGTGCTAGCAAACACCCTGCTAGACTACCAAGACCTATGTGTGATCTACAGCTAAGCCTGGCTTACCTCTTGTCTCCTGTGAATGTTCATTTCCTTGGCTAAGACAAAAACTAGACACAACAGAAACTGGCCATGCCATATCTTTAAATTAGGTAAAAGGAACATAAAGTAGACATGGGTCAACTGCTCATCTGAGGGTTTAAGGTGAATTAACAATGAATCATTCTCTTATCTCTAGAATATTCTCCTAATGTGGATAACTGGCAGCATTATCAAGTTGGCAAGTGGTCTATATCAAAATAGACAGAAATAAAATGATGCCCATGTTAGTAGTAGAGGCAGAAGCATCCTGTGTAGACATTGGCCAGTATGTACCTGACACTTTCCTTGTTGCTGGCAGCCCAGCCAGTTCTGTGCCTTCTTTCCAGCTAGGGTGTAATCATATTTACTCCTCTACTCCTCTCTTCTCCAACCAGGTATCCTTTCCTACAGCCTGGCCACACCCACTAATTTAATTCCTCTACCTCCTTTCCCATTTTCAGGCTGGATCTGTTCATTGTCTTTTCTTGCATTGCCTGTCTCTAATGTCTCAGGCCTGGGTTTCTTGTTGCCGAACTGGACAGGGTAAGCACATCATGTAGTGAACTTGCACAAAGCTATGCCTCGAGGAAGGATTCCGGTTGCTTTTGAACTCAGCTCAGTGCTGGCAGTTACAATGACAACCCTTAGAGCCCTGTGTTATATCTATGCCGGGCTTACCAATGAGCACCGTGGTATGCAATTCTTTAGCATGCTGAGGCTTTTCTTTGAGTCCACAAAAATTCCCAATGTAGACAGTATAGAATAGAAAAATGTTAAAAATTTGAGATTAGAGATTTCAAGCACCTCATTGGAAAAGAAAGTTCATGATCAAGGAGATAAATTGGTATGTTGGTGGTTTTATAACATTTGGTGGCAGAATTAGGATATATGATCAGTTCTGAGAACCAAGAGTCTGAGAACCAAGAGACTCGTGTATATATATATATATATATATATATATATATATATATATATATATATATATATATATATATATATATATGACACACACACACACACACACACACACACACACACGCATATATATGTTTAGTACATGCTAGTCCCCGCCCTTCTGCTCAGAGTCAGTGGGCTCCAGTTTCAGAGTTCATGCAAAATTTCAGTTTGAAGGACATGAATGCCAGCTACAGAGTGCACAGTGACAATAACTTCAGGAGTGAGAAAATAATAGCAAGTTTCTGAGTATCTGAGGAATCAACCCATTTGAAGGAATGAAAGCCAATTCTCTGTTTCTGTGCACAAAAGACTCAGGCTCTAAGTCAGTTGCTTGACTTTTCCTCAAAGGCTAAATAAGAGAAAAGCCATTGAAGTTAATTGGCGGAGTTAACCTACAGTGGTGGTATTATACTGTGACTAGTTCCAGCAGACAGCGGAGAGGATCTATGGGCCTTTGACAGACATGATAAGGGCTTAGAAGGTAAATCACCCTTCAGTCTTTTCTTCATATTGACTGCCTTCAGATTTCTGTTTGGGGCCTGTTCAGATTTCACTTGTGTCTCTGTGGCCTTAAAGAACATGGAATCTCAAAGTTCTGGAACAGAAACTAGGTGGTCTAATGACATGGCCATCTTATTTGCTGTTTGAAAAATATGGGACTCTAAGCTCAGTCCCTGAGTTCTCCGAACCTCTGTGTCTTGAACTGAAACACAAAAATGTCTCATAGTGCTGTTGTTGATGAAGACGTCCTGGATGAAAATATTCCCAGGCACTGCCTTTGTTATGCTCAGAAAATATAAATATGCACTGTACCCCAGCCCTATAGAAATTGAGATAATGACATCTCTAGGCAGATGCATGATCTGGTTGTTATTTTGGGATAGTTCTTCAGAGACATTGTAGCATGCTGTATCCTGCTGTTTACAAAATTAGAAAGTTTAAGTTAGAAACTCAATAAGCAAACAAGTCACCCAAAAGACAACTCACTAGGTGAAAAGGGCAACTGTCTTAGTTTGGGTTTTTATTGGCATTACAAAACACCATGACAAAAAGGCAAATTGGGAAGGAAATGGGTTTATTTGGCTTAAACTTCCATATCTCTGTTCATCATCAAAGGAAGTCAAGACAGGAACTCAAACAGGAGTCTGGAGACAGGCGCTGATGTAGAGGCCATGGAGGAGTGCTGCTTATTGACTTATGCCTCTTGGCTTGCTCAGACATCTTTCAGCACCGTGGACTACCAGCCCAGGGAAGGCACCACCCACAAAGGGCTAGATGTTATTTTGGGATACTTCTCAGGAGACATTGTAGCATGCCATTTCCCACGGTTTAAGAAACTAGAATGTTAAGTTAGAGACTTGATAAGTAAACGAGCTATCCAAGAGAATTCCCACATCAATCTCTAATTAAGAAAATGTCTTACAGCTGGATCTTAAAAAGGCATTTTCTTAATTGAGGTTTCCTCCTTGAAGATAACTAGTTGGTATGTCAAGTTGACTTAAAACCAAATAGCACACAACTAAACCAAATTATGATCTCCAACTGGAAACAAAAAAATCAGACAAAGGCAGAGCTCAGGGACAAGGAGACATGTAGATCAGGAAGAGACCTGCTGAGCAAGGAGGAGGCACCCTGTAATACAACAAACAGGGCTTGCAGTTATTAAAGTATTCTGTCATAAGGCTCACATTAAATGAAATGTGTCCTAGTAGCACTGTAAGACAATGCTACACTTCTGTTCTATTGTTCTCCTACTCTTTTAAAAATCCTTTAACATAACATGGTGATTGCCGTGTTTTGTTAAAATGTTGCTTGAGTTATTAAAGACTGTTGAGTTTTGAGCGGAGCTTTTATAAATCACTTTCATTTGGTTCAGAAAGTTAAGTGAAGGATGTCTAATCTGTAAATAGCAGCAAACTGTTGTTATAGGAACTGGAGATGGTTGTTGTGAACTGTGGGCATATGAACCAATAGATATCTTGGAGTATTGATATTTGGAAAAAATAGGAAGTAAAGTATTATCATCAAAAAAGCATTTTGCACCATAAAAATTACAAGGTACGCATGAGCTCATAATGATACAATAAAAACTTCAAGAACCCTAGGTATTCACCATCGGATGCCAACAGATGTTCTTAGGGAGAGAGCTGTTTGCTATAGCTGTGATTAAAATTAATACAGATCATCAGGACATTACGTGACCTTCTTAACATGAAGATGGACAGAACCAGGATCATAGAATGGTTATCACTGAGCAAACCCAGACTTTTTAAACATTATCTGTTACCACCTTTGCACAGGCTCCCTGCAACCCCAAACCACTAACATTTCTAAAACACACTGGACAAAAGCAAAGAGTCCAATTTCAAATGGAGGTCAGTGGGCGTGGCCTTCGATTCACAGAAGATGCCTGCTTCTCCATAGCCCTTCACCATAGCCAGGCAAGTTCCCTTGGCTTTACCTTCTGCATCTGCTTTAATTGGGACTTCTAGTTACAAGCATAACTGTGGGCATTTTGCCATCAAAACACTCAAGGCTTGCTTGCTTGTTGCTTTGAATCTCTCTGCCTAATTTATGCCCTTACATGGCCTTAATATTCCCATATGTGTGCTAGGTAGCCATGTGTGGATTCCATTGCCATGTTCCTACATTGCCCTGGTGATGATATTTTTAAGTGGAGTGATATGTACACAGAAAAAGCCATCTGTTTCTTTAGTTTGCTAGCTCCAGTCCTACCCTGCCTTCATTTGCCTGTGCTGAGATTAATTTTCTGTGTGTTTTTATGATTCCAAAGGTTCGACTACCTATATTTTCTACATATTATCTTGTTATTCTTATGCTCTTTTTAAAATACTGCATGTGACTTATTTTGGTCAGTGAAATGCTAACTGAATTGTTATGAGTTGCTCTCTTTGATTTTTTTTCCCACCTGCTTGATTCCTGAGAAAAGGCTGTCTTGTACACAACATCATGGTTCTGATTCATACTGTTTTGTTTTGTCAGTGGTTTGCTAACTGTCTCCACTTTGAAAGCTTAGATTCTCATTTTCTATTCAGAATTCAGCTGTGATTTTACTGAGATGTGTTTATAAAATACACAGTAGGTTTCAGAAAGCAGAAATTGCAAAAGCATAGCAAAAACAGAATGTATAAAGTCTCATGTTTTATCTCTTTTTATTACTTATTAAAATATAAGAGGGGGAGCTGGAGAGATGGCTCAGCATTGGCTTGCCTTCCAGAGGACAAAGCTTCAAGTCCTAGCACCAAAATGATAGCTCACACCTACCTTAAACTCCAGTTCCAGGGAAGCTGACATCACCTGGCCAAGCAAATACAATAGATAGATATGCAACAAGATCTGTATACATAAAATAAGTAAAGAAAATACAAAAGAGAGACAATTTTTAAGAAGTTTTGAAAGGAGAATTACTATATTAAAATGCTGATGTTATAATAAAATATAAAATATAAAACATGCCTTTGAGGCAGCTTGTTCCAATGACTTCCCTCAGATTTCCTAAAACAACCATTATTGAAGCTTTACAGATACTATATTCTTTTTAGTTATGTAAATGTCTATGTGTCTGAATGAGTGCTTAGCACTGTGGGCAGATGCACTGTTAACCACTGAGCCAACTCCCTAATCTCTAGTTTCCTTTTATGAAATTAATTTAAATGACTCCAAGGGAATGTTTTTATTCTTATAAAATCAAAATGATTGTGATCATGGTAAACTTGGATACTTCTGTTTCTCAGCTTAATTTTCTGTCATAACTTGACAGAAGTTCTGTTATAGCCACTGGTGTACATTGTGTTATCATTAGCATGTACAACAGCAATGTCTGATGCTTCATTATAAAACAAAATTTCAAGTATGTTATACCTAATGTCTTGCTATGGAGCGAAAGACCTTAAATGTTTAGTTCTCGTAGATATTGTGTAGATGTACAACACATATACTTTTTTAACCCTTGGCAAAACAAGTGGAAAGATTGAGCTTACCCATTAGTTCCTCATATTTTGTGTCCAATGAGCAGAGTCTTTTTGCAAGATTCTAACAATTAGTACTTAAATTTTAGGCATAAGGTTTTTCCAAAGGTGTGTATAATTTCTTTCTTCCATCAAAAATAAGGCTTAATAGAACACCTTTTTTCTGTTTTATCTAGAATATATGGTCTCAAAATGAGCTACTTAACTTTATAACCCTGAGCTAATTGGCAATGGCAGATTTATCTTTATTTATTCATAGCCCTTCGAAAATACAAATGGCCATAAACCCAGCAATCACCACAGTATAGGTCAAAGAAACTGTGATATCACCTACTATACCATTTCAACACTTAGCACTTTTCACCATCCTAAAAATTAATTATTTTCCTCTGTCTTGGTGATACTTTTCAGTGTACAGCATTGTTTGTTAAAAACCAATGAATCTAAGGTAGTAACAGTCTTACTGACTTTTAAAAGAAAGAAACAAAGAGTGATGGCTTCTGACTTTTGAGTCTGCTCTTAGGACTCTTAAGTCGAGTTACCATATACAACTTTGATACAGTAGCTTTTACCTCTTCTTATTAATTTTCTCATGCTTTGTTAGGCTCTTATAAGCCTATTATTTTCTAATGTAGGACAGAAAGGGGGTGGTCCAGAGGGGAGAAGCTAGGAGGAGTGGAGGGAAGAAAAATCATAATCTGGGTATATTATGTGAACAAAGAACCTATTTTCAATAAAATTTAAAAAAGGATGATTTCTAGAAAATAGAAGTGAAGTGTAAACAATTCTCCCACATTGCTTTCATCTTTTTACATCTACATGTGTTTGTTTGTTTGTTTGTTTGTTTGTTAAGACAGACTTCCTCTGTGTGGCCCTGGCTGTCCTGCAACGCATTTGTAAATCCAGCTGGCTTTGAACTCTCACATATCTTCCTACCTGAGCCTCCCCAGCACTGAGATTAAAGGAGTGCACCACCACCACCTGGCTTATTTTTTTATTTTTAATTACTATATGATTATATCATTTCCCCCTTACCTTTCCTCCTTTCAACCTCCTCAATCCCTCTCAAATCCATGGATTTTTTCTATGATTTTTTTGTTGTGATGTACTAACATCTGTATAAAAATAAAGACAGCCTTGTGAATATATTTAGTGTTGCACAACTAGCCATTTTGTGTTGGGTAACAAATGAAGGGTCTATCCCTGGGAAAAATAAATTCTCCCTCTTTCAGTAGTCATCAGTTCCTTATAATTCTTTTTCTAGAAATAGTTCTACATTAACATGCCCATTGGTATGACTTGGTTTAGGTCTTGTTTATCCAGCCATATTATTATGATATCCTGGGGGTAGGTTCCTTGTCATTTCTTCCTGTTTATTTTTTCCCTTAAGAATCACACTCAAGATAGTCCTTTTTTTCCTTAAGAATCACACTCAAGAATTTATAGTTCCATTAAATTAAATATTCAGTCTCATATGAATTAACAATTCATAAAGAAAGTAGTTACATTTATTTAATATATTTGTAGCAGTATGTTATCAAGTAAGATTACATCTTTTAACCAGCAAAACACTAAGGGGGCTATGACTCCTAGGAGGTACTAACCATATGGATAGGTTTTGATCGCTTTCATTTATCAGAGAAATGTAAGGGCAACAAAAATAGCTTTAACAACAATTTGGAGGAAAGCAGAGCCCAGACAGCGGATGATACCCAGACTAAGCCCTTGGAAATGTTGGTCAAGTATCTGAAGGCGTCAGAGTGTCTGTTGTCCCTGCTGCATTGTGATGGAGTAATGTTAATCAATTAGTTCAATTCTGCCCCAGATAGTAAGTAATTGCATTCACTGGAAGCCACAGTGGTCTATTAATAATGCATCCTATAGTTCTAAAAGAAGCATTTCTGTTGGCTTGTAAAGAAAAAAAGCTGGCTTCTGTTCTTTTTCGAATCTACAAAACTCAGATTGAAGTAGAGTTTATGTTCTTTTCATATGTAACCTTATGAGAAGATACAGAATTATGAAGAATATTTCTGATTATTTTCTTGCATTTTTATTGGATATTTTCTATATTTACATTTCAAATGTTATTCCCTTTCTGGGCTTCCCCTCCTTAAACTCCTTATCACATCCCCCACCCCATGCTTCTATGAGATTGCCCCTCCACCCATCCACCCGCACCCTCCCAACTCCCTGCCCTGGCATTCCTCTACAGTTGTAATCGAAACTTTACAAGACTAAGGGCTTCTCCTCCCATTGATGCCCAACAAGGCCATCCTCTACTTCATACATGGGTAGAGCCATGAGTCTCCTCACATGTACTCTTTGGTTAGTGGTTTAGTCCTTGGGAGCTCTGAGAAGGCTGCTTGGTTGATAATGTTGTTCTTCCTATGGGGTTGCAAACCTCTTCAGTTCCCTCAGTCCTTTCTCTAACTCCTCCATTAAGGACCCCTTTCTCAGTTCAATGGTTGGCTGTGAGCATCCGCTTCTGTATTTGTCATGCTCAGGCAGAACCTCTCAGGAGACAGCTATATCAGGCTCCTGTCAGCATGTACTTCTTGGCATCCACAATAGTGTCTGGATTTGATGGCTCCATTTGTGATGGATCCCCAGGTGGGGCAGTCTCTTGATGGCCTTTTCTTCAGTTTCTGCTTAACACTTTGTCTCCAAATTTTCTCCTATGAGTATTTTGTTTCCCCTTCTAAGAAAAACCGAAGCGTCCACACTTTGGTCTTCTTTCTTCTTAGCTTCATGTGGTCTGTGAATTGTATCTTGGGTATTCTGAGCTTTTGGGCTAATAACCACTTATCAGTGATTTCTTTTCTTAAGATTGCTAAAATAACCCTTCTGACATAGTGTTTTAGGCTATAATACACATGTAATATCGTGTAATGAATCCATGCTCAAAGTCATAACTTAGAATCTGCATGTGACCTTCTTTACCACTAAACTGCAAAGCTTTACATTGTCATAGAAGTACAAACCAAACAGGGTTCCTGTCCACTCCACAGCTTCATCCCACCTTTCCTGTCATGGGTTGAAATCAGTGTGGTCAGATAGTAAATGCAAGAGAACCTAGTAACCAGAGCTATTGTGATCTAAAACAGCCTCTGAATGTTTAAATGCTGTAGACAAACACACACACACACACACACACACACCCCTCCAAAGATGAGGAGAATGCAACTCTGGGACAGTGGTGAGTCCTAAATCACCTTCTTGTCATTGTCACATACAGCCATATTTAGAGTTTCACTGTAATTGAGTAACACAAGGTCAAGAAAATGTTAACCTCCTGAAAGTCACTACAATTCCTTCGTCTAATGTGTATGGGAAATTATTTTGATGCTATGTAAGTATGAGGCTAAGGATTATATTTTCATTTCCAAAACCACGTCCTCCAGCATCTAATTCAGAAGCTTGTCTGCGGGTGTAAGCACACTAATAACTGTCCAGACTAGCCTTCCTTGGCTGTTCAACAATCGAAAGGGAACACAACCATGTGTATTTGACAATTTAAATGTGTCGGCAAAAAGCCAAAGAATGAAAAAGCCAGATAATGAAGCACCAAAAGTAACAAATAGTCTCAGAGATTGGAAAACCTCAGTTGCTACTGTAGAGCACAGTAGAGAGAGTGAACTCAGATGACCAGTGTTTGGACTAAATGTTTTCCTTGCTGACTTCAGTGCTCAGTTAGCACTTACTGGACAGCCATAAAATCTACCTGTGTTTCATCCTACTAAGCTGCGATCCAACAAACCCACTTATCTAAACAGATAATGCCTAGTTCTTGCCTAGTTCAAAAAAAAATCACTCTAAGTATTTATTTAAAGATGTATTTCTCTAGTTGATGTACACAACTTGGTTGTATTACCATGGAAAGTGACTCTGGGAGAGATGGGTGATTTGGCTGGTTCTTCGAGAAGACTAAGCCTACAAAGGTGCACACATCTTGCCCCGAATCTAGCTCCTAGCCACTGTGTTGATAACAAGAAATCATATGCATTAGTACTCTTACAACCTGACATCTATCCTGTGTCCCCTTCTTTTACGAAGATATTTAAAATCATCTAAGTCAGTCATTTGTTACATGTATCAGTTGCAAACCCTGTTTTCTAAACTATGTGACACAGAATAAGTGTTCTCAATCTGGGCATATGGGTAACGTTAACACTAGCCTTCAGAAGGTTAAGATAAGAGAATTGTTGTGAATTCAAGGCTAGCCTAGGAAACATAGGTATTGTAGCTAGAATATTCTAAAAACAAAGTATTTGTGCAAAAATCTGCATGGGAAACATTACATACTGCATACTCCCAGGAATTTTGTTTGCATGGCAAACTTTGCACCAAGGAGGTCTGTTCGGTCATGTTCGAGCTCATGTTTCCAAGTGTAGTTGACTTTGTGAATCTCCTGAATCTTATGACATTAGGAAACTCTAGATACACGAGGGAAAACAAAGATACTGAGAAGAGGGATGCTGCTTGCAACTTCTGAATTGGGAATGGCACATTTAAGCCCAACTTTCTACAGTTGCTATAATGAGAGAAGAAATGGTTAAAACAAAAATATTTCAACATTAAAATTGCATGAGGATTAGGCAAATGAGGAAAGAAGTTGAAAGTGAGTATCAGCTCCCCCACTTTATCTTCTAGGTGGAGGTAATGTCAAGTACATGATAAATCTACATGGAAGACAGTTTGGATGATAATGCTATGAATGTTTGAACAAAAATAGAAGGCATCTTTTTTTGTGGTTAATTCTTAGTGTTTTGTAATGCAAATTTCCAATCACTGCAGCTCTGAAACTATCTCCTTTAGGCCTTGTGTGGGTAAAGAACTTTATATTTCTGACTATCCTAAATATTTAGTATAGTACCAGTGCTCATTCATGGAGTAGAGAAGTAGTATCAAATAGTTAAAAACATTTGAAAGGGGGGGAAAGGGCCTTAGCTAAGTCAAGAGCAATAATGAACCAGGAAGTGTGTGTGTCAGCTTTCAGATTGTAGCTAAAGTTCAAGGACAGGCCCTGAGAAGTTGAAAGAGGAATAAAACCCCAGAGACAGTAATGAATAAGTGTGCATAATTGAGAACATTGTTTTTATATAATCTATCTCTGTGCTGTTGTTTTTATGTCATTTTTTTTCAGAGCATAAACTTATACAGATGACAGTCCAGCAGAGTAAGGACACATTGTCTGATATGCTCTGGAAGGTTAAAAGTTTGAGGTGTTACTTATGCCAAGCATCAATGCCCAGTGACTATGTTATCACTATAGTCACTATATATCACTATCACCCTCCCGGCCGCCTTAACTCTTTCCTGTTCTGTAGACTGGAGGCTCAGGACTCCTGACTAAGTCTGCAGTAAGCTTTAGTATTGATTGGGCACAAGTTGGTCCAAAGGGAAGAGTCAGGTAGGACTGAATATTAAGCATCTTCCAAAAGCATGAGGTTGACTTCAGTTCTTCATCTGCATTCAAGTTGAATGTAAGAATATTGTATGTGTGTGTTTGTGTATAAGTGTGTGTGTACATGCCTGCATGTGCCTATGCATATTGTTCTAAGAAACCTGTATATTAAGATTTCATCAGGATAATATGAGAAACTTGAGTGTGAACATAGGGATAATATTCTTTACAATGTTGCATTTACAAACTTATAAAAAGTTGTGTCATGTCAGAGCACACACCTGAGGACATACCATAGGAACTGAGTATGTACAGTGAGAACTTCTAATTAGAAATTGCCTTTCTTCTCCAGCTATCAAATAAAACTAAAAATGGGGAAAAAAACAAAGGTTTTTCTTTTTCTAGGCATCAATTTACTTGAAGATAGATGACACTATTGTGTTACTTAAAGAGACAAAATATAGACAATTAAGTGTGAAAAAGGCTTTGGGAAAAAGACATCAGGAAGACAACTGTTCAGCCCAGGGTGACTCTGCACAGAAATGAATGGATTCTACCTATGCCCAACGGCCAGGTAGAGTAACTCACTGGTGAACTCTGCCTGAAAGAATTTAAAAGAAGTGGCTTGTCACAGGCAGTTTCCACTCCATAGCCATGGCTTCTGAAACTCAGAAGTAAACATAAATTGAAAGCTGGTTTCTAAGTAGACACCTGAATGGCAATTAAAGTAAGAAGGCTGCCAACTTCAAAGCATGCCGATGAGCTTTTGGTGCAATCTAGGTACCGGTTTTCCTTTCCAATCCACTGCATCCTTGCACCAGAGTGAGCAGATTAAACGTCTCTATGTCAGTGTGCTTTAATACTTGCTTATACCCTTGGAAAGTGATGGGAAGAACTTAGAGAAAGACAGAAAATAAGATGCCATGCTCCCTTTGTCCTGTTCACAACATCAAATTGGTAATTATAATGTTTCCCCTTGCTATATCCCAGTAGACAACCCAGCATAGTTGAGATATAAAGACTATACAGTTTATTGGTCTGGCCATTCCCAGACCTTGGGTTAGGCAGGAAAATAGCCATGAGAAGATAAAACAGCATATGATATTGGTTAAAGTGTGGCTTTCTTCCTTGGCATTTGAGGGGATAATTGGAATCTTTTGTAGTTGTGCATCATGGAGACTTTAAAATGAAATAACAGTGTTGCAAAAGGCAAGGAACACAGAAAAATCAGCTATGGAGGGCATGAGTGTGCAGGGTAGCCCAGTCACTTCCTCTCATATTTGTATCCATGACAAGTACATCTGTTTCCACTCTGTTCCTGTCACTGCCCCATTCAAAGCACTTGCTATCCTTTTGGTGTCTCTACCTCTCCCTTTATTCTAATTGTCAGATCACAGATGTCTAGGACCTGCCTATACCCCTTCCTAAACCCATGTCATAGGCACCCAGACTAAAACCACCACCTTGGAAAGATTTTCTCATAGCCACACTTGCAGCTAATGCTCATTGAACATGTTCTTAAGTCCCAGGCACCGTGCTAAGTGCTGTACACATACTCACCTATCAGGGCTCATCCAATGAGGTAGGTATCATGACTCTCTTAATGTTAGAGGGTGACTTATCTAGAGGCCTCCAGCAAGTGGGACTAGGCATCCAGCATAATCTGGCTGATTTATAATCATTGTAACCTCACAGTGGCAAACACCATGCTTCCATCTTTATCCTGAATCTTCACCCTTCATCCAACTTATCTAGGTATCTCGCTTGTTTCTCACAAGATCCCATCAAATATCAAAAGTTATAATAGCTTCCAGTCTTTTCCCAGTAAGAGTAGACGCATACATAGCCCCCAAACAGAAACATGAATTTAGAGACTCGAAGAGTGGTAGTTTGAGGTCTTGTGGAGAAGAATAAGGTGTGGAGGCCAGTAGACCAGAGATTCTTTCAGGTGGGTCAGTTCAGCATTTAAGAGGTGCTAACTAAGTTTGATCTAAAGAGACATACCTACTATCACCCAGATGATACCTACTAACAACCAGAATGCTGTTATCAGAGAAATACTGTCTGCATCCTAGCATGCAGCACATATAGGCTGCCTCCCTTCCTAGGGAGCTTTGTTGTGTCTAGAAATGGTTGGCTGTCACAGTGGAACAGAGTTGTATGGTTGGCAAGAGGAGAAAGATGCAAATGGCATCTTCTGGGCAGAATCCAGAAAGATGCTTCATTAAACATCCCACAGTACACAGGATTCCCCTTGAAAAAGAACGAACTGGTCCAAGACATCCAAATGTCAGTAATTAAGTTTTAAGAAATGTGATTTAGATAATAACTTAGAGAGACATGACAAATATCGCAACCTTTATTAAGTTATATGCAGAGAAATGGTCCATGAAAAGTCGATGACATGAAATCAGAGGAGGGTGTGACAGATAAAAGGGGAAGCTGGGGAGATCTGAGGCACAGCTTTTTATGGCTGACTTTTCTCCAGTACAATATAACTGGATTGTTAATTTCCTTGACTGAGAGTCCATTAGGGAAAGGGGAAAACTTGCTTATATAGTGAGTCCTCAGTCTGACATAAATAATCAATTTGTATAGGAAGGTGGTCTCCACAGGAGCACTCTGGATAATTCTTGCCTAAAATACTGTTGGCTGAATTCATTTCTGGGTCACTGTTTCTCAAGGTGTGCTCTATGCAGTATCTGTAATGAACGTTAGCAAGATGCTCAGTGTAATAGATTCAGAACAGTGCAACTGGTTCATCTCCTAAGGCCTGAGGCAGGAATCCACTGTAACGTCTTTCCATTTGTACATATACTGGAGAATCTTCTCTGCCTCTTCTTACAGTGGTGACTCTAAAAAATACTATTTTGCACTTGTTTGGAATTTGTTTTCCATAAACAATTGTGTAGGTACACCAAATAGGGTTGATAAGAATGTGTTATTGGCTCTTGATAAGTTATTTCTCTTCCATAAAATGAGCCAATTCAATCCAGATTAGGTTATATTAGATGCAGGTTCATTTGAAAGCTGCGCCCTCCACCCCTGCCAAGCACTGAGGCCAAGGAAGTCACCATGGGGCAAAAGAAGGCAGTAAGGGGGAAGAAAGAAAGAAAGAAAGAAAGAAAGAAAGAAAGAAAGAAAGAAAGAAAGAAAGGAAGGAAGGAAGGAAGGAAGGAAGGAAGGAAGAAAGGACACAGTGCCAAGAGAGAAGAAAAGGAGAAAAGAGAGAAGGAGGAAGCAAAATGTTTGAATTATTAGGGACGAGCCTATGGGAACAGGGCAACCCAAGCCCTAGGCTGGGAGCAGGATATGCCAGGTAAGGACTGAGGGATTCTGGGAGAATTCAGAGACCATGGCTGCTTTGATATGTAAAATATGTACCTCAGATCCTTGTCCCTGGGTCCAAAACCAAACAGCTCTTCTTTTTTATCATTGTGTGTGAGAGAATGTTTTGGTATATGGGTGTGCATATGAACATATTGGGGGGGAAGCAGTGTGTGCAGTGTTGGAGACCAGAGGTCAACTCTGAGTGACTTCTTCAGTTGCTTTCCCACTTACATGTTGAGACAGCCTCTCACTGAATCTGGAACTTACTGATTCAGCTAAACTGGTAACCAGTGAACGTCACTCACTCTTTAATAATGACTCTGAAAATTGCATTATTCACAATGAGACTAATTATCAGTGAACGTTTTGGTTCGTTGATACAATAAATGGGTCCCAGAAGTCCTCAGTCATCTCCCTGGCACTGAGACTACAGATGAATTCCGCTGTGCCCAGCTTTTGTAAGTGGACACTGGAATTCTGAACTCACGCCCTCAAACTTGGATGACAAATACTTTACAGGATGAACTATCTGCCCAGACCCTGCCCCTGATTTCTGAAAATATGTTCTTTCAGATTAACAAAGATAATCAGAGATTATATATAATGATGATATTCTATAAATGAACCAAATTTTTCATTAATAATTGGTCTTATCATTTATAATGTGATTTTCAGAGTCATTATTACAAAGGGTAGGTGACATTCATATTTAAAGTCATCAGTAAGAATGGTCACAGGGTGCCAATTTTAGGTACTTAATTTTGTTAAAGGGAAAGGACTGTGGTATGTAGTGGTTTTGTCAGCTAGAGTGGGGTCCAAGCCAGAAAGCAAAGAGATACCTCTGTCTCTGTGGAAAATCCCACTATACAGCAGTCTCTGTCAACTTCAAAGCCATAGCTTTAAATTCAGATTTCCTAAGCCCCATATAACTAAGACTGCATTTGTGTATTTTCACCTGATAGACCATGAAAAAAAAATCATCTAATCTAACCATAAATAGCTTTTGGTTCTTCTTCATAAAACAGAGAAATAATAATATGGTTTGTTTTCTTTTTAAGTATTACTTTTTCAGACAGACATTCAGTACTGCAGTATAAGGCAATTAACCCAGACACCTATATTTTTTGTTCAACCTGAGGAGAATAAGAGACACCAGGGTGCTCAACTTTTTAAGTGTGATGCCTACATCACATTCTTCACTTCAGGACTGAAATGTCTATGTGGAAAAGAGTGCAAAAAGATTGGAAGAACTAAGGTATGGGATGACATTAATGAAGCAGTGTCTTCAGAATACAACAAGGCAGGTATAAATGTGAACTTATACAGACTGGCAATGTTCGCAAGATTTATACAAGCTCAATGCAGACAAAATCTCAACACAGAGGAGGGGAACTGGGCGTGACATTGCACTCCTAGCTGAAGAGCTCCTGACAT
The DNA here is from genome assembly GCF_963924665.1 of Micromys minutus. Classification (NCBI taxonomy): domain Eukaryota; kingdom Metazoa; phylum Chordata; class Mammalia; order Rodentia; family Muridae; genus Micromys; species Micromys minutus. Next base: position 30,112,891 of record NC_137954.1, on the reverse strand, counting down.
TTGATTGCTGTTATGAGAGACAGAGAGACAGAGACAGTGTTCTTCTGTGGAATGATACCTGGTATTTCGGTCATACTCCACAGCAGGCTTCATGCCCAGGGGTAGTCAGCCAACACAAACCAGACTAGACAGACTTTTAGTAGAGAAGGAGAGACAGAGAGAGAGAAAGGGACAGGGACAGAATGAATATGAAATTAGGTGGGTAGGAATGTAGGGGAGGATCTGGGAATAGTTGGGAGACGTGGGTAAAATGATCAAAATATATTGTATAGAATTCTCAAAGAATATAAAAAATAAAGTATATAACCTGGAAAAAGTTCCAGGTTCTTTTCCAAGATGAAAAGGGGAGGGGGATGAAGGAGGGAAGGAGGAAGTGACAAGGGACACAGGTTGATAAATATACAGAATACATGTCTTAGCAAATAATTATTTTTTAAGAATTATAGGCTGTGGAAGGAAAAAAGTAGATTTCCTTTGCAATAAAATGTAGTAAAAGAAAAATCTAAGTAAAGAGTTAGCAGCCGAGTTCTTTTAGGAGAACTGGGGCAAGCTAACTATCTGCATTAATAGGAGCCAGGGACATAAGAATCCCACGTCATCATGTTTATGAGGTTATTTGTCATCTCAGTGTTACTATGCTGTGGTGTCTGAGGATGGAGGCAAATGGGTGTGAGTTAGATTCTCATGTCCATGATAACAAATGGTTGGACCCTAGAATGCTCCTGTTTTCAGTAACAGACCAGCCTGATGCTGGACACATTTAAATACGCATGTCTCCTTAAAGACAGTTGCTATCCATGGAATGACAGCCCCTATTCTTTATAATAAAGCATCAAAATTTGTAAGATCAATGGTGAATAAACTCTAAAATGATCATGTTGAGCAATATGAGACTTCTGATAAAATATATAAATCTACAATTTTTTTCTAATGATCGGAAATGTATGGCCAATGAGAAAGGTTATGAATGTAGATATGTAATCCCTTCTCTGATTGCTATTAGATTCTAAGACATGAAAAGGAACAACTTAATCACCTTCCCTATACCCTATCCCATCTATCCTGACTCATAATTTCTCCTGCTGAATTCTATTCATATCATAATATGAATAAATATCCTTATAATGAGATAAACATCTGAATATAACTGGGTGAGCTATTATAAACTATTTTAATGCAATAAACACATTATAAAAATAATTACAATTGATCTCTCTACACACTACGCCAACACACTACTCCCAGACACACTACATGCACATGCCAAAATGCTTTGATTCTTATCTTGTGATTCACCCTGTGTAGTGTTCTTTATTTTCCTTGAAGGCAAGAAACACTTGATTCTAAAAGTAACAGTATTTGAAAAAGAGTTAAAGGAAAATGATTGTATTCTACCAACATTGTATTCTACCAACACTGCCCACTAAATGCATTTTCTACAGAGCAGGAGGTTTGGTGGAGAAATCCATGTTACCATTGGTAGCTCAGAACTGTGAAGCTAAGTTGACCTTTCACACAAGAAGAATAGGCTTGAGTGCTAGTAACATGAATAGAACTTCTGTCTGGGCTGGGGCTCCAATCAGACCACAGAGGCTGAGGAAGTATCGCCTTGTTGCTTGGTTTCCTCTTACTGTGCTGCTTGATGGTAAGCTGAGCTTGCTGGTGCTCCAAGGAGCAGAGTCAACTTTCTCTGAGATACAAAAACAGCAACAACAACAACAAAAACAACAAAAGCAACAAAGCAATGCAGTGAGTTCCCAGCAGGTAAAAGGAAGATCAGTTGGAAACAGAAGAAAAACACATGCAAGATAAGCTCCTTGGTCATTCTTCCACAGTAAGGAAGTAATCAGTAGGTCCTGCAAAGCTCAAACAGTGATAATACAGACTGGATGCAGATAAAGAAGAGATGGGTACCACAGGTGAAAGTGCTGGTAACCTATGTTCAGATTTAGGGTTGCAAACCTGTGTGGTCTCATGTGGTACAAACATAACTTTCAGCCCTGAAGGTTTCAGTTCTGAATATTTTAGTCATTTTTAGGAACTAGATTTGCAGACATTATGAGACATTATCAAGTTGCTCTGCCAAGTTTACGCCCAGTGATGATGTCACCAGCAAATTGGGTAGTGTGCTGAACCAGATGCACTTATAATCAACCATTTTAAATCATAACATCACTGAGCTTCTTACAGCTTCATCCTCTTGCCGATTGCCTTTGTTGTCTGCTCCTGTATTCTAGGGCCCCCATTATTTCACTTCCTCTCTGCCAAGTCCCCTCCTTTGAGCATGACTCCCACTGGTCTCGCCTTAATTTCATTGTGACGTTTCCCCAGTAAAGGATCTATAGACTAAACTTCCATTTACTCGCAGTCATTTTCAACTCAGCAGAAACCCAGATCCCACCTAATGGCTCGGTGGGAAACCACTTTCAGAGGCCAGGGGTTTTCTTCACCTAGTCCCTTTGCTCACTGTTGTTCTTCAGTTGAAAAATACTTTGGAAAGTTAAACACACAAGAGGCCAGACTCTAGCTGAGGTGGATGGTAGCCTTAAGATATTCCCCAAGAAAAATCCAACACTAATCTTTGAGTGCTGCTGGGATAGACTTTTGAAGTTTTGGGTTAAGGTTGCGGATGGTTGATTGTAAGCAGTTAATTTGTCACAGCCAAAAGATAAGAGGATAGGAAGCCTGGGAAAGACCCTAATGGAGAAATGATCTAGATCAGGTCAGCCTGTGAGCATGTCTATGGACATTTTTTTTGAGTATTTAATTGAGGTAAGAAGAGTCATTATAGGGCACCCCATTTCACAACAGGACCCCAAACTGTGTAAGAGAGAAGTAAACAGTGTCACCAGCAGCAGCAAGCAGGCAGCCTGGGCTCACTTGTTTCTTCCTATGTTCAACTGGGAATATAATGTAACTAGCTTTGAGTTCCGCCTTGGCTTCCTCTCACTGATAGACTGTAGCCTGCAGTCATAAGCCACACAAACCCTTTCCTCCCCTGGTTGCTTTTGGTCAGGGCACTTGATCACAACGGAAATGAAACTAGAACACATTATGAGATGGCCAGAAAAATATAAGAATTTTATAGATTACCATAAAGAATAAGATTTTCTTTGCAAGGCCTTAGACTCCTAAGTTTTGTCCTGTCTTAGAACAAGAAAGATGTATTGCAAACATGAAGCAGAACATGAGCCAGTTGACTTTTCATTTTAAGAGGGGTTCATCTGCTTCTGACTTAGAAAGGGACCATTAGCACAAAATCACTGACAACCTCTAGAAGTTGAGCATAACTTTAAATCTCCAATGTAAAGAAGTGAATTTGTCATCAACCTTCCATGGGCCTGGAAACATCTTCCAAACAACTATTAAGAATTGCAAATGTACTTCTCCTTGCTAGACACACAGTCTTTGAATACATTTACAAAAAAGCATAGCCCTGAGAGTTTTCTACTTTTCAGCTACCTCTATTTATATGCTTATTAATTCCTGAGAAATTTGTAAAATGTATTTTGATCATATTAATCACTTTCCCCAACTTTGCCTAGATCTACCTACCTTTCCTACCCACTCATTTTTAATCCTCTTTTTCTAAAAGCCCATATACTCCCATTTACTCTGATATGTGGCCTTCCAATGGAGTATGGTGGACATACCACTGGGCAGGCATACCTATAAGAAAACTGGTTCTTCTTCTAGCAGCTATTTGCTGCCAAATAGCTCCCAAGCTAAGGGTAAGATGGAGTGACAACTCTACTTTCTATGTTGGGATTTGGTCTGGCCTGGCTCATGCATGGTGCCACGTCTACTGTGAGTTCATAGGTTCAACTGCCCTGCTGAATCTAAGAAATACCATTTTCTTATAGTCATCATCCTTGAGTTCTTACAATCTTCCTGCCTCTTCTTCTACCATATGTCTGAGTATTGTGAGCAAGGGATATGATAGAGTTGTCCCATTTAGAGTTGAGCATTACTCAGTCTTATAGTCTCTGTACCTTGACCAGTTGTGAGTCTCTATGTTCATTGTTACCTACAGCAAAAGCAAGCTTCTCCAATGAAGGTTGACAGATGCACTATTGTAGGGATATAAAATGATGATTCATGAGAAGCTGGTTTAATACCATGTTCATATAACAGAACATTAGTAGTAGGTTTCTCTCTAGGGATCATGACTTTCTAGCCACAGTATCTTGGACCCAGTAACAGAGCCAATTATGAATTTTATCTTGTCAAGCAGGCCATAAATCCAGTCACAAAGTGTTTGGTTACTCCTGTGATATGTGTACCACAATTGCACCAGTGGGCTTCTCTTGCCAGGTAAGCCATTTCCATAGCTCACAAGATCACAGTACTCACAGTGGGTTAAGACTGGTGATTACTTATCTACTCTGATAGCCCACACAGTATCTTCTACCACTGGGAAAGCTCGTTAGTAGGGAAGGAAGCCTCGAGGTAAATACCAGCTTTATTTCTCCACGTTTTATGACTCAAATATGTGGTGTCTTCAAATATAGGGTCTTATCCATCAAGTTCTGGGAGGTAGCCAGGAGCAATGGTAATAGACTATAATTTCTGGGTATCTTCAGGTCTTTACTAGTCACCAATTCCTTCCCGGAACTGGAGTTTTTATTTGTTACCTCTGATGCCTAATAAGAGGATTTTCACCTTATTATAGGGCATTTCCCTTTAAGCCCTTTCCATATACATTTATGTGTACATATTTTAGGAAGAATGTATACATATGTGATAGTAGTGGGCTTCCGTGTGACTCTTTCAGAATTTCTTTAGTATCTCTTCCCATATTCTCTCTTAGACCCTGTCCTCCAATAACCTGCCCCAATTTAATCTTTTCTGTCCAATTACTCCCCTTTTACCTCTTATCCCACCATCTTATATACCCCCCTCCTGGAAAGAACCCTTACACCTAACTAATTTCATGACCTCTATGAGCACTCCAAATACAACACATACTTCTGAAGATTCAAGGTTAACATTCATAAACCAGAGAAAACATGTGAAGTTTGTCTTTTTAGATTTAGGTTATCTCAGAATGATGGTTTGCAGCTCTACCCATTCACCTGCAAATATCATCATTTGGATTTTAGCTACCTCTAATGCTATATCCCTTCTCAGGCCCTAGGTCTATCCCAGACTCCGGTATCACACAACCATGCTTATATACCTCTTGACAGAATGTCTTGGTTTGGCACTGTGCTGATAATTACTATGGCTCACTATGGTGACACCAAATCTCCGTGTTTTCTTAATTGACTCCCATCTGCCATATTCAGAACACCTCTAGGATCATGTCCTCAATTCTAAACATTAGTTTCTGCAAAATTCAACTTACTTTTTTAACCTCCCAATTGAACTGTATCCATGCCTTTTGTTTTCCTATCTCCAGCCTGGCTCTTCCCTACATTTTAAGGATGCACCTGCCTGTCTTCTTGACATAACATTCAGCACTGAACAGTCAGTGTAAAGAAAGAAACCCTCTCTTCTTACTCCCTTGCAATAGAAACCATCTCTCCAATAAGACAAACTCAGGAATCAAGATTTCAATGCTAGATGTGCTGTTAACTGGCTTTGAGACTCTTGTCACTGTGGACCCAGTCTTCCTATTTAAGAATAGAGTGAAAATAACAATGACATTTACTTCATGATTTAAATAAGCGCTTGGACCAACACCCAGAACCTACTGTTTGCTCACACAATTCCTTCCATTTGTTAACAATTTAATCACTAAGTCCTTCTTGATAGCCTCCTCAGAGTTGGTGTGGTAGACTGATTCAAATCCTTGGACTGCAGTTTCTTCAATCTATCCAGTCTATAGCTGCCAAATGAGGACCCTCCTAAAATGCCATTTTAATTAATACTTTGAAATCCCTCAGTAGTCACTATCATTTTCAGACACAGTAGAAACATTCATGATGCTGACATTCAGAGCCATAAAGGAACCATTTCTGGCTTCAATTTTCAACCCTTTCCACTCCTATTTGACTCTTGGCTCCAGGTAACATTGACACCCAGTTCTTTTCCTAATATTCTGTTTTGTTCTACCCTTTAGCCTTTACATTATTTAATAATGGTGCTTATGATATAACAGGCAAAGTAAAGCGTCGACTTGTTAAAGCATTTTCTCAGTTATCTTTACTATTTCTACAAAGTAGTGATTATGACATGTTTGTTTTGTAAATGAGGAAAAGGGGGACCTAAAAAGGGTGAGCAATTAGCCAAGGATGATCAGCCTCCATGATACTGACCATTTTCCCTTGATGCCTGTTCATGTTCGATGTCCTCAGCTGTGCTCACGTTCCTGGTACTCACCTATTACTCAAAACCTCATTAAGAAAGACATCTCTTTCTTGGATTTTTATTGGTTATTTTATTTACTTACTATTTCAAATGTTATTCCCCTTCTCAGTTTCCCCACTGCAACCCCCCTATTTCATTCCCCACCCCCTGCTTCTATGAGAGTGCTTCCCCACCCACCCACTCCAGCCTTACCACCCTAGCATTCCCCTATGCTGGGGCATCAACCCTCCACAGGACCAAGGGCCTCCCCTCCCACTGATGCCAGGCAAGGCTCTCCTCTGAAGAAGGACATCTCTATGCAGCTCCTCCAAGCTTCTGCAAACTCTAAAAGGCTCTTCTGTCCAACACAGCTTCTTAAATCGAGGGGAAATGTCACATGTTTCTCATCAATAAAGCTCATCGATGCTTAAAAATGGTGTTTAATCAATTCTTATCACATACCAGAATCAAGTTTTTTTTTTTTCCCTTGATGAACTTTACAGTGACTTCTTTTGATTGGACCACTGGATTGTCTCAATCAGTGATTCTTGCTCACTGTCCTTGTTATTTTTGTTTTCTAACACATTTCTGAAAAAGGACTTAGAATGGGACAAGATGCCACAGGATGCTGGTGATGTAGATTTTAGTGGACCTCAGTGGTGCTGTCACATGGGCCAGGGTCTACTATGTTATTGCCTTTCCCATCCCTGTAGTTACCATGAGGTCAGTCCAGTTGAAATCACCAAATCCACTTTAGTAATGCCTCTTTCTAAAGGAAGACTGTGGTCAAAAGCCAAAGGGACAGAAAAATGACACAGTTGTTTCTTTTTCCTCAGGATGGGTTTTAAAACCTAGCCTCACATATACATTGTATGAGCTCTTCCACAGAGCTACAGCCTCAGCAAAGACTGAGCTAGTTTTAGATTGCAGAAGCTAAGGCATGGGAAAAACCACACAACTCAGAACGGTGGTACCTAAAGAGGAACAGAAGGCAGACATATGCACAGATTAGAAAGGGAGGAAGTTGCTTCAGAGTTTCTTGAGATTATTATGTGATTCTTATAAGGTGCTTTGCCTGTTGTCTAAAATTGTGAGTCAGGAATTTGGAGTTCCAATGTTAGGAGACCCCACAAAAATGTTTCTAGATTAATGATCCCTGCCAGGCTTGGCAGTTTCTGAACAGTTGAAACTGCTCCAATGAATGGGTTCACAGGTTCTTATGCTTTTGGTTGTGAGCCTAGCTTTTAATGGCTGAGCCATCTCACCAACCTACCATAGCTTCTTAGTGAGTCTATGAGTTTTTTAAAAGTTGTAAAATACTATTTTCCAGCCACATAGATAAAAACAAATCTTACACCAGAAAAATAAAATCAAATGATATGTCCACAGACTCCTAACACATCCTATTATGGGTCTACCCATGTGCTAGATATCAAAGGTTACATAGAGGGTGAGTTCTGTTTAGAATCGTTTCTACCGATGATCAGTGGTCTATGTCGCTGTCTTGTATTAAAGAAGGTGGCTAGGGAAAACTTCTGCATGAGAGCAGCGATTCAACAGCTGCTAGTTAGCTGCTCACAGGAAGTGGTGACTTGTGGGTTTGCCTTTCCTCTCTGTTGAGCTCTCTAGATGCAGCATGAGCACTTCCCTTCTTAGGGGAGCAGAGAGATTTGTTCAGCCAGCTCGGTGAAGCCTCAGAAAGAAAAGGTGTAAGGGTGTCGGTCGTTCTCAAATAACCTATGACCCGATTTCAAGGCATATGATGAGCTTCCGAGGAAAAGAATTTTGGAAGAGGAGGAGAACTGTGAAGAGAGTGAACCCAGAAGGAATCCACAGGGCTAGTGCTGTAGGTATCTGAGCTGACTTCGCATCTTATTGTACATGCTTTCTTTAAAAAATGGTACGGCTTAGAGCAGGTTTCTACCACAAGTTATGAGACAAAGCCCTCTATACAGTAGCAGATTCTGTTTGGCTCATAAGTAGCCTTTTTTAAAAAACTTAAATATTTATTTTGAAAGTCAATGTTGCTCTCAAGCTTCATGTAACTGAAAAATACTGACACTGTATTAAATCTGAAGATTATTGGAATAATAGAAATCGATCTAGAGTTATCATTATGTGTCATTATTTCCAAAATTGTTTCTCTTGGTTCTGTTTGTTTGCTTTTAGATTCTATTTTGGTCTAAGTTTGGGATTTGTATTTCTGAGATAGAGTCTCACACTGTCATCTTGGCTGCCTTGCTATTTCTGTGGAGTTCACACTAATTTGGGCTCCTAGCAATCCTGCTTCTGCTTCTGAATAAGATGTTAAAAACATGAGCTACAACTCTCCCTCTCTCTCTCTCTTCTCTCTCTCTCTCTCTCTCTCTCTCTCTCTCTCTCTCTCTCTCTCTCTCTCTCTCTCTCTTAGTCTTCAGTTCCTTGAATTAAGACCCCAAAGGACTTATTTGTTTACAACTATATTTCATAATTATTGGTGTTCTATTTTTATCATGTATATCACTAATTTACTTTAACATTCTTAGAAAGAATAATTTAAACTGTGAAGGAAAGGGTAAAGAATTATACAACAGAATCAAGGAAGGGTATAAAGGGTCACAGAGATTTTAATTTACCATAAAAATAGCTCTTCCTAATTATTCTTACAAAATGAAAGGAAAACTTTGGATGGACACATGTTCTTATAGTTATGTGTAGAATTCTGAAGAACTCAGTGGTAGCCGATTGTCAAGGCACCTGCGATACAGGGAAGGTTAACCTTCTATGAAAACGCTGCACCAGTGTTGTTGAATGGATCCTTTTCAGAAGGTTGATCATTTCATGGTGCTGTGCAGTTCTGTTTGACATCTTCAGAGCAGGCATCCTCCATCTCAAAGTTATGGTCATTCGGGATCTGGACAGCCTTATTGTGGGGGGTTCTTCTGTGTGTTGTAAGATGTATAGCAATGTCCTGTCTCTTATTTATGAGGTCCTGGTGGCAGCTTCTCTAGAAGACAACTTTCTTCAGGTGTACTTGGTGGCAAAGACTGATTGTCTGGTTGAGAACTGCTTTTTAGGGGGGGGGGGGGTTTAAAAAGGAGAAAAAAGAAAAAAAAAAAACCTGATGAAGCCAATAATGACTTTCGATCACATACATCAGATACATGTACATACATATACACACCCATACAGATGTGCATGGGCTTCTTTATACTACAGTGGCCTGGTGGCCATTTTAAAGGAACAACTTTTACTAGCAGTTGTGCTTGTAAGGATGTCATTGTGTTATCCGTTCTGGGTCTATCTCAACAGTATATGTTTGCATAAGGCAAATTCAATTATGTTCCTCGACATTGTCCCTCAGGCATGTGGCCTGAGTTTGCCCACAGAATTCGCTCCCCATTTGCCAGAAATCTGAGTCCACTAGACAGGCTCCATGAAAGCATACTCAGCTGGTTGTCTTTAGTCTGCTAAAGAGAATAATTGTTTCAAAACTTCTCCTGATGCATAATGGTTTCAACCTTCAGACCAATCCAGGGAGCATAATTCTCCTGCTACCATCTCTTTCGGTGTTTAGAAGCACTTTGGATTAAGTGACCACAGGCTTTACTTTTTGTTTCCACTAAAAGAGACAACACACTGGAAAAGAATGTGTCTATCTTATATCCACCACACATACAGTATTGGCAAGAGGACAGTCCCCAGTGTCTCAAAGTATAATGAAGCTAATCACTCTATGAATTATCTTAATTGAATTTGAATGTATTGCTACTGAGTACTATGGGAAAAGGTGCCAATAAGGACCTGGTGTTTTCCCACACCATTCAGTAGCAATGCATTCAAATTTAATTAAGATCATTCATACAGTGATTAGCTTTCTTCTGTGGAAGGCACTAGGGACTTTCCTGCTACAGTTGCCTGGTTTTGGTCTGCCTAAGATAGGAATATCTACTTCCACAGGCTTTCTCTTTCACTGAGTAGAGAATTGTTCAATCTATCCTTAAGTATTATCCTAAGATGTGGTTTTCATTTTGGAAAACAGACCCCAAGAAAATGAAATAAGTAATCAGAGGGGGCCACATGAGATGGATACCTCAGGGTCACTCTGACGCTTTCTCTCTCTGCACTCACACTCACGTGCAGACTATTTAAATCACTCTGAACCTCTGTTTCCTCTTCTGAGAAATGTTCATCTAATACCCAGGCTGTCTTAAGAGCATGTGTTAGAATTACATGTGTGCCTTCTGAGCATAGTTTGAAAGATGGAAAACAGTTAAAATTATTATTTTTAAGTATAGTTATTTCCAAGGGCAAGGGTGTGGGGGAGGGACACAATTGTAGTACAGGTTTCTTCTCTGTGTCTCGGTTGAAGCCACAGAGGAACAGGGGATTCTGTCATGATCTAAGAAGCCATTTTGGTAACACGGTTACTCGGTAAATATAAATCTGGGTTGACTGGTGTTCCAGGGCCCCAACGTTCCCTGTGTGGATGAGATGGAGCTTGCCTCAAAAAGTGTATGTCATTTCCTCCTCTGTCTATACCCAAGTTAGCAGAAGCCCACCCAGATGGAACTTTCCACTGCACATTTATCTCAGCTTCTAAGCAGTAAACCTCACCCTGAGGTTGCCATCAGAGCCTCCTGAAGAGGAGGTAAAGTCACAAATCAAGTGACAGAATTACCCCAAAGAGACTTAAACTCATGCTAGGGAATTCAAATATATATATATGTCTTTAAATTTTCTTAATATGTATAGTAAAAGGAATAAAATAATTATTGAATTGCCACAATTTCTTTTTTCCCTTTGTAATAATCATGTGAACATATCAATTGAGAATACTTACTAAGAACCAGGACTTCTATGCCTTTCAAACTGTGTACTATCTTGACCCAGACTGATTTGTGTTTGTGTGTGTGTGTGTGTGTGTGTGTGTGTGCATTCTGTGACTTTCAAATTCTAGTTAAAGTTATGTAATTTATTCTGTTGGATTTTTAAAATTATTTTGTGGACTTCAGTTGTAGCTGAATACTACATGGTTTGCCTAACATTTGCAGAGCACTTGGTTAGACCCTCAGTGCCTAAAAAATAAATAAATAAAAATCATTATTACAACCTTCTTTTCCTGAAATTGTTTGGAAGCTTAGCTTGTTTGCCTTATGTTCAAATGCATTGACCAAGAATTACTTTCATATATTTGGGTCTATGTTTTCATAGGCAGCATACCTGTGGCTCACAACCCCCTGGGGGGCTAAGGACCCTTTCAGAGGAGTTTCATATCAGATCTTTATAATATGATGTATAACAGTAGCAAAAGTAGTTATGAAGCAGCAATAAAAATAATTTATCGTGGCTGGGAAGGGCCACCACAACTTGAGGAAATATATTAAAGAGTCCCAACATTAGGAAGGTTAAGATCCACTGAGTTATACAGTACTGTGTTGTGAGAAATGTTTAGGAGAACTGAAACTTATTGCAATGTTATCACCAACCTACATCCGTGATGCTCAGAGCTGAGCGTGCTGCCCTCAGGTTGATCATTTTCTCCTAAGATGCATTTGTATGTTCATTTCTCGTTTTTAGTCGAGATTATTTAATATGACCACTACTGCATAGGAAGTCTTAATGAAACTATCATTTCCTTTGTCAGTTTCGTGGCCTAATTTGGAAAGATCAAATCCATGATGAATTTCAGTGATTATGCCTGTCATCTGTACAGTCAGAAGCAAATGCGGAAGTTTTAAAAATAACCGTGATTCATTGTTTTAAAGTCGCTCCTGTCTTGTGGATTATTAATCTGCAGGATTTTGAAGTGTTTTGGAAAGCTTGGCTAGGCAAGGAGGTTTGACCTCCCCCTAGGAATGTTGCCTGTGAGCACTTTATAAAGGGAAATCTACAGGCAGAGACACTAATTGGAGAGACAGCCACTGATTCCCTACCTTCGTCAGGGTACAGTGCATTACTGTGCATTCTTTCCGATTGGCTTTAGAGTACTTATCCAGGATAACCTGTAGGCTAATGTGAGTCATCTCCTTCCCGTCATGCACCGTCCTTTGCTGTTACTGCTCGTTGCATAGGAACATTTAGAGTGGGGTATCTATAGGCCGCTGTGTAAGAGGCTAGTTAGCAAAAAGGAAGTACAAAGTGAGGTCCTAGGAGTGATGTGCTATGCTTTTCTTCCATTCTCAGTGGTACTGGGGATCCACCCCCAAGGCTTTACATATATTAGGCAAGCACACTACCACTGGACAGGCTGACGCTTGCCAAATAAGAAAGGAGACTGGAGCAGGGTTAAAACAAGTCTAGATTGTCAGGGTAAAATTCACAAAAGGATACTTTGAAAGAAAACAAAGAAGCGGGAGTGACCCGGGACTTCTGAACTCAGTCAGTCCACACTAAAAAGGAGAAGTGTACTTTGAAACTTGACACAGCATTAGAGTGTATGTGAAGGCAAATCAGAGGAATCGAAGTGGATGGCAGAAATAGGAAGGTATGTCAACTGTCAGGGAACTGCAGAAAGCTGGCTCCAAACTGGTTGGGAGGGGAACCTGTAATGTAACAGAGAATGACCACCCCTTTCCTCCAGGTTGACTGTGGTGGGAAAGAGAAGAAATAATTCAGGAAAGAACCGGAGTGTGGTATGGGCCATTTGTTAGAGGACAGGATTCACAGCACATGGGGGGTGGGGGGAAGGTCATGATCCCAAACCTTTCCTCATACGAAATTGTTTGAAAGATCCCCTTGAGGGCTGGGCATATGCCTCAGCAAGTAAATGTGAGCATGAGCACCCAGTTAGGCTGGCAGGAGAGGAGGGAGCTCATTGAGTAGTGAGCTTGGTGAGCTTGGGCTTCAGGGAAAGATACACTTTCAACAACTGAAGTGGAAGAAGACACCTGACATTGGCCACTTGCTTGTACATGGAATCATGCATGCGCACACACACACAAGCCCTAATACAAACATGGTATGGATTATGTGGTCATACATACATACATACATACATACATACATACATACATACATACATACAAACACAGGATTCCTCACTTAGTGGCAATTTCTAATGGAGATCCTTACATGGTATTATCCATCTTCGTTGTGTAGATCCTGAGCCTACCTTTTCATTTTCTTTTCTCCTCCTCTTTGCACTCCTATAAGTAATTTCTTGTCTTCCATTCCTGACAATTTCTTTCCTGAGGGACACAGAGATCTCTTGCCATTGTTCAAACCTCTAATGCTCTGCACTGATTTAAAAAAAAAATCACTAAGTGGGCAGGAATAGTACCCAATGTTATAGATCTAATCTAGAATCTTTCTGACAGGAAAATAAATTTTGGTATTTTGGCCCTTCCAAGTCCAAATTGTTGACAAAGTAGACCACAGTCTTTAAGGTGTGAAGGACTGAAACATCAACCCTTCCATCCATTACTGGTGAGGTTACAAAAGTTTTCAGAATCCAAAGGTCATCTTTTGGGGAAAAAATGCTCAACTGTAATGCTTTCTTCTAGATATAATATACGTTCTCAATGAGAGAGGGTATTAACACATGCTATAGACTATGCCATTGACCAATGGTAAACTTATTTTAAAATGACAGTGACTATTGTTACTATTATGAAGTATTTTGATATGGATATGGATTTTTTTCTGTCTGAAAATATGTATAAAGTTGTATTAATATAAGAGTCACACCAATGGGTCTCCTGAAATGAAAAAATCATAGAACAAAGCAAAGCGACCTGAGCCTGGGGATGGTGTCCTGATGCTGTTATAAACCAAATATCTCTGCCAGCTCTTCCAGTGCAATGAGGTACCTCTCATGGGAGCAAAATTATAGCCTGTGACTGTCAGCACTGAAAGCAAAAGGGGCCATATACTCTTTTTGTTTCTTAGGAAAGTGATGGTTAGGTGAGTTTATCCCAGTAGAAAATTAGAGATTAGAGCTGCTCTTCATGTATGACTTTGGAAAGCCACAAAGTCACCGAAGCCTCTCCTGCACAGTGCCCATGACACCTAGGGCCCATTTGCACAGTCTGAAACAAGATTGGGATGTATCAGGATTGCACAGTGGTTGAAGTCCTTCATTCCAAAAGCAGAAGTCATCAACTACAAGAGGTTGTACATGCGGATTCACATCTGAATAGACTCGGAAAGTGATGGACCCCTGTTGTAGGCACTGCTCCTGGATACTATGGATTAGATTTCTTTAATGGCACGAATTCAAATCTACTCACACAGTCCACAGAAGGACACTGAAAGCAGGATGTAGAAAGAACAGGAAGGAGCTCAGAGCCACTGAGGCAGAGGGAAAGCTGCGCAGCTGATTGAAGCAATGGATAGTTCTATGAAGCTCAGCCCCACAGATGTAGAGCTTCCACCCCTTTTCTTAACCCTGTCATCCCTTCCTCCAAGATCGGGAATCCCAAAGAGAAAGGTGGAATGGGCTCTCCTTGGACTCCATTCCCATTGACCCAGACAAGTAGACACTCAGAGACATCAGACATTGAGAAGTCGGACCCATCATGATTAGTCTTAAAAGAATAGAGTGTGAAGAATGGGTTTATATTTGGAAGTTTGCTAAAAATGTAAAATTTAGTTGGAAGAATTGTTCACATTCGATTTGTGCTAATGTGTATGTACATACACGTTAAGCACACACGACTACTTGACCTGTGAGTGAAAGTTTGTGCCACTGTCAAAGTATTAAGATGGTGTTAGAGTATAAGCTGGCTTTTATCACAGACCTCTTATAAATTAATTTAAAGTTCCCTGCAGCTTGTGCAGAAACATTAATTTCCCCGGTGTCAGCCAGCCTTGTAATTGGCTTGTGATGTATTTTTAATGATATTTATTATCTTTCAAGTGTTTCTAGAAAACTAAATGAGACATGTAATTTAATTTGATATAAATCTTGTTGGAAATTTTCTATATCTTTATGAATACCACCATTGTATAGAGAAACATTTATTGTCCTTGATTTAAATTTTCATTTGCTATATAGAACAGTGGACATTTGACATGTTCTAAAGACATATATGGGGTTAGCAGTACCTACAACAGGGCCCTATTACTTCCCAGATTTATAAAATGAAAACATGACTGCAAATATGAATTCAATTTAAGATCTCTTACACAATGCATTCTTTAACATTGGTTTATCTTTGGTTTCTAATGAAATTATACTAAATGTGAAAATAATCTCACATAGTTGGCTAAAGCTTCATATGATTTCAGGTTCATAGTCATTCACATTTCTGAAGTAAACTAATATTCAAAAGGTGACTATTGCTTGATTTTCTCTATGATCCTTCTGCCTTGGTTGCCAAGGGAACCATTTTAAAACTCAGCTTCATCTGAGTCTGCCCAGCTGTATGGTTCTTAATTTTGGTTTTAGCTAGTGTTTTTCCATTCTCATGAAACTCATGTGCTTCGAGACAGAGGGCTAAAGGGTCAGCATAAGATGGCTTATTTCTTACTCAATCGTTTCCTTTTCCGTTAGAAAGGCTGCTCTTGTTTTCTGAAGCTCAAGCTTCTGAGATTTTGTTCAGTGGAACTCCTCCTGATGAAAGGCTGAATTAAATCTGTCACACGACCACAGGGTGACAGCTGTGGCTATCCATGCAGCTGTTAGGGCTCTCTCCAATCTTCCCATTTGTTTTAAACACAAATAGAGGAGAAGCTGACTCCACACTGATCTCATTAAAGCCAAAGAACCCTGGATTCTCTTAGTTTCTAAAGAACTCTTGTGCATTTGGACCTTTTATTTCTTTTAATAAATTTAACACCCCCCCACCTCTTTCTTTATCCAGGGTTTCATCATGTAACACTAGGTAGTCTTAGAACTCACAGTGTCGACCACGCAGTCCTTGAACACATTGAAATCTACCTGCCTCTGTCTCCCAAGTGTGGACCCTTATGCCTTACTAACTTGTCTTGATAACACAGAAGTTCATTTGGTACTTTTTGTTTATTTTTCAGTCGTTATGTGTATTTGTGTTTTGCTTTTGTGTATGTCTGTGAACCCCAAGTGTGCGGTGTGTGTAGAGGTGAGTAGGGAATATTAGATCCCCGGAACTGAAGATACAAACCACTGTCAAGGACAATGTGGGTATTAAACTTGGGCCCTCTGGAAAACCAGCCAGTGCTCTTAACCACTGTGCCATCTCTCCAGCCAAACACTAAAATTAGTAGACGACTATATTCTGTGTAAAATGGTCTGATGAACTAAATATAGACATGACTGTGATGATGTTGATTATTTTAAGATTCTTCTAAATAGGCTATGGTTGGTCACTGGGAGCTCTTCGCTTTTCTGGATTCTCTTGAGTGCTAGTAGAGTCTACTGTAGTGGTTCTTAAGTAAATTGTTATTTTTGATTGTTTTCCTGTATCATTGGTAATATGAGTTTCATATTAGTTTAACACACTGAAAAAGGCATTCATATATGATGACGTGTTATGTCAGTAGATCACAGGATATGAAAGCAAAACTTCAGAAATGTAGAAATCACTGGTGGGGGGGATCAAAGAAGACTGGCAAGTCCCAGGTAACATCACAGGATGCTCAGGGTGACACAGAAAGATCATGAAACTTCTCAAGCAGAGGAGAAACTCTATTAATACCATTTCTTTGAAAAGACTAGGTTTTTGTGAGAACCAGGCAATAGCTAAAGTAGAACAAGAGAGGTAGGGTAGAGTGATCCAATAGGGAGTCTCAAAGTTTCCCGTCTCCCGATTATACTTCCATTTTAGAAGCCAGGCTTGAGTGTGATACCTCCAAATACAAAAGGTTAACTATAGACACCATTATGCTTCCTGATTCTGTCTGCCTTGCCCTGTCCACAACTCCCTGCAATAGAGAGATTCATTTCTATTTGTGTACCTTAGAGCTACAGAATAAAATTCAAAGCATAGATTTTACAATATTGATTTTTCCCCGGAAGTTTGGATCTGCAAAGCTAATTGGTTTAATATTGAGCCAATTATGAATCTAATGGTTTTCTTGTGATCTGAATGTGCAAATAAAAAATATATATCTTCCAGGCTATGTTTTCAGGGGCTGGGGGGGGGCAGACTCTGAAAGCCATGCTGAATTGGAAATAGGCATATCTAGAAAGCTCACTTTCCTTTCCTAAAGGGCATCAGAGAGGACCAGATCCCTTTTCATGCAAGTTTATTCATTTTTTTTACTTTGATTATAATTCATTTTAATAGGATTTTAAGAGAAATTTATATAACAAATGTAAAATATATAATACATATCTTGGTAAATGAAAGATTCAGTGTTCTTTGTATGGTGGCTAGTTGGTTGGTCTTGATTTAAGTATAAGGTGTTGGGTAGAATAATTTTTAAATAAAACACATCTATATCTTGCTGCTATTTATTTAGTGGTTCATCTACTATGTTGACATATCTTATCTGCTTGATCTTTACAACAACAAGCCCTTTTATCCACCCTGATTAACTTCAGCCAAGATTCCAATGGCTTGCTGGAGTCTTGGAGCTGGTAGGTATGGAATTCTAAAACTAGAGTTTGCAATTGGAATCCTTTGCTACAAACATCATTTCAGGACAGTGTGTAAGTAACTCACCAGATGTTTGTGGCTCCCTACAAAGCTAAAAATAGTTCAGTTATTAAATCGTTAATTGTGCTTCTCTGTGTTGCTGGCATGAGCTTCTAGAACCACATGCCCAATCTGTAATTATTTTCTCTGGCCTCTTTTCCCCAGTGTTTTGTGTATCTTTTGTTGTAATTACTTGAATCTGTTAGTGGTTGAAATTCTATGTGAAGCCCCACTGTGATATTTCTGGGCTTCCTCTCTGGTGGATTTTCAAAGGGTAAACAATTTTAAAATCAAATAACTCCCCAGTGTTTAATGAAGGCTTGATTCTTTTGAAGAACCAAGTTCATCCTTTTACCATGATGAAAGCAACACATGTTCATCCCAAAACATAAAAACAACAACATCCTAAATATTCCAGTACCACCCAAATGCAATAAGATAATGATCTTTGAATTTATGTAATTAGTGTCCTTTAGAGTTTTAAAGTCTGTGTAGTTATTCTATTACATAATATTTATTCCAATCTTTATTGAATGATAATAAATGAGCATTTCTGTAAGCTATGTAAAGTTTTATTATAAACTATATGAAAACCAATTTTAAGTAGTGTTCATTGTTTTATAGGCTTTGTCTCATAATTTCTGAATCAGGTCATGTCCTGGCAGCCTAATGACTTCTTAGAAACCTAGGTAGTACAGATTGCAGTTCTAATCCCTCTGTGTGGATCTACAAATATCACCCAGATTTCCTTGATGATAATCTCACTTTCTGAGATAGTACCTCTGTTCTTCCTTTTGAAGCAACACTTGACCATGGGCCTTAGCTTATCTGTAGGTTTTCAGCAACAAAAACCCCAGTTATATGCAAAATATTGACAGCTCACTAATTCTTATGAAGCACGTAAGAATTTAGAAAACCCATGGCATATAGCATACAGTTCCCCATTGATTTATACCAGACCCTCTCCTAGTCTTAATGTCACTTCTAAAGCACCTTACACACATTTCTTCTTTCTCCATTACCTATGAATCTCAACAATTAGCTCTTTTAGAAGGCTATGCTTTAGTGTCTTCACTGGCTAGGACTGGCCACCGTCAACCTTACATTTTTTTTTTTTTTTGTCATCTTCAGATGAAGTTGAATACATTTATCCATCTTGTAAGGAAGATAATGTTACAGAGACATTCTTATATACATCTTCGATTTTACATGTGTTTATTTCCCTCACATAGAATCTAGGTTATCCCTGGATCTGGAAGAAGGGATAGATACATAATTATAAAACACATGTTTATTGAATGTGTCTATATACATTACAAGTACATTACAGGTGCTTTCAATCTACCACAAGAAAAAGAATGATAAACCAGTTTTTAGCCACCTAATATTTAAGAAAACAGTATTATAGACTGAGCATTAGTCTAAGAAGTACAACATCATTCATTCTCCAAGGTAGCCTCTACAAAGTCATTTTACAAACATGTAAACTACAGCAGGAGGTGTTCAATCACCATGCACAAAATCTCATAGCTCATGGGGGTGAAGCAATCATTCTCACTGGTTTGTCATAGAAGGCCTACACCACATCCTCCCATAGACTTTCAACTGAGCTAAAACAAGGCTAGATAAGCTAGGTTAATTTCTAGTTGTACTGTGCTTTTTTATTCTGGAGAAAAGTTGGCAATTTAACCATATTTCAAATGGTTATTTTCTTCAGCCTCATTTCTTTACCCAATTGCTTTTGAGTTGCTCTGTTGAAAAGAATATAGATGTTTGGGCTGCTATCTTTTACTCTAGAAATAAAAAAACCCCAGTTACGAAATGAACAGTGTACTTCTTTCAGGCCAACTAAATAGTCTTGACAGACTAGACTGTTAACATGTCAGCTTCAGGATGGGCTTAGACATTATGTTAGCACACCATTAGAAGTTGTGGGTAAGTACAGAGGAAGAAAGCTTTTGTTTTACAACAGGAGCCCATTCAAAAGCTGTGAAGTTGATTTGGAAGGGAGCTGTGGATTTGGGGGACCAGATCAAACAAATCTCTTAATAGTATATAATAAGACTGGGTCTGTTACCACTGTAGAGCAACATTCCCTGCTGCATAACAACAGGTGCTGGTGGTGGGTGCTTTTCCCAGGCCAGTGACTTTAGAATGGTTAATGAAATTCATTACTCATTTACAAGAAAGAGTAAGAGTAAAAAAGGACCATAAAAACCCAATTCAATTAAGGGTAATCTTGGCATTTGCCTTATCCCACTTGGTGCACTTCCAAAAGAAACTGGCCCATTAAATTCAGGAGGGACAACTCAATCCTTGTTAAAGCCATAAATTGGTGCTGCTCACTTCCCAGTTCTACTCAATGTCTCTATGGAGACCCAAGAGTGAAAAAGAACTGATCCCACCACCTTCCAGTGTGAGTGTGCCTTTCTCTTTGAACAAGATGTTGAGCAGATAGGTCCCTGGCTTTAGACACAACTGCTGCCTGTCTACCCTTGGGCTGTCCCCTACAAGAGACACAAAAGTCTCCATGCAGGCTTTGTCAAATTTCTCAGTTTCTAAGTGGTAGAATATCTATTAGTGCTGTTTGGGTTGTTTGCTTGTAACAGAGTCTTTTGTATCTTTTCAAGTCACCAACCTAGC
The DNA here is from genome assembly GCF_963924665.1 of Micromys minutus. Classification (NCBI taxonomy): domain Eukaryota; kingdom Metazoa; phylum Chordata; class Mammalia; order Rodentia; family Muridae; genus Micromys; species Micromys minutus. The sequence goes on along the minus strand of NC_137954.1, from coordinate 30,092,417 downwards.
TTAGGATGACCTTGAACCCTGTTCCTTCTACCTCTATCACCCAATTGCTAAGATTATATGTTTGTATCACTATATCTAGCCTATGCAGTAGTGAGGATGGAATGCATGTCTTCACACATGTTCAGCAAGGATTCCACCAACTAAGATCTATCTCTTGCCATCTTAATGCAATTTACTTGCAAAAATCATATTTTAAAAACTAAAACTAGTGGGGTATCAAGTGTGTGTGCTCATTAAGAAAATCCCTGAAAAGACAAAAGTTTACTAATGTATCCCTCAGTCAAAGATTACTGAACACATATTCTAGATTTGAATGTCAAAATAATCTCAATGCCATATCTAATCTCAATGCAAAATAATCTCAATGGAATAAGAAAGAACTGAGGACTATCATTATGATGTCCCTGATGTGCTGATACATAAAAATATGTCTTTGCAAATGTTTGCAGTCTATATAATACTTTACTGTTCTATCAATAACAGTTTATGGTTTGATTTGTAAATTGTTTATGGAACTCTGATGTACCTACTGTAAAAACTTGAATTACATTAATTTTAGCTCAAGTTTGTATTACAGTGAAAAGTCTTCTCTGAAATGTCCTTTTGCCTCCAGTTTCTTCTTTATGCATGCTTGAGAGGAGTGTGGCTGTGTACAGGTGTGTATGAACATGTATGCATGTGAAGGACAAGGACAATGTCAGATGTGAACCTCAGGGATACCCATCATCTCCTTTGAGACAAGATGTGTTACTGGGCTCAGTGATTGCCAGTGATCCTCCTATCCTTACTACCCTCAAGTAGAGATTGCAAGAAGGCAACCAGTATTATATTCAGTACTTTCCTCTTTTTTTATTGGATATGTTTTATTTATATAACCCTTTCCTGGTTTCCTTTCCATACCCCCTATCCCATATCTCCTCTCCCTGCTTCTATAAGGGTGTTTATTCACCCAACCCCTCCTGCCTCCCCGCTTTGACATTCTCATATACTGAGGCATCAAGCCTTAGCAGGACCAAGGGCTTTTCCTTCCCATTGATACCCAACAAGGCCATTTTCTGCTACATGTGCATCTGGAACCATTGGTTCATCCATGAGTACTCTTTGGATAAACGTTTAGTACCTGGGAGCTCTAGTTGGTTATACCCAGCACTTTTAACGTAGCTTCAGGGGTCAAACTCGGGACCTAGTGTTGCAAGACAGGCACTTTATTTAGTAAACCAACTCCTTAGCCCCACTTTCTGAATTAACATGCAAGTTCTGGACTAATGAGAAATAACATTTGAAAAAAATGGGACAAGATAGTAGAAACCCACTCCTGACAAGCTGTTTTCCTTTACACCGCCAGGTTACAATGCACTCACACTCTGGCACTCCTGTTCATGCTGGGCTCAGAAGAGAAACAGAGAAAGGTGTTAGCAACCATTCCACAGGCCATTTCAGAGAGTACTGACTAGACCTGCATTCTTCGAAGTTGAAACCAATGGAAGAAAGGGATGTGAATCACTCACCCTATCTGTTGGTTTCAGCATACAGTTTTGTTTTGATTTTATGTGTTTTATATACATATTAATGTAAGGTCAAAGGGAGAGACAGAAAAACAAAATGGATGACAGCAGACAGATGGAGAGAGGAAGAGAGTCGAGGGGGGGGTATCCTTGAAGGTCTAAGAAGATAGTTCAGGACCAGGGAAAATACAGAGAACTGATTTCTGTGGCTACCCTGGAGTGAAATCCAACCACTTAAACACATTCATTACCTGCATAGTTTCTTCATGCTCACCCATTTTCACCACAGTGCACCTCTCATAGTTCAATTGTTCTATCCTAGTAGAGACTGACCCTGCTTCTCTCTGTAGAGGCAAAGAAGCTCAGAGCCAAACAATCCTGACACGAGATCTGTGCTTCACTGACAACAAAGACAGCCTGCAATAATTTGATCCCTAGCAGGTTGCCAACATTTGCAAACTGACTTAAGTAGGACTCACAATGTATCAGACTCAGAACAAGCTGTGTGGATCATTGTCATAACACTATACCGAGTAAGCAGCCCTTTCTAGTGTGGAAAAGATCAAGTCTACATGAACATCTCTCCCGTCCTCATCAGTACAAGCAGATTGAATTACTCAAGGAGCTGTCAGGTATTTTAGGGTCTCCTCACTTTATTTCAAATCTGGAAATAATTACTGTGCAGTTCTGTGGCTTTGTCCCAAATTCCTGGTGTCTGTATGGGACCTTAATGGAAGGACCATGTGATGTCATGTGATACTAGCACTTCAAGGACAGCTAAAAATTGAAACTGAAGCAGTCACAGAGAAGAAGCAAGATGATACACATAATGGTTAACACTGTTTTGTTCTGTTTTGTTTTATTTCCCACAGCAGGAAAAGCCCAGGCTTTTGGAGCCTTTGGATTATGAAACTGTCATTGAAGAACTTGAAAAGACCTATCGGGATGATCCTCTTCAGGACCTTCTGTTCTTCCCCAGTGATGACTTCTCAGTAAGTATCCTCATGTCCTTCTTCCTTCCTATGGCTACCCTGTCTCACATCACTGCAGCAAAACACTGGTTCCAGTAATAGAATAAAGCAAGGGCTTCCCAAGCTTGAAGGAACAAATGAGACACTCAACAGTAGACAGAAAGAACCAGAGCAATAGTACTCAGTACTTCAGAGTTCTTCAATGTCCCAGGCTCTCTCCACAGCCTTCTTTTGACTTGGAGAGTGCTCCTTCCCTAACTAAAAGATTCTACAGAACAGAAATCATCTAAAGATGAAAGCATACAAAAGAATTGGTACAAAAGAGGCAATTGTTGAAAACCACCATGAATCTTAATTCAGGAGATGATGAGGCTTAGGCTCAAAACAAGAACATCTTTGTGGAATGATTTACGATGTTCCATTTAGGACAGGACACTTGAGATGCTCCTGAGGTTAGTAGAGAAAATGAATGTATGAAAAGGAGGAAAAGACCATTTAGTCCAGAGATTACCGCGCAAGAAGGAGGAAATGAATCCATTTCCCCAGAACCGACATAGAGATAGATGTCTGGTACATAGCACATACCCAGTGCTGGGTAGATAGAAACAGGAAGATTCTAGGAGCTTGATGCCCAGGCTAACCTTATCAGCCAGCTTCAGGTCAGTGAGACAGACCTAGAGAGAAGGAAAAATAATTAATATTGAAGATAAGGATGATAATGTTGTGGGTAATGAACATTAGTATGCCCCAAGTATTTAATTACACTACTTGTACTCATTTGGAACATTGGAACACTGTTAGTAAATGACTTTGCAGACTCAGGTTGCCCTGGGCAGTTGGTAACTTTTTCCAGTTTGTTCCTAAGACAAAGGTAGTCTTAGACCTTTCAGACTTCAACATTCTGAATGAGAAGGCAGCTGGAGGATAACCCTGAAGGGCAGGCTGTGTCCTTGGGTTTCTCCATCAGGGAGTAGGGGCCTAGTTTCCACAATTTGCTGAGACAGTTTCAGCATCCTCTCTCACCCCTGAGGACAGATACAGCTTCTGGCTTCAAGGTTTTTTGTTTTGTTTTTGTTGTTTTGGTGTTGGTTTTGATTTGTTTGTTTGATAGTTTGTTTGTTGTCCTTCATGGATTTAGAAAAAAAGAAGTTACAGGACAATTGATAGGCCTACAGATGTGGCTAAGTGGATAGAGCGCTTGCCTGTAGTGCTTGAGGGCCTGTGTCTGATAGACTGCAAAAAGGAACAGGAACAGAGGAGATGAAATTAGGACTTTACTGTTGCAAGTGTTGGTAACACTGGAAAAAAGGAAGGAGATGCAGGTATGAGAAAAAGAACTCTTCCAGCCTGGTTTGTTGATATTTAAAATGGCTTCCACTTACTGTTTATCTCTGTAGATCTCATTTCTGTGGTTGGACTGGGACTTGAACTGCAACATGAAATTGAACTACCTTCTTCCTCTTCTTCTTCTTCTTCTTTTTTTAAATTCCACATCCTTATTTTGATTCTTTAGCCTGAAGATATACTGACCCCAAAAGCCTTTCTGTCAGATAACATCCAAATTCATGAATCTCATAGCATCTTTTCTTCCAGCGTAATCACCCAGAAATATGTCAGGTACCACTTCCAGAGACCCCGCAACACAGAGAGAGTGGGGTGCCCTGGTGGACTTCGTGTTGCTCTGAATTTGAACTCCACTCTTGTCATTTGTTCACCCTCAGTTAAACACTGTTTCTGACTCTTTCCTTCCTTTGCCATCCCTGGCAGTATAAACAGAGCCTTTAGTAGTATGTTATTTATTTCCCCACTCCAATCAGTCCACAGAACTCTTTTGTCTTGTGCACATTCAAACCCCATGTGTGGTTCCTTATTGCCTTTTTGATGATGGTGTAAGACCAACTAGGTGGACCAGTGAGGAAAGGGGCTTTCTTCCAAGTCTGAGGACCCTAGATAGAGTCCCAAAATACATCCCATGGAAGGAGAGAACACTTTCCCACAGGGAGTCTTCTGAACTCTGATCCCAGTCTACTTTATCCTCACAGTCACTTTCCAGCCCACCAGAGTCAAATACCAGCACTATTTCCACCCTGCTATTCCCACACACATCCATAACTATATTCTTTATGTATCCAGTAAGTATAAAACACTGACTAGTTTTCTAATATGTTGTTCTCAATTAAGAGACAGCAATGAATGAACAGAAATGGTCTTGGTTCTAAGGATACTGGGCATCTTACTGATATGAGGAAAAGATGATAAAACTGATCAGCAAATTAATTAAGAAAATAAAGAATATTTCTGAAGGTAAAAATAAGGCAATGTGATGAAAACTGAGTCCCGGGAAGAACTGAGTTAGACTGGGTAACTGGGAAGCTGCGCTGATTGGTGGCATTCGAGCTGAGCTTGGATTACTCCAGGAGAAGCAGACACACTAAAAGCCAAGGCAGAACAGTTTTGATGCTCTTAGGAGAGTAGGAAGAAGGGTATGATAGTTACCGGGTCAGATGACTGAGATGGCATAAATAATGATCTGAGGCAAAGTTGCCCAGGGATGAGACAAAGCTTTTGTATCTTCTTCTAAACACAAACAGTGAGTCACTGGCCTGTTCCTAGAACAAACAACCAGAGTTTACCACTAACAATACATGTAGCTTTTTTGTGGACAACATGTAATGCTGTTTAGAAATAGCCACAGGCCAGCTGGGAGAAAAGCACCCACTTGAGAGACATACAATGGCTCCTAATCTTATATTCAGAAAATGACATTTCCTAATAACTGAATTTTTATTTGTATTAAGTAATTGGTAATGGGTAGTATTGAATACCACATTGACACAATATTGCCAGGGATTTTAATAACAGTATGGTGAACTTTTCTTACTCTTTCTTGATCCGTTCTCATTCTTTTCTTATGTATCTTGGCTTGGAATTCTAGATCCTATGGGAAGTATACCACCTATTTTTGTATGTTTCATGAACTAAGAATTGTTGACCTAAATAGTTGAAAGGGAAAAAGTCTAGTTGGTAACAAACGAAAGCAATGTGACATGCACCCGTGGTATCCATGAGCCAAGTTTTACTTAAGCACTTGTACTGGTTCATTTGAACATTGTCAGTGCTTTCAAAAACTTTGCAAAGACAGGGCTCTAAGTGGTTGCAGAAGTTTCATGTGGACATCCAGCACTGTCCTAGTTTAATTTCTGTCACCATCATAAGATATCCTGACAGAAAACATCCTAGTGAAGGAAAGGGCTTACAATTCCATTATTGTCCATTACCATGAGGACATCATGGCAGGAACTTACAGCATGACATTGGCAGCCAGGAGCTGGAAATAAATGCCTGGGTCCTCACTTGCTGCTGCTGTTTACACTCAACAAGTCTTCTTTACTCTAGTACAGGTTAGGGTCCAGCTCCTGAAATGACATTGCCTACAATGGACTCAGTCTTTATATATTGATTAGTAGCAATGAAGATAGGCCCTCATAGACATCCCACAGGGCCACCTTGATCATTTTGCATTAAGAATGTTACCAATGGATTCTAGATGTGTCACATTGATACAACACATATCACAGACTCTAAAAACTTATCTTTTGATTCTGCACATACAGTGTGCACATGCACACACTACCCCTGCCCCCATGCATGTGTGCAAAATAGACATAAATCACCCAGATAAAATGTAACTATTTGTTCTGAGCAGTTCTTTTAGGCTTTATATGGAGTACATATACATCTCTAAATTCCCTGACATCATCTACCCCATTCACAGCCTCTCTCATGGGAGTATTGCTCACCACAAAACCAACACACAGTGGTCCTGGAAAGGGCCTCCTTTCCTTGACTCTGCTGGAGGCTTGGGATTCTCTGTAGTGTGTCTGGACAGTTTTTACCCATCTGAGCAGAAGTGGCAATAAAGTGAACAGACTCACCTTAAAGGGTGGAGTATGGATGACCCTATAGCTCCCACCTGTCCTTCCAAACATCAGTAATCAGAATGCTCACTCTTCAGATAAGAAGAGGCAGCTCACTTCCCTTTCTATGGTTCCAAGCACCCACACTTCCTGCCGACATGATTCATCACTTGCTCTGTTTAATCAATATTTATTCAGCACCCACAGGGTGCTGAATATAGAACAATACTTTCTAGAGGAGTCAGACAGACAAGAGAAGCAGGAGTCTTGAATTTTACCAACTCATGCCCTAATATGGATAGTGAGAAAGGCTGATGTTATCACTTGTGGTTAAATACCAAGAAACAGCAACTGTGTCTGGCATTTGATACCTCCAAAAGAAAGCATTTGTCTCGCCATGCAGTGTTCTTACATTGCAGGCATGAACTTTTTGCCTCTTCACTCTGACAGCGTGAGATCCTGCCACCATTTTTGCCTAGCTTCCCAGACTGGCTCTCTGGCAGGTCCTTTGCTTTCTTTAGGGACATAATGTGATTCATTCATATTCACACTTACAGGAAGCCTTCAGTGTCACAAACATATAGTTTCACATATCTATGAAGAGCCTTCCCACATGAAACCCCACCCTTTGCTCTTCTCTCTGCCCCTGACTCCTGATACTCTCTAAGCTCCTGTATGCCAGCCTTGTCACTGCGTCACCATACAGAGCACAAAACTTTCATTCTGTTCTCATACTTAGCAAACACTTTACCTCTGTGGGACCTGAGTTTCTTGACCAGCTGGCCTCTGGGATTCTTCTGTGACTTGGTTGTAAATGTGACCTCTGTAAAGAGGAATTGTGATCTCCAAACTTCTCTCCTCCTGCATCAGATTTACTCTATCACAACACTCCAATGCTTTGCTTTAGAACACCCGTTACTACTTGAAAACATCTCCACTTTTGTTTCCTTGCTTCCTTGCCTTTCTCTCCATGGCTCTAACCTGGCAGGCACTTGACTACTGAGCTGCACCATCACCTTTCAATATTTCTTGTATCACCTTCCAAGCACTCTCTTCTAACCAAACTACAGCTCCACAGCCAAAGGAGACCTTCTTCCCTCATCATTGTAAGAAGCACAGCAACTGATGTAGCACTTGGCACAAAGTAAGAGCAACAATAAATTTAGGGACTGGAAAGAGGGCTCAGTGGTTAAGGTGCTTGCCTCATAAGCATGAGGCCCTGAGTATATAAATACATTAGCAAGCCAAGTATATTTCAGAAGGGCATGGTGGTCTGCTGGGAATTCTTGCCGTAGCTGAGCAATAACAAGCTAGCTATACTGCTGAATACTTCAAGAAATACTGAAGAAGAGCAGTGCAGAATGATTCCTTAGATCAGCCTTTGGTCTTCACATGCATATACATGCATGCAAAACATGCGAATTCACATACATGTACCACACTTACACATGAAAGAAAAAGAAAAAATAAATCATAAAATAAGGTTCATGAATCTTCTTTCAGAAGCCATTGAGTGGTTATTTTAGGAAATAACTTTGATTCTTTGAAAACCTTGGAAATCAAAGGCCATTTGGGAAGTAAAAGTCTTGAGTTAAAAAGGAATAGGGTAATTGCCTCAGCTCGATGATGAGAAAATGAAGGTTAATAAGAAATTCTCCTCTTTGGTACAATTTAACATAATGCCTTTTTTAAAAAAAGACACTGAAAAACTCAGTCCTCTCCTCTCTAGCGACCTCTGTGTCTAGGATAGTGCCTGGTACAGCTGACATCAGCAAAGCGAGCTTTCTCCTTCAGACACTTTAATGTACTAATTTGAATGATTTTTTATCGTAGGAGAAATTAATTCATCTCCATAGATCTAAAACCCAACACTCATGGGCATTAACAAGAATCTGTCAAACTGAGCTAAAGCACTTTTCTTCCTCTTGGTAGAAATGACTGGTCTGCCATGTGGATTCAGGGACCAGACAACATAAACGTCTGCATTACCTCCATCATAACCTTGTACTATGAAAAGCCAGTGTGTACACATGTATTAAATGTCCATTATTTAAAGCCATATACAGTTTCATCACTGATTTGCTATTGTTGATCTTATCTTTACATTTTGAGGTTGGTAGCACTAGAAACAGACCAAATATAGAGTTGGTCATCAGTGTGACTCGAGAAAGTAGCTAAGGGATGTAGAGGGGGAAAAGGAAGCTGAAGAAGACTTTCAAGGACAGAATGAACAATGTGTGATGACTCATAGTAGATATGAAGGTGACAGAGCCATAGACGACTTTCTTGCTGGGCTGAAGATGCAGGAAGCCTGGGATAGAATCACTTAAACAATGGAGTTTAGATGTCTAAAAATGAGGAACACTACAGTCTGCATTTTCCCCACTGCTTTTTTTTTAAACACTGCTCTATTGACATTCAACTTTGAGAACTACCTTTGGTGAGCTCTGTATATATAGCTAGAATGGCAATATGAACAGGAGACAATGCTTGCACTTAAATAGCTGGACTCTCCACCGAGAGAAGGGCTGTATTCAACATCACAGTTCTGTGCAGTCTGTTCAGTGGGTCAAGTAGCCTTGTCAGAGAAGTCACAGCATCTTCTCAGAGCCCATCTTCTTAGTAAGAGTTCAGATTAGTGTTCTGGGACACTCAAGTTCATCTTGTAATTTTCATTGGCGACTGCCAGAACAAGATGGCAGATTTCATCAGGTATCAAGGGCTCACAGTTTTTCATAATATATTTTTAGTGATTGAAAACAACTGGTATTTGGGGACTTCCAGACTTTACCACATAGGCCCTTCTAGGAGAGGAAGTTCAAAGACCTTGCTACGGTTAAAGTTACAAAGCAAAAGGTCATGAGTTTTTTGTTTGTTTGTTTTTGTTTTTATCTAAAACATAATATTTTACAGGAATCAAGATCCTTTTAAATCTGTGGCTTTTGAATATGAAAAGCAAACTTTAAGTGGCTCATAATGTCTGTATAAGGACATTGCAATTGTGATTTGAAAGCTAAGTGAATAGCCTGTGTTCTTTCTGAGTTATAATATCCCCACATTCTAATGGAAAGGCCTTTGACCGGTGATGTAAGCAACTGAAGACAAAATTCAACCATAAGCACCTTGATTTTCATTCTTTGTTTCCTTCCAAACAGTATGCTATGTGCCAGATGCTAGCAGAGAAAGTGAGGCCTCCAAGCAGGAGTAAATATTAACTCCTTAAATCTCACTGTGAATTATCTTAAATCTCACTTAAATGCCACCAGAAAGTCAGTGTAGTGTTATTTAACAGCAAACAATGACATTGTGTTATTTCCAGGAAAATGCATGGAACCAGCATCATCCTAAGTCTCACAAAGACAACTGTTGTATGCTTTCTCTCATATTAAATTCAGAGAGGGAAGATGTGAAACGAAAAGGGATCTGTAGGGTATTTAGAAGGGAATGAGAGAATAATGGGAGATAGAGAGGGTGAATATGATCAAAGTATATTGTATACATAAATGGAGTCATTATAATGAATCCTCTCTGAGTACTTAATACATGTTAATTAAAAAGAATAACAAATGAAAATAGGGGCTGGAGAGATGGCTCACCAATTAAGAGCACTGACTGCTCTTCCAAAGGTCCTAAGTTCAAATCCCAGCAACCACATGGTAGCTCACAACCATCTGTAATAAAATCTGATGCCCTCTTCTGGTGTGTCTGTAGACAGCTATAATGTTCATATAAATAAAATAAATAAATCTTTTAAAATAATAAAAATAACAAAATCAGGCTAGTGCTGCAATTATAGCTTAAAGCTTTTTATTTTAAAGATTATCTGTAGAGGCTCTCTGTGTGTTTCACTGTGCCCACAGTGCATGCCTACATGAAGTTTTATACATAAATTTGCACAGAAACATAGCTCCCAATGGAAACAATCCACATTTCTAGCAACTGATAACTAAAGAGAATTTGGCATATCCAACAATAACAAGGAATGGCATGTGTAACCTGCTACAGCTTGGATGAACCTTTACTATGTCATACTATGCCAGCAACAGATTACTGTTCCAAGATTACTTTCCCTGGGGAGATGAAGTGACATCACTCCTTCCTCATAAGACCCAAGGACAAATGAAAATACTATTCTATCCAAGTTTTCCCTTCCCTTGGAGCCAATGAACTTATTGGGCTTAGTTACAGGCCATGAGTGGGAAGGTTTGGTAAGAGCATAGGTGGCCCAAAAGCCACTGAACTAGAAAGTCTCCACACAGCATGGATGATGGCTTCTCCATGGCCACATAGATGGAGCACCTCTCATTATGCATCCCTCCATATACTCTAGAATGTCTGTAAAACCTTTAGGCCATATGTAATTAGGACTGAATCACATAGAAAACACTGGAAGGACTGGCTGTTCTTTTTCTCATTATATGAGAGTAGGTCTGGTCATTAGTGACTCGCTTTGGTAGCTACAGCTGATCTGATGAATATGGGAGATTTTGTTCAGAAAATAGGACTCTGTGTCATCCATATATATACGTTGTTACATCATGACACTTAAATGGAATGTGTAGGGATAGGAAGCAGTTGAGTGATTGGTACTTCTCAGATACTGAGAAGAAGGGAATCTGCTCTGACGACTAGGAAATAGGATTTCGTGAGTTGTGTTGAAAACTTGCTAAATGTAAATGGAGATGAGGGTTGCAGAACTTTAAGTATGCTCAAGACCCACAGGAATTTGCTCTCCAAAGTGTTGTATTCTATGCTAGATCAACTGTATTTTGATAATGCTCTCTTTTGTTTTGAGGAGGTTATTCTAGGCTATGAGATTAGATGTTTAGATAGTCATAGAATAACAATGAATCATTAGAACACATAAATGTTTAAGTGCTGTAAGAGGAATAAATTAGAAACACCAAAGGTATTATATAGAGTATTAAAAAAAATGAACTGCAGTTCATTTGTTTAATTTTATTTCGTGTATATTGGCATTTTTGTCTATATTTATGTTTGTGTGTCACATACATGCAGTGTCCAGAATGCCAGTACTCAGCTTGCTTTCCCTGTTCTATTCACTCAGCTAACCCCAGTCTATCATAAGGTGCCACCCATATTAAAGGTGGTGTTCCTTCCTCAATTAAATCGATCTAGATAATCCTTTTCAGGTTAACTTATCCAGATACACCCTCACAGATAAACAGAGACTCATAAATCCAATAAAGTTGATGATCCAGAATAACCCCCACAGATGCTTCTATACAATAAAACACTCTTTTAAAATGAATGGATGAATCAACCAACTGTATGATCTTGAGATTTAAAATATCTGGTGTCTGGACTTTCTGTAGGATACAGACAGTAAATTGTAGAGTTTAAAAAAGAGATGAGCCTTGGGTGAGCTGTAGTGTGTTCTGTTTGTTTGTTCTTGTGGTTTTGTTTTAAAGGAACTGGTACCTATTTGAAATCTGAGATCTACAGAGAATAAGTTGAGGTTTTCTTGAAAGTTAAAAGACAAATGCCAAGAGCTGCAGTAGTCCCCACACCAATATGGAAGATGAGTTGTGGGATGCACTATGGGAAAGGCATAGAGAGTCAGCCAGGGTAGGCAGGCCACTATGTCAGCACAGTGCCCTTCTGAAAGCACGACAGTCAACACGCTTCTTCCTCAGATTCCCATATGGTGGGCTTAGCATGAAGCTCTGGATCTTACTGATCAAGGGGATACGCTGTTGCAGCACATGCCTTTATGCTGATGGAGCACTTGTTCCTGTCTCTGCTCACATCTTTTCTTAAGCAGAATGTACAGCTGTGCAATTCTCAAAAAAAAAAAAAAAAAAAAAAAAAAAATCAGTGCTCCAAAACACAGAAATGGCAACTACCCAAATCTGTCCATGCTATATGAGCATCAGATTATCACAGGTACTCCAGTAAATCTTCATTAACTCAGGTAACAGTCATTGTTAAAGAAAAGAATGTTTCATCTTTACTTCCTTAGGGAGTAGAAGATCCACCTTGAGTCTAGAACAGTGGCTCTCCACTGGTGGGTTGTGATGCTCTGATGGTCGAATATTGGATGTTCGGCATTATGATTACTGACAGTGGCAAAAAAGAGGCAGTTATGAAGCAGCAATAAAATGATTTTATGGCTAGGGGTCACTACAACATGAGGAACTGTATTAAAGGGTAGCAGCATTAGAAAGGTTGGGAACCACTGGTCTAGAAGATGAATCACAGAAAATGGTGCAGGAGATTCCTCAGTGCTTTGCTGGTCTGAAGGTAAACGACCTTGAACCTCACTGACATACTTAAATAGCCTAATGACTAAGTTGCCATGCTCGACCTTGCTGGATCATCATTGCTCACCACTTATGGATGCAACCTATATGCTATGGTTTTGTCAGAACTATTAGGGACTCCCTTGTAAAGCACAGTGAAGTTATTAAAAAGACATTTTCATGTAGTTAGCAATAAATGAGGAAAAAAGCACAATGGTGCTGCTACTTTCTGAATGTGGTAAAATATATATATATATATATATATATATATATAAAGCAAGCATAGGAAATGTGTCTTCTCCAATAGATCTCAACTTTGGTGCCTTAACCTCCTAAATTATGTGGCGTTTCCTTTTCAATTCACAATTAAGCCAGGACAGACCTTAAGCATGAGTTACTTGTTCTCTCTGGAGCTGCTCACATCTCAGTTAAGACTGATGAATTACCTTAACCAGTCATTGTTTCTGTCCTTGCCTTTAACAGCTAGGACCTACTATAGTTTCTGACATAGGGAGCTTTCTCAGCCCTGGAATAGTAAAAGCAATCCATCCCAGACTTTAGCAGTGGCATTTAACCAACTGAGAAATGGCTCCTGTGCACTTAGGCTGAAGTCTAATCTAGTCATTTTAGCCAGCAGAATGGCTGCTGCCACAAAACCACAGAGGCTACTAGATACAGCATAGAAGGAACTAGAAAGTAACAGGGCTACAGTCAAAGACACTGAATATTGTGTGCCTAAAACTGCAAACACAGGCTTGAGGCCATCAGTTCAGAAGAGTGTTCCTTCCCAAATGCCTGACAATGCATCCCTTATAAAACTCTTGCAACCAGATGAGCAGCTCGGCCAAGTGCCAGTGCTGTCTGAGATCTGTTCCATGCTACTGAACTATACCAATTGTGGAACAGAGCTTTATTAAAGAGAACAGGAAGTCTGTTGTGGCCAAGGCAATTTGTAGTGGTCTGAAAGCAAAGACTTCTCAGAAAGGAAATTCTTTTTAAAAGTATTAATACCCTTAACAAGTAGGACTCTTTATCCTTCTATTTTGAACAAGTTACTTGTGCTCTAACACAAGCACTCTAAACAAATATAAAATAAGTGGAAAGGGACCAATGTTTTGAAAGTTTTAACCTCATGGAGGCCTTTTGGTTGTTTCAGACAAATGTTCCAGTGTTATACTGAGATAGTTAAGCATGTTAGAGCATGCACACGCATGCATAGGCACATTCCCATTTTCATGCTATGTTTGTGTTGTACAAGGTATTTGGCATACACAAAAGTTGCAAAATAATGTCCTAGATTTATCACAGGGTTTTCTGAGTGTGATTCAAGTACAATGATCTTATTTAATAGAGAACAAATCTTGACTAGAGATCACCAGGAATCCTTCAATGCATTATACATCTGAGGAGGTAGATTCCTGACTCTGTGGTGTGATTTTTCATCTCATGTGTTGTATATGGATATTAATTTATGTATTTGCCTATCTTCCTTATGCTAGGTCACTAACAAAATAGCCATATGAGAGCCTATCCTTCCATGTTGAACCCAGATTCAGAAACATACTGTTTTGGGTTTTAACCAACTAAACCAGCTACAAACTCATTCCTTTTTACCAGCCAGGCAGTGATCCTCAGAGAGCAATAAGTGTGTGGTATCACTCTGACCCTTGTTTGGAATCATGACACTCTGCCTCCCACCAGGTTTAAGGGATATTTTAGAACAGCTGAAATTTAATAAATGAAAATTTTTTAAAAAGGAACTAATGCCATCATTTTTTGCAAATAAGAAAAAAATTTTGACACTCTTCTTTAGTTTAACAATACAAATGCATTGTATTTTTTATGTTATAGAAGACAAACTTGTAACCTTAATTTTAATGCTCTTTGAAAACAAAACAAGTGCTTTGTGTATTTGTGAACTGTCTTTCCAAAGTCATTCCTGGGCCAATGGCATCTAAACAAGAATCCTCAAGACTCAATCTAACAGAGGTATTAGTATTTACAGAGAGACTAAAAACAAAGAAGCAACCTGAAGGAGGAAATGTACAAGGAATTAGAAATGATTTAAGTCCAAATATCTATAACCTGACTTCATTGCACTCTACATGGAAACAACTTCCTGGTCTGTCTGCAGACATCTGCCTTATCTACAAGATCTACACTTGCTCTCTTTGTCTATACCGGACTTAAGATGGCAGTCTAGCGCTAGCATCCTCTTTAGGTGCTAAGACGTCCTGAAGCTTTCTGAGCTTTCTCTATCCCTCTACTGCATGCCGAGCATTACTGTCACGGAACAGAGTATGGGGAACATCTTTTCCCCATTATTTTAACCCTCTGATCTTATTAGAGTCCTATGACATTCTTCCTCTTTCACATGTTGAAACCCATACTTCCCATGGGTGTGAGCATGGATATACTCCCAAAGACATTTCCAAATATCATATGCATTCACACTTGCACACGAATATACAGATTGACGTAGTACAAGCACACACATACCACACCCATGAACAACATGCAAACTTAGGGCATCTATACATGCTATAGCAACACACCCTTATGTATAACCACAACCACACACCTGCAGGCACTGTATAGACACACTCATGTGTTACACTAATCACATGAGCTACTGGCCACACCCACACATAGCAGAAACTCTGATGCTCTCATATGCATTGACATGTCCTTTTACTGAGTATATATATATAAACTACATGCATACACTCAGAAAATTCAACAGATAACCAATTAAGTGTTCTATTGAACATTAAGGTTATGACAGTGACAAGAAATTATTTTCTCACATGGGACTAGCACCAGGGATGAACAGAACATTTAAAGAAAATCCCAAGTCTGAGATCAGGAATGATCCATACAACATGCCTATTGCTGGCCAAGCTGGCTGCAGCACCCATGAAATCAGAGGACCAAGCTATAGGTCCCTGGTGTACCCATTTTTCCTAAACAGTGGGTTTTGAGATTCTTACCTGTTTTAACCACTAATCCAGAAACATGTCTTGCATCAGGACCAGTTTAAATAAAGTGTAGTTGGCATGTCAGAAACTCCTAGTAATCATTTATGATTGGGGGAATGTTTGTGTGATATAAAAACTCTCAGTGATTGGTACCATGAGTGGCACTGTCCTAGCCCTTTGCCACATAAACATGAGATCATACAGACAGGATGAAGCCCATGGCCATGATACAAAAACTAGAAAAAACTATAAGCCAAAGACCCGAGACAAAGCAAGTGAAAACAACCTTTCAAGTTCTACTTGAAATGTTTCAAGATGTACTTTACATATTGGTTTATGTGAACCGATTTAATAGAATGCTATTTAAGTAGCTATTTGTTTGAATTTGTGAAAAATCCTTTAATTATTTTAACAGAAAATAGCATTTAAAACACGACCTATTTTTCAAAGTCCAAATTTATTGTACTTCTTCCCATCTATGTTTATATAACACACACACACACACACACACACACACACAGGCATGCACACCCATATACTTCCCAAAACGGGCAAAGTTAGGGTGTTACTATTTACAATAGGATTTTGTAAGTTTTTAAAACTCATTTCAAATTTATCTTAACATGAACAGCAGGAACAGTAACAAAAGATTCCAATAGAAACTGGTCACAAACACAGACGTTCACATTTTTCCTCTCAATAATAAAAGCCGTCTTAGAACTTTTGACTTTGACAGATGAAGTGGTAACTAGGGGAGTTCTAGTAGTCCTGTTTTTAGGGCTGTTTGGCTTTGCTCTAGTTTTACAGGGATTAAAGTAGTAAGGGCGGGGTGGGCGGGAGGCGGTGAACCTCTCTGCCCGGCTCTGTGACAGTATATTCTGGTATTTGTGATGTAGTGGTTCACTCTACACTCTCAAGATGGAAGGCTTAATTTCTTTTCATTGTTCCTCCCAGACAGCCACGGTTTCCTGGGATATCCGAACACTATATTCTACTGTACCAGAAGAGGCAGAACACAGGGCAGAAAGTCTGCTGGTGAAAGAGGTAAGTGCGGGGCTTTCATCCATGGCTCTCTAAAGTGTTTGCTCCCACCCCAGCCACCATGCCAGGCAATCTTAACTTGCTTTCTTCTACTACCCAACAGCGTGCCCATCTGCAAATGAGAATTTTACAGATTCTCTCAGTTTCGATGTCTTTAAACCTCTGGGTGGCCTTCCATCTTTCTGTAGCCATTTTTGTTTATGTGGTAACTGTTGTCTTTTAGGATTCTCTTTCCTTTGTTCGTTTCTTTAAACGTCTACATTGAGAAGTATTTAAGTCTGTCAATATAAAGATGTGATTTGGTTTTACTGCTTCAGACAGCGTAGGGAAAACAAAGAAGACCGGACCTTATGAGAGTGTTGGATTTTAGAGTATGTCTTTAGAAATATAGTTCTCTTGACTGCTAGGAAAAGGGGTGGTGATAAATTTCTCTGGACAACTTGACAGACTGACTTGAATTCAGTCGGTGGGACAGCCAGACACCAGGCTGCACACAGCTGCTGAGTAGCAGGACTTTGCAGGATGAAGCCAGTCCCTCCTATACACACAGTAGTGGGTTAGAGTGCAGAATAGCACAGGTTAGCTAACGGAGAAAGGTTCCGAATGTCCTCATTATTTTAAGTCAGAGCTGACCATTGGGCAATACTTCCTGCACCTGCATATGAGCTCGTTGTGGTTTTGTGGGTTTTTTTTTTTTTCTTTAAAAGCCTGCCCTGAGATATGACTGTTGTTGCTGTTCAGATAATTTTGAGCTAAGTCCCTGATCTGATCAGTATTGGGATATATGTTCAATAAACAATCCCTGTCTGAAAAAAGAAAGAAAATGATGTATCCTGGTTAGGATACTGAGAATTCTAATGAAACTTTTATGATAATTATCAAGTTAGACTGTTTAACCAGGTCATCTTACATAATTAACCATAAACTTCACAGTCTTTATAAAGACCCCCCTATTTGGGTGGTAGATTTAGTTCCTGATATCTTCTAGGGTTTTGTTGTTGTTGTTGTTGTTGTAAACATAAGTAGAATCTTTGAAGAACATTTTCTTTTTTTACTGTAATTGTTAATATATTTTATGTCTTTTAAGCTATTGATTTCAATATGCATTACTAAGTCATCAAATTCTGTATGATTATTTAATTTTTAGACCCAATGTTACATCATTTTCAAATAATTGAATTTTCCTTCTTTTCAAATAAGCATATTATATCCTTTATTTTTGTCTTATTGTATTATCTAATATCTACAAAATAATGTTGAATAATAATGTTAATATTGGATGTGCTGCTGTCTGATTTATTTCGCTTTTAGGAGAAGCCATTATTACCTTATTCATTCTGTAAAATACCGGCTTTTATTTTATTTTCTGATACTGCATAATTGCCTTTTAACAAATGCCTTTGAAATGTTTATGCATGGTTCCCTTCCACCAGAAGACCTAATCAACTGATATACGCTTTTTTTTATAGCTCAGCAGTGAAGTAGAGCTCATAAATTCTTTGCATGTTTACTTGCATTTGTGTTATGAAACTCCTTGTTTATCTGGTGTTATTACCCTAATAAGATTCCTTACTGCTGTCTTATTGCAAGCTTTTGTATAGACATGAGTACATTTTGCATCTTATACGGGAGTTCATTTGCATCTATAAACATGAGGAAAATTCATTTCTATCTTTTACCTTACTTAGTTGATATTACAGAAAAATCTTCCTCTAAAAATATTAATTGGGGGATACAACAATAGTGGCTAAAAGATTGACAGGACACTATGAAAACTTCTGGGGAACAAAGGTATGATTTTACCAGGACACACGGAATGAAGAGTTACAAACCTTGTGTAACTCCATTGATACCACTAGATCATAGCGAATGTACTGTACAACAAAGAGTAAGTCCCACCAGCAGCAACAGTAGAAGCCATGTTTAGTGAGGAGCCCTTGCTGGGAATAAAGCCAGTGAGGTCAGTTTTAGAGAGTTTTTAGCATATATTTGAGCCAAGGATGCATGTATTTCACCTACAAGGTTCTCTGTGCTAACAGCTCCCAGAAACCCCAAATTCCCACCTGTACTGAAATTGTACCTGAAATACTGACAGCTGCCGAGATCCGAGAACAGTAAACCAAATGTGATAATCTGCCCATGTTTTCAGCCATTGCCTATGAGCAATTGGGCTTCAAAATAATTGCTGGGCAAATCACCTTGTGTTTTTCAGATTTTGGTAGTGATCAGAATTGAGATTTGTTTGATGCCTCCATGAATTAAGTAAGTTTTCATAAGTGGAGAAGCAAATATATCAAGTCAACAATGTGGCTGAACTGCACTTTTTCTATGTCACACAATAAATAAAGGGGAAAGACCACAGTGTCTAGAGCAGGTGATTAACTAGCAAATAGGAAAGACAGCACCCAGCATCTGTTTCTCTTATTACCTAAGAAAGAAATTTCACATGAATAAACATTTAAATTAGGCGGAAAGAGTTACAAAAGGGTCAGAGAACGTTTTAAAACAGAAACAAGGAAGATTGACAAATTTAACTCTGTAAAAGTTTAAATTTCAGTACGACAAATAGTATCCTAAAAAAAATGATCACATCACCTACAGCTCATTATATATTCTAATATATGCAGGATGCATATAAATTTCTAACAGTCAAAATTTTTAAAGGTGTATTATTTTAGTTTATATGTGTGTGTACCTGTGTGAGTTGATATGCTCTCTGTGCATGCAGGTAGCTATGGAAACAGAACAACAGGTCCCATGGAATTTGAATTTTATGCAACTATAAAATGGCAGGAATGGGTGCTAGGAACCAAACATGGGTCCTCTGCAGGAGCGCTTAGAGCTCTTAACCACTAGGCCGTTTCTCCAATGTTCAAAACTCTGCAGATATTAAAATGAAAAAGACAACCCAAGGAAATATATCCAAAAGATAGCCATAGGTGGGGAAATACAGTTAGCCAAGAGCCAAGTCGTTGTTCCATGTACTTGTAGCAAAATACAAATTGAAGCAATTTTTTCATGTAATAGCTAAAGTACAAGAAAATTAAGATGAAAGTGTTTTATTATGGTGACAGTAAAGGGGACATGCCATTGCCACATGGTTCAAAATAAATCTATAGCTTTTGAAGTGTGATTCACAAGTAAACTTTACAGTGTCATATATACATATACATATATATGCAGATATTATTGCAAGCATGTGTACCTCTGATTTGGAAACTTTTAAATATCAATAGAGATTCTGCTTAAAACATTTTGTTAGCATATCTCTATTTTGTAATAATACAGCCAATAAAACATTTGTATTGTATTTAAAAGCCTGGAATGGTGGTATTTAATTCCAGCACTCAGGAAGCAGAGGCAGGTGGATCTCTGAGTTTGAGGCCAGTCTCATCTACAAAGGGATTTTCAGGATCACCAAGGTTACACAGAGAAACCCTATCTCAAAAACCAAGTGTGTGTGTTTGTGTGTGTGTTTCTATATACATATATCGATACATATGCATTTAAATATCTCTAAATCTCTGTGATACATTGTTATAAGAAAAAAAGCTAGTCATAGATTGTGAAGTATGGTATTACTTATGGCATAAACTCCTAAGTCCATGTATAAGTGTACAGTGTTAGGTCTTGTAGGGCAAAGAAATGTCTGAAAGTGAATTTTTCAATTGAAAACACTTTCTGAGTAATTATTTCAAACTTATTTTTAAATGCTGCCAGAATTGGAACCCAAGTGCATGACCAATTAACCCAAATCCCACAACCAATTCAAAACTGCCTCCACTAATCTTTAACAACGTCATGTCTCCAAGTTTAATGCTGTCACCTGGAAACCACATGTGTTCAGTGCAGGAGGCCTCCCGGGCCTGTGGGATCCTCAAAGTCTGAAGTTCCGTGTTTCCAGAGCCCCTGTACTACAACTTCCAATGTCATTCCCTCTTGCTGTTCTCTAAGAAATTCCCCTTTCCTTGCCAGCAGGTGGACCAGCAAGGTTTGCCTTTCTTTTGTTCATTCCCCTGTGGGGAACCCTCTTCCCTTTGTTTTTGTTCCACTTTGCTTACCTTTTATCCACTTGCCGACTTCTCCCACTTCTCCAGTCTTCCACTTTCAATTTTCGACCTCTCAAAGAGAATTCTTCCGAGGAAGGGAAACAAAGAAGGAAAGAAATGGCTTTATTTTCTGTATCCTCCATAGCACAAAAGGCCCTGGATTGCACTTGGTTTGAAAGATGGAGATGAAGGAGAACCTTGCTTTACAGTCTGGGAGGCAGGAAAGTCCTACTTAAAAGTGTCTCCCAGTAGCAATGGAACAGCAATAACCAGGCCTGCAGTGGCAGATAAAAAGGAAAAGGGACTACAGAGAGCTGCTTCAAGATGGAGCACACACACACACACACACACACACACACACACACACACACACCACCACCACCACCACCACCACCACCAGCACCACCAGCACTACCACCACCCAGAGAATTATGCTCAAAGAAGAGTTTTAACCTCAAATACTAACAGCCACCAGTCATGACTGTCTACTTGCTTTGTGCCAGAAAGGCATCTAAACCATTCACTTATAATAATTACAAACAAATGTTACAGCAAAGCATCCTCTTCTAGAGATGAGGAAACGGTGTCAGAGAACGATTAAGAAATGTATGCAGGCAGTGTTGTATGGACAAGAATATGCTCAGTATCTAACCACAGGCCATGGAGTTGGAGTCCCCGAAC
The DNA here is from genome assembly GCF_963924665.1 of Micromys minutus. Taxonomy (NCBI): domain Eukaryota; kingdom Metazoa; phylum Chordata; class Mammalia; order Rodentia; family Muridae; genus Micromys; species Micromys minutus. The sequence continues at coordinate 30,071,012 of NC_137954.1, read as the reverse complement.
TTTTGACTGGCAATGCTCACTGCCAATGCGAAGCTTTACCCTAGTGCCTACTGGAAGGAATCTGTTCTAGTGCCCTGCTGCATCCCCTGCCCAGGTTATCCTAATACGTATAGTCATTAGACTGCACAGTAGGAACACTCGTAGAATTTCTGAAACCAGACAAATGCAGCTAGCACTTAAAGCAGACTCAGACATGTGCAGGGTTTGTGCAGAATGCTGTACAGAGCTTCCTTCTTGCTCCACCCTGTATCAAATTGCCCAGTGACTCCATGTGGTGGCAAGGACACATGTCGTGGTTGCTAGGCAACAAATTGGAAAGAATCTTGGTTCGATACATCTGGCTGAATGAAAATCTTGGATTTTCTCTCACATTACTCTACACTGACAGTTCCCAGCCTTTTGTCAAAGGCAGTGGGCATTCTTTTCCTCAGTCTGGAATGACTTAATATTTTTAAAGGGAATTAAATAAAACAAACCATGTTTCCCTTTCTGCTTAGTGATTTATCCTCCCTGTCTAGTAGAGAAAGCTCCAGTGCCCCCCCCCCCACACACAGAAGTATAGGCTCATTTCATATCTACAGCGTTGCCAGTTATGAAAACATCCAGCCACAGTTCAGCAACAATGTACATTCAGGACCACAGTTAAGCATCCTGCAACACAGGCAACATACACCCATTGTACAGCTTCATCTACAAGCCTCACATGGTTACCTTGCCTATGTGCACAGAGTGCAGCAATCTAATCTGGTTCACTCTGACTCTGGACTCAAAATTTCCTTAAAGCCAAATGCTTCGTATTTCCACTGGTAGCAAAGAAACGTCATTTATTTTGGCATGTGATTAGTCTTTCTGCCTCAGCTTCTCAGTCTTATATAGGACCATTAACCTAGTGATGTGATCCTGAAAATAGAGCTAGCAAAGGCATGGAAAAACAATGGCTTGGGAAGATTGTCTTTATCCCTCAATGTACTTTATACACCTCTGTTTAACCAGTAATCTGTTTAACCAGTAAAAATAAGTAAAGTTAGTGCTCCTGGGAAAAAGCAGGTACCACTCCTGCTGGGGACCAGAGCAATAAAAGAGTATAGAACTCAGAGTTCCTGAGCAAAGCTTAAATAGTGAAATTTCTCTTTAAATCTGCACAAATGGGTACTGTGAAACTCAGCTCACTAATTAAAGCTAAGCTGCTGGTTTATTCAACAAAAGAAAATGAAAGCAGCAGAGTGAACAATGTGAGGGCTCACAAGAAAACGGGGCCTGGAGCAGATGAGCCGATGAGGAAGACACTGGCCAAGGACTAAGCTTTCAAGTTGCTTTAATACCAAAGCCCATTTGATTAACGGAACCCAACCTCTCTATAGACGCAAAATCAACATAAAATGAGAAGAAAACATAGCTCATACTTTTGCCTTAGAATAAGATACTTAGGGACTAAGTGTTCTGGCAACAATACTTAAAAACAGAAATAATTTCCTTTACGCCTCTAGCTAGACTAGTACATAGATGTTCAGAGTCATTATGTCCTATGTTTATGTAGACAGTACAGAGCTACCATGGAAAGTTCATATTTTATGCAGAAATTCTAAACTAGAAGTAGTGGAGTTCTCCAGGAAGAGAAGGAAAATAGGACCAATGACAGAATAGAAAATATATATTATATTTAAGGAGGAAAATGTTAAGCAGCCATAAGATTTTTATAATAAAAGCTTGATGACCTCGTACTTTGAATTAAGGCACAGTTAGTTTCATACTAGCAGGATATTGTGCAGAAACACAGTTCACCAAAGTATTTGCAAGTACTACATACACAAACACACACACACACACACACACACACACACACACACACACACACAGGGGCGGGGATTAACTTTAATTAATAGACATCCATTCAAACCATTTTAGAAGCAAATATGTTATAAACTATTTTTCAGATTTATTTTACCATGGCTCAAACAATCTGTTTTCTTGTACCATATTGAGAAACACATTTGATAAATGCTGGCCTTGAGCTGATAAAAAGAAATCACTCTGAAGTAAGGACACCATATATATTTCAATTAAAATAGAAGTAGCTGTCCAGTTACCCAACATGCATGCTTGTCTTTGGAGCATTTACTAATGATGCAAAGAAGAGTATTGAAATTTCAAGAGCAAATAAGTAGTAATTTCTTCTCATAACCAAACCCCTACTGTTGATTCTTATTGTTAAGATCCAAATGTCTGCTTTTGTCCATGGGTGACTCATTACTAGGGCGTGATTCCCATACAAGCCTCTGAGAAAGCTGATCGGTGGACTCTTCCTCATCAAGCAAATTGTCAGAACAAACAGGGCTGTATTTATGCTTAAAGTCAATAATAATGACCAGGGAGGCCAAAGAAACACCTTTTCAGCCATTAAATAACTCCCTTCAATCCTGTGACCAATTAATAGGCTATATTTTTCTGTTTTTCTGAAAGTAAATCTGGGTCCAGGAGCACAAACATGTTGTTACTGCTGCTGCCCCCAATTTAGTTCATCGAAGTTAATTATTGCCACTTTCTGGTGTGCTAAATTCTTTAAATAGAAAGTTCCTTTTCCAGTGATGTACTGTTACTGTGGATCATGGCGTACTTAAGCTAGCATGGAAGTAAAGAAAGGCATCAACCACTCACTGTACAGCTGGGCTGGATTAATTAATTATTTAGCATGTACCACATCACTAGGCAGATGTTTCCCAGTCCTTGCTCCTGAAGAGTACAGTACCAGGAAGAGTCACACACCTATGGTCAGTCTGACGAGCAACCCCCATGAGTATTACTGAGAAAAAAAAGCAAGGCCAGGTTCCCATAGCCAGAGAAATATAACAAAAGCACACTAAAGGATAGACTGGTTGCTGAGGATTTGAAGAAAAGTTGGACAGACATGAGGCTATTAATATCCTAGGAGGGTAGTTATACACATCTGTAATAACTGTAAGACTGAGAACCGATACTTAGAATCAAACAAAGATGAACGGCCAAAGGGCATGTATGGCCAAAAACATCAAGCTCAATGAATGTGGTAATTTGGACTCAGTATGGATCTTTAAGAGAAAGTTTCAGAACTTAGTGGAGTGGAATGGACTGGCTATAGTTGTAGTACATTAACGCCCAAGGAGATGTGGGAAAGGTCACCATAAATTCAATAAATATGCTGTGCTCTTCGGACAGAATGCTTTATGCACAGAGAAGGTAAAAGTTGTTCACTGAGTCAGGCATTGATCTTGAATTTACATGCCAAAGTGCTAACGGAAAAGGCAAAATTTCCCCCACAGAAAAGGCACTGTGCTGAAAGAAACTCACACTGAGGAAAATGTAGAGAATGGGATTTCTTCCTCTTTCTGTCTCATCACCTAGATTTTGTCAAAATTCATTCAGTGAATTCAGGAGAAAAGTGGGAATTCCGATTTAGAAGCCACAGCACACGGCTTCCTGGAACGAGGCTTAAGTGTGTGGTAGAAGTTAAGAGGTGGAGAGCAACTCGACATGATTTCAAATCAGCTTCATGCTGCTCGTCCTCGTTAGCTATAAGTAACATGTCTAGTGGTAACATTTATCTTGTTTCAAGAAAACTTGATTGTATTTTTGTTTGTGGATAAAATGATTAATTTTATGTCTGATTTTGGACTGCCAGGCACATTATGAATCCACTCATCCAAAGTGCCTTTGTTTAGTGTACTTGATACAGATGTTTTTATGCCTAAAGAGCATGAGATCAATAAACATGAAAACCTTTCAATAGTTTCTTTAAGAAAATAGGCACATTCATAACTAAAGTGGATTAAACTTATGCCTACCCTGAAAACACTGGACAGCAAAGGAAGAAGCCTTAGACTGAAGGCCAGTGTTTCTTACTTTAGAACTGACTTGCATTCTATAATATCAGGCTACAAAAACCATTTATATTCCGAAGAACATTGAGAGGTGTGAAACATTTAACTCCAGTTGTTAAAAACAACTATATTCTTGCCCAACAAAGTTAGGATTAAGAAGAACATTTCATTTGTGTATATATGTTGGCTTTTATGGTTGATAGTTTTATTAATGAATGAGGTTCTTGTTTCCTGGGTAAAGGTTTTTTTTTTTTTTTTTTTTTTTTTTTTTTTTTTTTTGGAAGGTGAGAGACCTCATTTGGTGTATACTTTTTAAAAAATAAGTTTGAAGTAAGGCTTATTTTATAGCCTTGAAATTTTAATGAGGATATTAAATGATATTAATTATAAACTTTAATGGAGACACTGAAGGTCAGTTTTCCTTATTTGGTCTGCTCTCATTTGCACATGAGCATTCAATTTCTGTCATAGCTGGACCATCGATTAGGATGTTCAAAAGCAAACTGCCAATGCCATATTTACTAATACCAAGCACACAAAAGACAAGAAAGGTAAAGTAAATGCATTTAGAATTGAGTGATTTCAGGATGAGACATACCAGGAAAACTACTAATGAAAAATATTGGGGAAAAATGTATCATATTTCATATTAGTAATCTGAAGAAATTAATCTTCTGTTCACTAAAGTCGCTAGAAAAATAATAGTCTTGGTAAACATAAAGAAAGGGCTATTCCAGTTTAAAGTTGGCTTCTTCATCTGAACAATAACCTTCCCCCTCCCCCCATAGAATGTTCATCAGTAGAAAAAAAATTCCTGTGCACCAGTTGGGAAACTTGGAAAGTAATGCTGTAAATTCACATTTTGGGTTTAAACTGAATCTTCCAGTCTGATTGAATTATAACCCAAGTCTCATGTTTACATGAGAACAATGCTTGAATCATAATGCCAAGGGGTTTTAGTGTCAGCCATTATTCATGTCCTAAAACATTACTGGGAAGACCTTGCTAAGGGATTACAATATGTATTTCTAGGGAGGTCCAAATGTTGTTTGTGAAAGTTCAGCTGAGCACAATTGAAGAAAACAAGCCAACATTTGTCTCATTTTTAACTCCCAGTCAGCAGAGATATTTTGGGACCCTTCAAACCACTCACAACTTCAAAATAACGGCACGTACTTCTTTCATTGATATCGGGTATTTCATGTGGCATTCTGATTACAATGCGCATATGGAGTCTGCATACTTACGTATAGCACTAGCCAATACCATGTGATTCTTTAAAAAATACATTTTCAATATGCAATGTTGTTTTATCTGCATGTATGTCCATGTAAGGGGGTCAGAAGCTGTAGAACTTGAACTGCAGACAGGCATGAGCTGCCGTGTCGTTGCTGGGAGTTGAACCTGGGTCTTCTGAAAGAACAGCCAGTGTTCTTAACCACTGAGCCATCTCTCCAGCCCCTCCCTCATGGGGTATTTTTAGAAGCAGAGTTGACTTTCATTCAATACGACCATTCGTACTATCTGAAACTAGGTCACACATATGTCACAGTGTTGGTGGTGTCTAAACACATTTTTTACTTCCCAGCTAAGTGTTTGACAAGTTGGTTTTGCTGTCCAACTTGGTTTTAGACAAGCAGAAATTAATTGTTGTGCATTAGGAGAATGTGCCACATAGGTGATCCAACTGAAGAACCCATTGTTCCCGGTGCCTTTTCTTTCGTTTCTATGTAACCATGTGTTAAGTGACCATGTGTCCTGCTTTATAGGAACAATCCCTTGTGCTGTTGACCTGGCTAATGACACCTCTGTTCCTGAAGAAAGGTCTCATGTAGGCAATAAATTATCCACTCGTATATTCAATGTGTAATTTGCCTTTATTCACTAAATTTCATGATGCTTCATTTTCAACATGGACTCAATAACCATGGCACAAGTATAAAAATTGTTGTGTTTTACAAATGTAGAATTACTCAGCGAGGATGCAGAACCACAGTGGTTCCTTTTATGGCCGCATTCATTTTTCTGGCAAGAAACTACCCGAGTGATTAAATAAACCTCCATAGCCAGAAGGGAAAATAATTTTGTGACTAATAAGCCATTTGTTACCTTTTGAGTGCTTCATAGCCAGAATCTAATCATCAGTCCTTTGAAGAGGTTGACAAATTGTATTGCCAAACATAGATTGCTAGTTAGGAAATCATAACATGATTTGAATTGATCCTAATGTTCCTCTGAAGAGGGAGAGAAAGGGAGAAATGAAATATTTTCTTTATACCACTTTAGGGTGTCCCTTAGAACTGCACACTTTTCTAAAGTATTTAGATCCTTTACTTCAGTCATTTTTTAAAAAGGGTTATTAGTGTTATAGTTGTGATATAAAATGCCCCACATGGGCTCCTGTGTTTGAAGAGATGCAGCGCAGCTAGTGGCGGTGCTGTAGAACCTTTAAAAGGCAGGCCTAGCGGGAGGAAATGGGTTACTTGGTGAGAAGCACTGAGTGTTGTATGCAGTCCCTACTTCCAGAACTTTCTATGCTTCTTTACCTGTGGCAATGTAAGCAAGGAGCCTCACACTGAGCTATACCTTCTCTACCATGATGAGCTGTGTACTTTCAAACTGTGAGCCAAATAGGCCCTTTCTCCCTTGAGTTGCCTCTTGTCCTATAATTGTTCATAGTGGAGAAAAGAGTAACTTTGTTGTTGTTGTTGTTGTTGTTGTTGTTGTTGTTAATCAAATACATATTGAATAACCCCCAAAAGTAAAATATTGTGTTAGAGTAAACAATACTGTTTTCAAAAATTGTACATAGGGGTTGGGGAAATGTCTGATTGGTTAAGAGCACTTGTTGCTATCACTGAGGATCTGGGTTCAGTTCCTAGCACCCACGTGGCAGCTCATAACTATCTGTAAATCCCATTCCATGGGATCTTACAGCCTTTTCTGGTTTCTATAGGCACCAGGCAAGTATGTAGTACATAGATAAAGATTCGAGCTCTTATCTACATAAAATAAAGGTAGGGGCTGGAGAAATGTTTCAGCAGTTAAGAGCACTGGCTACTCTAGTAGACTTGTACATATTTCCCAGCACCCACACCACAGCTAACAACTACCTGTTGTTAGGGACCAAGATCACCTGAAAATGATACCCTAAATTAGAATAGTACACACAAGCAAAGAACACTTTTTCAGCTGAATTTTCTACATGCAGGGGTCTCCTGATGTGTGAATGTAGGCCCCTGGTGGTCTCCCCAGGCCAGCTCTTATAATCAGTTAGGGACATTTCAGGGAGGGGTCTGAGCCCTTTTACCTTGATTCATTCTTTTGTGTTCTTTTTAATTTTTTTTATTGGATATTCTCTGTATTTACATTTCAGATGTTATCCCCTTTCTCCCCAACCCCATTCCCCCTCCCCCTCCCATTGCCTCCATGAAGGTGCTCCCTCTCCTAACCGCCCTCTCCCACCTTAGCACCTTGGCATTCCTCTACACTGGGAAAACGAGCCTTCACTGGACCAAAGGCCTCTCCTCTCATTGATGCCAGAGAATGCTGTCCTCTGCTGTATATGCACCTGGAGCCATGGGTCTCTCCATGCAAACTGATTAGCTGATGATTTAGTCCCTGGGAGCCATGGCAGCTTTGGTTGGTTGATAATTCTGTTCTTCCCATGGGGTTGCAGACCCTTTTAGCTCATTTAGTCCTTTCTCTAGCTCATTCATTGGGGTCTCTGTGCTCAGTCCAATGGTTAGCTTCAAGCATCCTCATCTGTATCAGTATGGCTCTGGCAGAGCCTCTGAGGAGACATCCATATCTGGCTCCTGCCAGTAAGTACTTCTTGGCATCAGCAATAGTGCTTGGGTTTAGTGGCTGCGTATGGGATAGGTCCCCAGATGAGGCAGTCTCTGGATGATCTTTTCTCCAAGCCCTGCTCCTCTATTTGTCCCTTTATTTCCTCCCATGAGTGTTTTGTTCTCCCTTCTAAGAAAGACTGAGGCATCCACATTCTGGCCTTCCTTCTATTTGAGCTTCCTAAGTTCTGTGACTTGTTTCTTGAGTATTCCAAGTTTTGGGGGCTAGTGTCCGATTATCAGTGAGTGCATACCATGAGTGTTCTTTTGTGACTGGGTTACCTCACTCAGGATGATAGCTTCTAGTTCCATTCATTTGCCTTGGAATTTTATGAAGTCATTGTTTTATTATCTGAGTAGTACTCCATTGTGTAAATGTACCACAATTTTGTGTTCTAATTCTACTATCGGTAAGGCTTTTGAGATCACCCTGGGAGTTGCTTATTCATTTTAGCTGCCTATTCTTACTTCAGGCCAGATAACCAGGTGTACTTGGATTGGCGTCCTGGACCCAGCTCCTGGATCTGGGTTTTCATTTCTGGGAAACAGAAATTCAGGCCTAGTCTTTTAAACTCTTTGTTTGCAGCCTGTCATGGAGTCAGCCTGGCTCTGAGTTTAGTCCTCTCACTGTAGCTAAGTTTCAGGAGATCCAGTGCCCTCCTCTGGCCTCTATGGGCATTACACACAAACATGGTTCAAATGCATGCAAGCAAAATGCCTATACACGTAGCATGCAATAAATAAAATATTTTTAAGTAAATGAATCTATACTGCGCATGAGTTATTAGAATTCATGGCCTAAAGATGGGACTGAATGCTCTAAGTCAGAGTGATAAGAAACAAGCCACATTATCTCTTGGGCAAAATGATGAATTTTGTCTGATGGCATAGCAATGTTTCTTTACATCATAAGAAATTGCATGTGGCATTTAAAAAATATAACATATATTTAAAAATATTTTGCATTATATATACATATACATATATATACATACACATACACATACATATACATATATATGCAACATCTCTACAGAGATTCTGACTTTGTGACATTCGGGTAGAACGCAGAGATCCCCAAAGGAAGGATTCATAGACTTGGTTTTTAAAAGACTATCATGATTGTTCTATAGCCTGTGATCATGTCAAGGTTATCTGGGATCTTTGTGTCTAAACACACAGAGGCAGAGATGGAAAAAATAGATAGACATCAAACAAAATGGTAAAGGAAGAAAAATGTGCAGCAGGACATCTCTGGAAAAAATGACTAGTTCTGCTAGTTCTTGCTCAGTCTTCCACTGGAAGTACATAATACCAGTCTCCAAATGTAAGGGAATGAGGAGCTGATGTTCTGACACAGGGCTAGGTACCGAAGGTGAAGTGGTCCTTAAGGACAAGTGGAAGCCACTGCCCTGTTGTAACATGTGGGACTAGCCTGTGACTCTGGATCTCAGCTTTGCTTTTGGTCAGAGATGCTGTAGCCACAGCCATAGTTGTTTCTAATGGTTGTTTTAGAGTGACTGACTGTGTGGGCTGCAACAAAGCATAGAGAGGAGTTTTTAAGCAGAGCATTTGAAACTGAAGTGCCATCGCTATGTAGGAGAAACGTGATGTGTTTGTAAAATGCACCGACTTCCAGAGAGTCAGAGTAATTGCAGACTGAGAAGGGGGTCTCCAGGGTCATCCAGCCAATCCTAGATTTTTCACCAGCCCACCGCCTAACAAGAAACCCTGCCAGTTACTGCAGAAGAAATACAATGAGAACAGAGTTCTTCAAAATCACTGCTCTTGCCTCTCTCCAAATTCTCCTTACACAAACCAAGGAGAACAAGTTGCTATTGGCAATTGAAATGAATCTGACTTACAGACTGGATCAAACTTGCAGGAAGAATTGATGACTTTTTAGAGCAAATTGTTGATGGAGTATTCTTTTATGCTAAGTGTTGTAAAGGAGTTACTGTATTTGGTCCTTGAGAAGTCAGTGTTATTTAGATGGATAGAGAAAGAATTACTAAGCTACGCATTTGAGATGCCACAGGTAATGAATGAGACAATAGAATTCAAAACCAGACCTGTCACAATCTAGGCCAAAAATCAAAATACCATCAGACTTTCAGAGTGATGGACCAGATGTGTTACAGAGAGCTGTGGGCACTGATCAGACAATGAATTCATTTGCTTAATGGACTTTTGGAGCCAGACAAATTCTATTTGAATTTTTATCTCTATCACAGGTGGGTCCTAACTAAAGAAATGGATTTCTTCCTGCCCCTCTGATCTATTAAGTGAGAATAGTAAAAAAATGGATTGCTTAGTAAGATGGTGTGTAAGGTGCTTGCCTAATAGCAACATATCTGCGAAACATTGAGAAGGGAAGGGAGAGAGAAGGAGGAAGAGGGGGAGAAGAAGAAGGAGAAAGCTCATTGCTTTTAGCCAATAAATTTAATGAGTAGCAAATCTTCAGGTCACTTAAATGTATGGCCTGTGGCTAACAATGTGTGTAATGCATATAAGTACATATATTTATTGTGGTTGAAATAGCTACCCATATGAAGAAAGGGTCAGTGAACTCTAGATCTGTGCATCTGTGTTCCACTAGCACACTTCAGATCAGTTCTGCCGCAGAAACATCTCACTCAGCCCAGTGCTCTGGGTGCTCAGAAGCTGAGTCTGAGATCCTAATAAGTAAAAATATTGGACCAAGATCATTGTCCAATATTTTTAAAAATGAAAAAATATTTAAGCTACTTTGAAAATTCTGTCCTAAACATAGCATCCAAAGTGGGTATTGCTTAGGGGAGGGGTGAGAGGCCATAGGCAGGAAGACGTAAGTGATCATAAAAACAAGTTACTTACTTCCCTCTTGAAAGTCCACACTCACATTAGCCTGTCTGTAAGCCTGCCCTACTTAAATCACATCTCCCATCTCCTTCCTTAGCTGAGATCTCCTCAAAACATTCCCATTCTCTGACACAAGGCATAATCTGTAATTTTTGCACTTATTCACCAACCTTTAACAGTGACATAAAAAAGAGGTCGATTTCCATTTGTTGTTCACTGGGAAACTCTCACAACCTAGAACCACTTCCGGGTCACATTGAAGCTTAAGAGTGTTTGTTAAATGAATTACTGAATGAGCGATCTTCAAATTTCGGAGAATTGAGTTTGTGAGTTATTATAGCATGAGATATTATTCTACCTAAAAGAAAATTTTAGGAAGCAAATCTAAATGGGCCTGTTGTGGCACATCCACCAGAGAAGGCTGCTCACACTTGGGTTTAAGCCAACAGAAAATCTTTACTAACCAGCCAAGAACTATACTGGGTGTTCAGGGACATAGTGTAACATTGACCCTTTCTCGGGGTGAGCCTTTAAGTACAAAAACTATGTTCTGGGCTGACATACTCCAGTTAACAAGAACAGTTGGTCAGAAATGAAACTACAGAAGCTAAAAGCAAGGTTAGTACATTTTTTAGACTTTCCTAGAGCTATGTATGGCTGTGATGGATTAAGTCTTTGCTTTAGTTTGGGCAGGAAGTGTTGTCTATGTGCTGAGTTTCACAGCCTGAATGACCTTTCATCATGGAGTCGGTTGCGCTAAAGCTCTGAGGGCACACATATTAAGCAGGAACCCTATTATGGGTACTACAGATACAGATGTGTGGTATCATGGTTGCCTAACATTTCAGATCCCTGGGTTCAATCCCTCTTACCACCAAAATTAAAACAATAATAAAGAATAAAAGAAAGAAAATAGAAGTCAAATACAAGGATCCTTAAACATTCTAACTAAATAAAGATAATATATTTATACAAATGTAAACTTAGAAACAACCTAGGGAAAAAAAACGACTAGAAGAAAATAAAACATGTTCTGGTGGAATAAGAATAGGGAGTGGATATTGTTTTTCATGTTAAAGCACATTTTCAGGACGGTAAAAATGACTCTGTTATTCAGAGTGCTTACTGCTCTTACAGAGGACCAAAGTTTGGCTCCCAGCATACACATGACATGTCACAATCCTCTGTCTTTCTAGTCTTAGGAAATCTGATATCCTCTGTGGCCTACGCAAGGCACCAGGGGCATACATGATGCACACACATTCAGCCAGGCAAAACACTCATACACGTAAATTAAAAATAAAAGTAATTCTCAAACACATTTTGTTCCACATGAAAATGGCCATAAGATAAGAAACAAGGAAAAGGTAAGGGAGGAGAAAAGCCCACACCCCTGGGAGTCTAGACAGCCTGGCTCAGCATGCTCTTGGCCTTTCTGCTCCTTGTCTGAATGCTTGGCATTTTTGTCTAAGATGAAAAAAGATGTTTTAGCCAAGGAACCTATTAAAAGCTCAGTTTCCTTTGACTGCACTTTGCAAATCTGACTAGAGGATTGGCAAGTCACTGCTGGATGCTAGCTAAATACACTGTTCAAACCCATTCAATCCAGTCTTTCAGACCTCCTTAAATTCCTTTCTTCTCTGTGCTCACCTGTCTTACTGGGGGTCCTCTTTTAGAGGTGAAGAAAATGTTATTTTTCTTTTAAAATATATTTTTCATACATGCACCAAATTCATTTTTACCATATTCCCTCCCCACTTATCCCCCTAATCCCTCTCTGTCACGTTCTGCACACTTTGTTCCCCTTTTGATGTATTTTGTCATGACCCACCAAGTCCAACTTTTGCTGCCCATATATTCATGAGTATGAGGCTACCCACTGGGGTTCAACTCCCTTATTTTAAAAATTACTTTCCTTTCCCAAGAAATCATTAACTGTCAGCCCTCCAGCTGGATACAGGTGCTCATGCAGCTTCATGCTAAAATGTTGACTGGCTTGCTCTTGCCCAGGTCTTATGCAGCCAACCATGACTGCTGGGATATGCTCATAAATGCTGAGATTTTACCATGTCCAGAAGACCCTATGTCAGTTTCCCTTGGTCACTAGGTTTTACGTTCTTTCTGCTTCTCCTCCGTAGGCTCTGAGCTTGACTGGATCGGCTATGACACAGATATTGTTCTAGGTTTGTCCAGTTTGTGCGTGGGCACTTTCCTGAACAAATACAGATATGGGGCTGAGAGAAATCCAAAACAGATAAGGTCCTCTAACCCACCTATCTTGTACATCTGAAATCCCCTACCTCATACCTCTTAACAGGGTCTTTGTCTAAAATGTTTTAAGCAAGGTTCTCAAGGACCAGACAAGGAACAAAAAGACCACAGCAACCCTAGTCAAGGAGCCTGAACTCCTGGGGTTGTGGTTCTTTTCCAACTAGCTCCCTGACTTTTCCTACTCCCCCTGTCTGCAGTGGACTATACCCCCTTTCCATCTCACTGGACAGAAGTCATGACCACACTTTCCTTCCTGCGTCATCTGTCTGTCTTGTTTTCAGTTACAAAGACAACCTCACCAGCCATTACTCCTGATACGCTGATAAATGTTTTGTGCCTCAATTCTCCCCCACTGGTGCAAAAAGATGAAGCTGGCTTGTCATTCTAACATACAGCTGCTTAATTCTCAAAATCCTGTCATCTTAGAATTAAAGGAGTCTTAGAATCTAGTTGAGACAGTGAAATCTCTATTACAAACCCATGGTAGGTAGGTGTTTGGAAAATATTTTATGTCTGTAAGGAAATCAGGGCTTAGGGAGAAGATAAAGTCAGTAGAATTGTATGGGGACTTAGATTTTGGTCTTTAGTATACATGTATAACCCTAGGCCTGAGAACACAAACTTGTAATCCTAAAACTGTGGACAGTGCCAAGCAGGCAGAAACCAGAGGGCCCTTGAAGCTCACTTCCCACTCAGATTGCCTAATTTGTAAGTTCCAGGCTCAAAAGATAAGTCAGAAAGTGACCACACTCAAATCCTTCTCTGGCCTCCACACACAAGCACAAAGGGACACATATGCATACAACACACATAATTCACTAGCTTTATTTGCAACATATCCTAAGTAATCTTTTATTAACATTCTGTGAAACCCAAGAGTAATGAAAAAGAATAGGTTTGGGAGAGAGCCACAAAGCCAGGACCAGGGCTGGGCCAACAGTGGTGGGAATATTAAAGGAGCAGGGAAAAAGAAAAAACAATAGTTCAGTGACTAAAGCAAAGTGATTAAAAAGAAGCTGAAATCAAATGAACACATCCTTGGGGACTGAGGACCATCAATGACAGGCAAGGTGACAAGTTAACTTGTGTCTTATTGAGAGCCACACATTTGCTCTGACTCAGTGATGACTGTGTGGGGGTTTCCTGAGGGTGGGGGGAAAGAGAATAACTGTTGAACTGGATGAGTCTGCAGGGCATTCCATGATACTGGAGGATGTCTGAGGATTATAAAGATCTCTTACCTACTTTGAAGTGGCCAATATGGTCACCTTCACAGCCAACTGTGATTTTGAGACCATTTTGCCAGCACAGCTGACTTTTAATGACAATTTTTATAACTGTCTTTTCTCTTCATTTCAGGCTTGTAAATTCTACAGTTCCCAGTGGTACGTGGTAAACTACAAATATGAACAATATTCTGGAGACATTCGACAGTTACCCCGGTAAGAATATATCATCTACTTATTACAAAGACTATGCTTTAACACACATATGTAAAAATCAGCCCTTTGCAAACTCAAACATTGTTTAGGAATACATGTGTTTATTTCGTTTCAAGGTACATCTTGCAAATTGTATAAACCAAGATGCAGAACATTTTGATCAGCATCACAGAGTTATGTGTTAATAGTCTGAGTTTGGCATGAGACACAGTCTTCTCTACTTTGATGCATCACTGCAGATTAAACATTTGCTAATTGTTGCATCATCCACTAATGGGCTGTCCTTTCACCCTTGGCACTGGGAAAGATCAGCATGCGTCACAGGATTTCTGACCAAGTCCTGTACAGTATTTCTATCTTCTTTATATTGCTTTATGTACTTTCGCTGTGGGATGTCAAAGGCATGCAAATGAATTCCACATAAGGGCATACATCTAAAAAGAGCAAAACAGAAACTAAATGCCTAACTTCCATCATGACTCTTGGGACCATAAAGCCTTTAGGAAGGCCATGTTGTTCTGCTTCTCAAGAGTCACCCCACATGGAGTCACTGGATGACCTGAACTACAGGAAGTATCATTTGCTGTTTCCCCTACTAAAATAAAAACCAGCAAAGGCTGGGGAATTTCCTGCTGAATACCAGATTCCTGGCACATAATACTATGGAGTTATTTATTTTAATGCACAACATTCCCCAATTGTGATAAGAGTTTCGTAAAATTTAAACAAAATCAATACACACACACACACACACACACACACACACACACACACACACCAATTCATTTTGATATACCTTGCCTAGGTCAAAGGCTGGGTACTTCTAATCCTTCCTGCAGCTAGCAAACACTCCCCCTTCCCCCAAATTCCAGATTAACATTCTTAAAATCTGTATTTCATTTCTGCTACCCCAGACCCAATCTGGGAAGTGGCCACTAGAGTCACTGCAGACGCTTATGTAAGCAGTTTTAGGGAATAAAATTCACATTATAACACAAACGGCATTAGGCCAAACCCATTTCACCTCCCACCTTGTTGGTTCATCAACAACCATGATACAAATACTTCAGGGGAAAAAAAATGAGAACCAAAAGTTCAGTATCTACTTTCACTGTCCTCAAGTAATGCACACTGGGTCAAGTTTATCTGTTGTTTGTTTTCCATGGTACAAAATTCAGCTCTGCCTTGCAATAATTTCTGTCCCCAGAAAAAAATCTTTCCAAAAAGATACTTTTATATGTTCTTTCACTTACTGAAGATACACTCTGAAAAGGAGACTTGTTGAATGGCTCTCAGACTGTGACATTTGAACTGTATCTCAAGGGACAGTAGTTACCAGTGCTGGCATCTCAGGAAAAGGGCTTCCCACAGGCCTGAGGCAGAAGCTGGTATCATCACTTGAGTAGACTGAGAAGCTTGGAGGGTGGGTGGTGGGAGGGAAACATAGCAACAAGATCCAAAGACCCTATGAACCATGGAAGATAGCGTAGATTTTCCTCTCCCTGTGATAGACGTCTTGAGGAATGTCCACCAGCGTGTAACATCTTTTACAAATCACTTGGATTATACGTTTATAACATCTTTTACAAATCACTGAGAAGTGACATGGAAGAGACAGGAGAGGGGGAAGCATTCTTCAGAAGTTGTCTCACTGTGAAGAACAAGACAAAACAGGAAGTCTCTTTTTTTTCCCCCAAAGAAAACTCTGTACCTTAACTCCCACAGATTCCTAAACATTTTGTAAAACTCAGAAGTCCTTAATGTCCATCTTTTGTAACTTCTTGTTGGGAAAGTCCTGTCACGGCCTGGCATGCCTTAGCTAATGGTGACATTCAAGATGTCTGAGTGGTAGTCAGACTGAAAATCAAATTGCTTTCTCACATCTGCACTCCCTCTCTTTCTGAGAATCAGTCATGACTTGGATGTTGTATCCATGCTTGAAAGACGATGGATTATAAGATTGCACTCAGGCAGCTACATTCAACTCCTATTAATTTTGCATGTGTCTGTTTGGTTGGTGCTCATGCATGCTTGTGTGCATTTAAGTACATTCAGGTACACACAGGGACCTAAAGTTGGTGTGGAGAGCTGTGTTTGTCTATTCTCTATATTCATAGCAGCAAGGTCTCTCGGTTGATCTGGAGCTTGCCAGTATGGCTAACCTTGCTGCCAATCTTGCTCTCAGGCTTTATCCCCTGTGTGTGTCTTTAACTCTGAAGTTTCTGGGAGGTTGCCATGCATTTACAAGGGCTCTGGGAACTGAAACCTCAATCCTTGTGCTTCTGTAGCAACAAAGGCTTTGCCCAATGAAGGCTCTCCCCTAACCCTGGCACTTTCACTTCCACATACTAACTTATTATAGTCATGATGTCCTGAGAGACACAAACACAATATTTCATGGTCACAGAGTTCTCCCTCCATTAAAAAGATACAGAAAGCATGTCCACTAAGGAGAGATTCTGGGAATGATTACCAAGTTAAGAAGTTTTAGCTTATTTTTTCTTATATCCACATATAACACATTCTATCACGTAAAGAGCAGAATTCCCTAGTATATTTTACCCAAGAATAATTGATACTTTGCATAGTAGAATGATTTTTTAATGATTTTACAAAGCTAAGACATGCCCCCTAAAGACTATCCATATTTAGGTCAGTGGTGGAACCAAATGAACTTTAGGCCTTATGAGATTATTAAAAGTAAATCATGTTCATGCCTCCTGGATTAGAAGAACTCTCCCATGTCTGCTACCAATTTAAATGGATCACTTCTTTTTCCAAGTTGCTAAGGCTACAAAATAAAAATTTTAAAGATGAAATTATGGAAAAGCAAAAAAAAAAAAATGGGGAAACATACTATTTGAATGTATAAGTATGTGAAGCTAATTTTAACTCTTAAGAATCCTACATCTTTTCAGTGTGCATTCAAAAATGCAAGCTAGAAAGAAACATTTCCACTGGGACATAAAGTATAAGGTTTCACACAGTCAACATTAGTCTTGGAGTTCCTGGGATATTCAAATGGCATAAAACTTACGGTGCTGCTTATTTCATTGGTGTGTGGGTAAAATACAGAGATACACAGTGTAGAAAACAAAACATCAACAGTAAACAGCTGTGCTGCAGTTGACCTGAGGAAAAAGCATATTTCCAAATGTTGTATTTTTTGGCTAAAAATCAAGTATCACCAGCTGAACTGGGCTAGCAGAGAACAGAAGAAAAATTATTTTAAGAAGGAATCTAAGCATGGTGCTATGTAGCAAACACTGGAAACACGGAAAGAAGCAGGAGCTTCTAGTCAGGAACACAAAATCATTTTCATCTACATAGTGTACTCAAGGCTAGCCTTGGCTATCTGTAACCCTGTCGCAAATATAACAGAAAAAAAAAAAAACATTAAATAGATAAACAGATATTTGTTCAGTGTTAGAACATGCCAGGTGTGATACATGACATTTCCTCATGTTAACACCCGTAACCATATATAATAGAAATGGCTGTTGCATTTTATGTGGGAAACATATGCACTAAGGTCATAGATAATAACTAAAGAGGCCTCAGGTGTTGTCACAATCCTTCTTGGGGAAATAGTAGGAAATTTGGTGAAAAAGTAAAAACTGAGATTCTCTGTAAATTATTATTCATATTAGATTCAAACTCAAAATATGAAGTCCCAGGTCAGTCTTTTATCTTCAGATTTCAAAGGTTATTAAAGAACACCCAATGTTCCTTCAAGTTGAAATATGAAGGCAATAGACAGAGATACAACCTTAATGCTGTCTTTAAATGTGAGAATAAACATTGTTTAATTATCATGCAGAGTTCAGGAAAGGACAGCAGGGTCAGGCTGTTGATCTTTTAAGGTAGGATGAGGGATGTGTTGCCCTGGAAACCAATGGAAGAAAGAGTCTTCAGATGCTTGGAGTCTCAGATATGGTTTAAACACTGCCTGCCTCCTGTACCCAGAAGCTTTTCCTGCACTGCTAACTTCCCTTTATTTGTGTCTCTATTGTAGTAGCCTTTCATTCCCTGGTGCTCCAAACTTGGTCTCTCCCCAGGACCTTAATCATCTTTCTCTCTGCCAGAACAATGTTTGCCTGGCTTCTCTCCAGGCCTGCTATTCCTCACTGTCATCCTAAGCCATGCATCCAAGAGGTGGCCAACCTTGATCACTCTGTCTGGCACAACTACTTAGTCATTCTTTCTCTTTAGTTTTTCTTTTCCAAATTATTTGTATTGAGTCTTTGGGAGTTTTATACAAAATATTTTGATAATATTTGGACTCACCTCTAAATCCTGCTGAATTCACCCCCCATCTCTCTACCCACCCAACTTGTCCATTTTTGTTCAAACCCAATGAGTCCAATCTGTATTGTCTAAATACTCTTGGATGTGGTCCCATCCACTGGAGTATGGCCAACCAACCAGGATCACACCTAAATAAATAATACCTGAGTCTCCTTTTCCCAGAAGTCATCAGGGTTTTTTTTAAAGATTTATTTATTGGTTTGTTCATTACATATAAATACACTGTAGCTGTCTTCAGACACACCAGAAGAGGGCATCAGATCTCATTACAGATGGTTGTGAGCCACCATATGGTTTCTGGGATTTGAACTCAGAACCTTTGGAAGAGCAGTCAGTGCTCTAACCACTGAGACATCTCTCCAACCAGCCATCAGTTTTTAATAGCTGTGTAGAGAGTAAGACTTTATGCTTCCTTCTCAAGTCCATGCTCTGGTTTTGTTTGGCATGAGTTTAACCAGGTCTTGTGTATGTTGTCATGACTGCTGTGAGTTCATATGTGCTCTGTTATGTCTTGAAAATACTACTTTGTGCCAGTCATCTACCACCTCTGTCTCTTAAAACCTTCATTATTTCTCCAATGATCTCTGAGCCTTGGCAGGAGGCAGGTATGATGTAGATGTCTCATTAAGAGATGACTATTTCATAGCCTCTTATTCCCTGAATATTGGCTGTTTGTGTTTCTCTATGTTAACTGGAATCTATTGCACGGAGGAGCTTCCTGATGTCTACTGAGAAATACTCTAATCTATAGGTGTAGTGATAAGTCATTAGGAATTGGATTAATATTCTATCCATTTAGCAGCATGATAATAGTAGTTACCACCTAAGGTCTATGACCTATGTAGCCACAAGTTATTGTACTGAATAAAGTGTCCAATATGTGTTTCATCTTTAGCCTTAAATTCCATCAAAAAGGGTGTTTGGTTACTCCCTAACAGTCATGCCACTGTTGCATAGTGGGCATTTCTGTAAGACTGATCCAGACTGTTTCCACTGTTCTTGGTACCACTCAGAATTTTGTGGCAAAGTCCTATTGCCAAAGATACCACATTTAGAATCATAAAATATGAAGAAACAAATTAGTCCTGATATGAAAGCTTCACCCCTGTTGGCTAGCACTCATAGTGCTGAACAGTACTATGCATGCTACTAGGAAAGAAAACTAGTCATCAATATTACCCAACTAGGAATCCTGTGACTTAGAAAATGGCTGGCCTGGTAAAATATGCCCACTGGGTATGTTCCTATCACATGCAGAGTGATGTTCTGAAATACAGAGGTATTGAGGAATAATCAAATCTAGCTGAAGAAGAAATGAATCATTTCACATCATCATTTTTGTGGTGATAGCTCTTAAGATCACTCCCTCTCTAGTTTACAAAAATATATGTGTGATGACTTAACATGGAATTTCCCTCCACTCTCTCTTTACTGTCATACCCAATCAATTAAAAATCCCATAATACACATGTTTCAGATAAAACATTTCAAACAATTGCTCTGCAACTTTCCCTTTGAACTTGCCACTATAACTCAGATGACATGTCATGGGAAGGAGAGGGGAAATATATTTGAAGGCTTTATCTTGTCAATTAAATAAAACTGTGAAAGGACCAGTTCCTTGTATGGGTGGTATAATATGATATTACAGAAAAATGAAATGTGGTAGGAAGTATTTCCCAGTGGTCTGAAGGTTATGTGAAGACTGATAACTATACCTTCCCACAAAGGTGACCATGACCAAAAGGACCAGAACAAGTTAATATCATTGTGACAATTTGCACAGATGAGTTAGAATGTATCTAAGGCTCTGCAAAGAAGAAATTGAAACATTCTGTATCCTTAGTGTTTTTACTGATGATTTGAAGTAATCTTTCCTGATAAAGTCATTTCAAAGAGGCATCCTCCAATCCCATCTCTTTGGTGTGTTTACATAAGTGGGCTCTTCATTTTTATCTCTGTGAAATAGCAGAATCAGACCAGACTGGAGCCCCACATATCTGCTGTTAGGCAAAGAGCAATAATAAATGTTTAAGTTTAAATACTAAGCTTTTATCTGCATTTTTAAATCTCTTCCAACTTGTCAATTAATAAGCTGTGAATGGAGAATATCATATGACATGTTATTGGAGGGTTATATGAATTAATTTGAGTATATAAATATTTAAGTTATATGTATCTATTAACAGATATATTTTAAATACTTACCAGACTACAAAAAGAGGAAACCTCCATGGGGAGTGGCAGCAGTTGTATTCTTCTCTGTATGAGCAATGTAGACTTCACAGCGTCGGCGCTGAGTGCATTCTTCTATAGTTTCAGACCTATCTTCTGAGACAGGCTTGACCATTGAACCTTTTAGCTACAGTTACCAGTGGCAGCTTCTAAGAATAACCTTCCTATCTCTCACCTAGTATCTCTACCAGTACTGGGCTAACAGTCATACACAAGCACAACTGGCTTTTACATGGGTGCAGGAGTTTGGAATCCAGATCCTCACACTTGTGCAGCAAGCACTTTACACACTGGACCATCCCCTAGTTATTTGGATAATCTCCAAGTAACACTTACTATAGCTCTTCTTCCCATGTTTACTGCTGAGAAAGACTCTAACCATATATAAGTACTGATCAGCATGTTTTGAGATTTTAGGAGGACCACAGATAAAACAGTAGAGAAGGAAATTGGCAAGCTTGGTCCATAGCCCTCTGCCTTAAGTCCTGTGTTTATCACAGCAGCTTACAGGATCCAATGATGAAAATGGGGAATGGCAGAAAGAAGCAGGTAACAGTGATGAATGTAAACATCTTCTAATTTTTGAGAATCTGTTAAGACATGGATAGTGATTAACAGTAAACAGGATTGTCTTCTGTACTACAACTTCTGGTGGTGCACAGGGCACATGGAAGTAGGCACTGTGCTGTCCTTCAGAGGGAAAATACAAGAATACTTTATATTCGTTAGGTAATGTCCTGTGAGAATGCACAGGAGGAACTTAAGTGTAAGGAGCCTTTAGAGCTCTCCCTTTATCTTCAGTACATCATTAGCTCAGGAAGGGATCTGTGATGGGATTAATAAATTCACCTCTGGTTTTCTTTGCTCGTAGTCTGATTCAGACTCTACATCTTAAAACATTAGATGGGATGTCTACGTGTGAGATCTTATGCCTTAAAAGGTGGCAAAGGGCTGACTATCAAAACTTAAACTTTGAGAGGAGTGTCTGGGTTCTTCCAACATTCATTATGAGACAGACTTGAGCTAAGGAAACTTACTTAAGACTTATTTTATTCTGCTCATATGAAGCCATGTGTGTCTGCTTGCTCCTCCAGGATGTCCAATCATGCCTCAAATGAGTCTGAAATGTCTGTGATGCCAAAGGGTGCACACAGCATGTGTAGCTGCCATTACTCCATTTGAATGGGCTTCTGGGGTCTACCACAAGGGCATGATACAACCTGAGAGCCAAAAGATAGGCTGCCCCTGGGGAATCAAGTCTTTTCATGTCTAAGGCTGCTTGTGCAACCATCCAGTGATATTGACTGTGTCACATGCCTGTGACCCAGAAACACTCACAAAAGTATCATTGCTTAATATCCTGCTTCAAAATGCAGAAGAGGGAACAAAACACTGAGACTTAGGTCCATCCTCTTTGCTCTCATTCAATACAAAAGAATATGTACAACTCTACATCAATCTATAACTCCTTAACTTAAAATATGCACTTGGTAGAGATAAGATGCAATGTCTTAAAGGGAAAGTTAACACTTCCCAGAGAAAAACAAGCCCTGGGTTTTCAGGTTGCAAAGCTTACAACAAACTAAAACAATGTTAATGGAGTCATTGTGATCTTGGGAACAGCAGAAAAACAAAAGCAAGATTATCAAGCAGCAAACTAGACTTGTTTTTCTCTCTCTCTTCTTTTTCAAATATCAGAGCAGAACACAAGCCAGAGAAACTTCCCTCACATTCCTTTGAGGTTGACCATGAAGACGCTGATAAGGATGAAGTAAGTGATTATTGCAAGGGACAGGCTTTAAAACTTGAGGGTGATTAGTTTCTGTCTGCACTGGCTTCTTTGCATTCTTTCTGGTGAGCAGCAGGAGCTAGTTGTATTGGGGCTTTTAGTCAAAATGAATCATGTTTGTTTTGACACTGAACATGATTATTATGCATGAGTCAAAGAGGAAAAAAGTCTCGTTTTAAGTGCAGTGTCTAAGATCTGGGCGTCACAAGGCTTGGCTGCCATGCTAATGATGGCTTTTGTTTCAGGATACCACATCCCACTCATCATCCAAGGGCGGTGGAGGAGCTGGAGGTACCGGTGTGTTCAAGTCTGGCTGGCTTTACAAGGGGAATTTCAACAGCACCGTGAACAATACTGTCACTGTTCGGGTAAGGACACCTCAAAACTAATCCCAGATCTGTCACCTTTGTGCACATCCCCTCTCAAGGCACAGGATGGAGAGAAGCCATTACATGAAGTTTATGTTTCCTATAATAGTTTATTTATACAGAAGTCAGAGCCTCTACTCTAAGTACAATGCCCTGCTGATGAAATTTATTTGAAGCCTTGTCATTTTTCATGAGTAGCAAGCAGTGTAATAGAATTCAAACTCTCTACATTTATCTTCTTTTTAGTCATTCAAAAAGCGATACTTCCAGCTGACTCAGTTGCCTGATAACTCCTACATTATGAACTTCTACAAAGATGAGAAGATATCCAAAGAGCCCAAGGGCTGTATCTTTTTGGATTCCTGCACAGGTGTGGTACAGGTGAGTGAGAATGATCTTCCCCATAGGGCTTCATTTTTGTTGCATGATGTAAGTAGCAAACACTTAGAATATATCTGTATACATCAAGAGCTAGTCTAGACTCTGGAAACTTGCTGAAAAACACACAATCTAGATCCAGACTTCCACAAAACTTCCTTTTAATAGAGGAGAGAGAGAGAGAGAGAGAGAGAGAGAGAGAGAGAGAGAGAGAGAGAAATAAGCAAAGAAACAAGAGAACAGTGGAATCAACTGGGTTTGTTACTGTTTTTATTTATGTCGTTATTGAAAAAAAAAAAAGGTAAGTAGAAGTATGAACCAAACATGTGTTGTGATATTGGAAAGGAATATTGGTATTCCAAAAGAGGCATTTTTGAGAGGATGCAAAAATAATTAAAACAAAAAGAAGCTCACAGATCTATGGAAGAGGATGTATGGGGTGGTAAGTACTGAGTCCTGAGGTATAAGCAAGACCGAGCCATTTCTTCAAGCACAAGAATCAAATGACCCGAATCCCACCTACAGCCTAAAAGCCACTGAACTAATAAAATTGGTGAGGGAGACATGTCAGTCACAAAGATTGATGTATATACTTTATAAACCATCTTCTCTTTATTACCAGGTAATAAATCCTGTGTGTGTGTGTCTGTGTGTGTGTGTGTATGTGTGTGTGTGTGCACATCATCTGTCTTTGAAGGGTAGATTTTTTTTAAAGTCACAGATTCCTTTGATTGCCAAGAGTTTAAAGAGACTCTTCTAGAAGCTCTTGATCTTCAAATTATTGTCCTTAGTATTTCACATGACAAGCAGGAGAATATTTTTATAGTTATCTCCCAGTTCATGGACATTAAATGCCCTTTCTTTTAAAAAAAAAACAAAAAAAAAAAAACAAAAAAACCTCATAAAAGTCTTTGTTTTTTTTTTTCTTAAAAGTTGAAGCAATTAAATATTGTGGCAATCACTCCTCAAATTTTACAGTACAACTCTGGACTGTAGAGATATATTTTTGTATTAAGTATACCCCGGACACTCACAGAACCTGTAATGTCATAGCTGAGTTTCACCCTGAACTATTACCGAGGGTTCTAAGATCTATAGATGCAAAACTGTGTTGTCTGCAGCCTCTCAGGCCTACACTATTTCTGGACACTTCATCTGTCAAAGTCTGGAGCTCCTCCAGGAAGTAATGAGGCTGAACTTTAAGAATTAATTAAGTGTTGCTCAGTACCCTGCTAGCAGGGAAAGCTGATTGCATTTTAATGAAGAAGCCAAGCTTTCCTTATGGAGATTGCTGTGAGGATCCTAATGGAGAAAGAACATGGTTCCTATTGTTGGAGACTCAAAGGAGACTCTTTGGCCTTAAAATCTGTAGCATATCTTTAACAATAGTTTGGAGATCATTGATTACAATTTATAATTACACTGAGCTGAAACTGTAAACTTTTTCCTTCTCTCTGATAAGTGGGTTATTATTTCTAAAAAGTTTCATCACAGTCTTTTTTTATATATTAAGTTCACAACACATGACTGGATGTTCTGATCAGTCTTTTCTAGACATTGCTCTTTACTATCTCAAACTAAGGTTTTGTTTCATTCCCTTTTAAAGCATTGCGTAGGAAGAACATGACAGAGCAAGCAGAAGCCTAGGGTCCCTTCTGGTCAGCCTTTGGATCCTAGTTTTGCTGTTGGCATCCTGCATCCCTGAGCAACTCACTCAGCCTCTGACCTCAGGATTCCCATACATAAAACTGAAGTGAATGTGCAGACTTCAGAAAGATCTAGGTGACTGTGTGTCCTCATACTGCTTCTGCAATTGTCCCCATTATAGGTCACACCTTTGGAAGAAAAAGACAGCTTACTCTAGATAAGTCTCCTATTAAAATGTGACTTGCATTCCTCAAACTGATCTCTAAATATGTTGATTAATCCACATCTTTAGTCACTAACTCATCCACTTATTCAGTACTTTAAATATTATTATATTATGTTTGGAACCGTGTTGAAGCATAGGAAACCCTGTTAAAGTCCAAGTCAGAGCAACAGGATTACTTATGTCAGAGCAACATGGCTGTTATTACTCAGCATCCCTAGAGGACAGATATGAATGGCAGTCTCTGGCAGGTTCTAGGCATGCAGAAGATGATAGCTCTTATGTAGAATATTTAAAAACCAACGTTCACACATGTCACCTTTCTGAGATCTTCCTCTGGAGTCACAGCATAGAATCTACTGAACATCTGGGTCATTAGGATTCTGCAAGATGGATTTTACATGTATGTTTTTTAAAGAGTTCATTAGTACATCCCTGAACTTAATCAAGACTTTTCACAGTATCTTCCTTTATGGAAGCAAGAGTCTCCAGTTCTTGGAAATCAGACTTTTTGGGGGAAAGGGGAGCACATACATCAGAGACATTGTTACCTTTTGGTAGCCCCAGTTTACATCACACCTCTCCTCGAGTTATACCTTTTTACGAGTGGGAAGGAAATTTAAAAGAGATCATGTAAATTTTAACCAACACTCTAGTAAGCTCTTGGGCACATTTTGTGCCTGAGGATGAATCACAGGTACACAAAAACATTGAACAAATGAATAACTAGAATGAGTCAGATCTGTTTTGTCAGGAATCTTTGCCAGTTTCTCTTGAATAAAAAGAAAGCAAAAGAATAAAATCTTTTGGTAAATGCTACCTAACTTCGAAGATCCTTTGGGGGTTTGTAGCAATCCTTTAGTGAACAGAGCATTTTAGCCAGCCTCATTTGTACTCGGTCTACACCATTGTTTTTCTCACAAAAAGTTATCAGAATTATAAAACATACATTACAAGGGTGACTACAAGGAGAAAGAAATGTCAACTCTTTCTCAAAAATAGTAAATGCTGTTTGGGATTTGCTATTCTTCAGTCATGCTAGCAAACAAACAAAACCCTAACCATGGTTTTTAGACTGTTAATAAACAGTATTATCATAATGAAAGTACATATCACTAAATGATGCCTCATTCTATTATGTCAATAATATTTCACATTAGATTATAGTCACACATTTCTGCCATTAGTTTGTTGACACATTAGAATTTAAGCATAGGAATTTGGGGAGATAACTTATTCAATGATTGCAGGAAAATAGGAGGCCCTGAGGTAAGATTTATAGAAAGCCATGTAAATGTTGGGTGCTGCAGCATGCATCTCTAATCCTGAGTCTACAACATAAAATTAGGCAGATCATTGGAACTCACTGACCAGCCATCCTAGCTGAGTGGATAATTTGCAGACTCAATGAGATCCTAACTCAAAAAGTCAGATGAAGAGCGATTGAAGATGCTACCATTGACCTCTGGCTTCCACACACATGCACGTAATTACATGTATCACATAACACACACACACACACACAGAGAGAGAGAGAGAGAGAGAGAGAGAGAGAGAGAGAGAGAGAGAGAGAGACGGAGAGACAGAGACAAAGAGACAGAGAAAATGAGAGAGGGGGGGGGGGGTAAGAAGGCCTAAAGCAGGACACGTAGAATGTAAGGTCAACAAGAGAAAGCCTTTTGTGTGAATACTTGCTACTGCTGTGTGATTGACACCTGATAAATCTTGTTTCCTGAATGAATGAATAAACCTAAAAAATATGAAAAAGATGGAAGATACCAGCATCAAGCCTGAGTGGGATAACATATGTTAGATCATTCTCTTTTGGTCCCTGTAAAAATCTATAAACAATCGAAATAACATAATAGGCAGAACGTGGCACTTGGTTTGGGTAGTTTCCCTCTTTACTACTGAGCCTCCTGTTAGTATTTGTGCTTCCCTTATAGTCTACATAACTGGGATGTGTCCAGGTAAAAAGACAACCTGCTGCAGACTGTCTGCCACCATTCCCTGAGCGGGGCACAGAGCCATAGAACATGCTGTGTTTGGAACTGGTTATGAATCTGGGTAGTGTTGACTGGCAAAACCTTATGTCAATGACAAGAGGACACTGAAATCAAGAAAAGGGAGGGAAATTGGAAGAGTATAAAAACTGTCATTACTTCTTCATTACTGTTCCAGTGACAATGGCATGTTGGAATTAGTCGAGTACCTTACTGGTTTTCCATGCTTGTCTTTTCTTTTCAGTTACTCTACCTGTGGTTGTCTTTGGCATTACAGAGAGAGAATCAGAAAGCACCCCACAATGTAGGCATTACATCAGCATCACCAGCAGCATTACCCCCCCCCGTGTCACCCCCAGCATCGCCCTCAGCATCATCCCCAGCATCACCCTCAGCTTTGCCACCAAATCTGCCACAAACTGATGTCCACTGCGAGCAGCTCTTCCTCTCTCAGAACCACAAACACGATGCCCATTTCATGTCTACATATCCCATTTGAGAAACAAGAGCTTGGTATACTTAGCTGAGTTTTTTTTTAAAGATATGTATTTTAATAATGCTTTTGAAATTATTAAAGCCTTGGCACCCATAGTCAACTCATCTGAAGTTCTGAGTGCAATTTAGAAAGTCAAGTCTTACTTCTGAAACTGGATTCCATAGCACATTGCAAGTGGATCCACTTCTAAAGCTGACCCGGAGGGAGATCTGGGTGGTTTGACAGGTAGCCCATGCTATTTCAGGCTCAGGTGAGACAACCGATTACGCAGTATTGAATTTCCAAACACCACAATGGCTTGTTTGCATTGTGCTATACTAAGATTTTGACAACATCCAAGCAGAAGTTGTGCCCCACATTCTGGATACCCCTACTTCTTTCCTGAGTATCCGTTTCTATTCCTCTTGCCTGTGAAGGAATAGGAAACCCACCCGCTTTCAGCCCTGTTGTCTTTGACTGCAGAGGTCTGATCCATCCGTCTTAGGCGGTCCTACAGACCTTTCTGCACATGATTTACCAGAAGGGTCTGTCAGGGGGGATGGAGGGAGTCTGCCCATCCCTCCCAAAGAGAGCATCTAGAGTTTTGCATCCCTAAGCTCCCTGAATACTAAATTTCCATACTAAGTTTGAGGCAGCTTAGTTTCTGTTTGGGCTCCTACCCTGTTTGAATTGCTATCAAAATGCAAATTTTAACTTTTACTTTGTTTTGTCCAAGTAACTCTCTCCAGTGCCCTTACAGAATCTATTGTCTCCTTTTCAAAATGTTTGTACAGAGTTTAAGTATCTTTATCTTCCAATTGTATGTGTCCAGGGCTAGCTGATTAACATCCATCCATGCCCCCCATTGTGCAAGTGCAGAAGCGAAGTGTGACTTTGCTAAGTACAAAGTGCCAACACAGCCAACCCCTCTTTTGTGGCTATTTACCATCTATCTCTGCACTAAATGCTAATGGTAAAAAGTTAGTTTCTGCACAGGGGACATGTGAATGGTTAGAGGGTCAGGCCTAGGAGTGAGTCAGTCACTACAAAACAAGCATGATTCTCCCCAGTGATGCAGAGGGAGGAGCCATGAGCTCCCGGGAAGACAAGATGAAATAGCATAGGCTGTATTAAGAACCAGTTCTACTTTGTTCATGTGTTATTGATTTTTAAGCTTTCTTGCCAGTTCTTCCTTCTTCGCTTCTGGAGCTTCCATTGTCTTGAGGCTTATGTGTTACCTCACTGTATGTTATCATACAAACTATGTATGTTCTCATACATAGAAAAGCTCAACTCCCTGGATCAGGGATACCTCTTCAGTGTGTAACGGTGACAGAGGTCACCCAGCCCAGCTGAATGGGTGACAGAAGAATCACAGATACCGAAGTGAAACAGGCCCCTTTTCCCTATGACTTTTCGCTGTGGTTAGAGTCTTGTGCCACTGCTGGGGACAGGTTCCATTTTAAATTAACATTTCTCATCGATGGTTAAAATATATAAAGCTCACAACTATTCCTGTATGTGTTCCCTTTCCTGTCTCCTTCCTTTACAGATTTCAGTGTATATATTACCTTCTGAGGGTGGACTTCCCTGACTGTTCAATGCAGATCAGCCCATATCTTAACTCTATCCACCACAAAATATTCAGTTTTTCCACTGTTTGTTTGCCCATTCATTCAATCACATATGTCTTCACAAATTCTCCACTAAAATATCAGTGCTAAGAGTCAGCTTACTCTGTTTCCTTGATCCCTGTGTGAACTGTTACAAGATCCAGTGTTCAGCAAAATTATGCAAACCCTCACAAAAGTATGTTTAAAGGATATGTATGCCTGTCAAGAAAGGTTTTCAGTATATACTTTCAATTTATTTTATATACTCCAGAGATCAAGAATCATTGTTTCCATATTCTAAGATTAGAAGCTGAATAATGTTTTCAATGAAGATTCGAAGAGAGAATATTAATCATGTCAGCACATGGGGAGTAAATGCCTGCTCATCTGTTTGGAGGATCTGCTTGGGAGGGGGTTTGTTTCAGCAAGAATAGTATCACGAGAGCTACTTGGAGAACTATAGCAAGGCTTCCCTGGTTGGTCAACAAATACAATGTAGAGGTGTCAAATTAAAAAACAAGAAGCTTGGCTTGGGCATCATCATGTATGGAAGATCATTGGAGCCTTTAGACTAAATGAAAGAGAAAAAAATTTTAAGCAGAGCCAGAAGTTTTGTTTGGAGAAATAGCAAGAGGGAAGAGCCATCGGAGTATGGAAGTACGCAGAGATTGGTAGACGGGGAAAAAAGTCAGGTATAGAAAAGATCCAGGAAATCAGGTATTTTGTTTTATTGTATCTATTTTACTAACTTATTTTATTTATTTCAATTTATTTTAATATAGTAATGGCTGACATGCCAACAATCCTAAAAGATAAAGTAAGGTGCAGAGTAAGAAATGTCCCTAGGGTACAAAGACATAGTGCCATTTGTTAGCTCTGGGGCAGGTGCCGTCTCCAGAGTGTGACGAGCATCAGAAGACTTACTAGTATGATTAGCAGATAAAATTTAGGAGACAATATGAAAGTGGCCTCTCAAAGCAGTTATCTGAAGAAGGCTCCACTATACTCATACTTGGAACTAAGATGAAAAAGGATTTGGGCTAAAATGCCTCCAACAAGAACAGACAAAAAATATTTTCAGTACAAAAAGTTTGTAAAAATAATAATATTCCAAATGATTTAGTGCCTCTAAAGTCCCGCTGTATCCTGCAAGGTCTGGTTTTTGTCACCTGCCTGGGTGGAAACACTGGAACCCCAGGACTGCAACAATGTCTCTCGGTGTCAAGGCTTACTGTTTGGTTCTTTCTCATTCTACTGCAGAACAACAGGCTGAGGAAATATGCCTTCGAATTGAAAATGAACGACCTGACCTATTTCGTGCTGGCAGCTGAAACAGAGTCAGATATGGATGAGTGGATCCACACACTTAACCGCATCCTGCAGATCAGTCCTGAGGGCCCACTCCAGGGAAGGAAAAGTGCGGAGCTTGCCGAGCTGGGGCTAGGTAAGACCTCAGGCCATCATCCCCTGCTTCGGCTGAGTCTTTAGTTTACTTGGACACTTAATAGCTATGGGAGCGATCAGGCTGGACTCAGGCATTCTTGAGCTACCTGCTCAAAGAAGTTGACCCCAGATGGTTACTTTTACGGGGCCATCACAATTGCTACCTAGTGGAACAGTTCTGAATTGATTGAAGGCCATCACTCAACAAACAAAGTTGGATCTTAGATCCCAATAACTCAAAACCTATACACATTTCTGATGGGAAGATCTTATAGAAGGTACATTTTGAATTTGGGCTTCACGTTATATTTAATAAATACAACATAATGTCTGTAAAAACAAACATGCTTTACTTCCTCTTAGCTACAAGGCATCTTTTATTGGTGCTGTTTTGATAGTCTTGAGCTCAGCTGAGATGTGAAAGTTCCAACATCACAAGTTACATTGTTTTCATAAGAAAATAAATAATCCTGGAAGACTGGTTCAGTCACTAACATACTTGGCAAACAAGCCTGATGACCTGAGTTCAAATCTCAGCACTCATGGAAAAGTCTGTGTGCAACAGTGTATGCTTACAAACCTGATGCTAGGGAGGCAGAGACAGTACCATTCCTGGAGCTTTCTGGACAGTTAGTCTATCCTTATCAGTGATCTCAGAGTTCAGTGAGCGAACCTGTCTCATGACATTAGGTGGGAAGTCACCAATGGATACTTGTAGTTTAATGGCCACACAGATCTTTACTGTTTAAACTAAATGCATGAAAAGACAAACCTCATGGATCAGAAGAAGGGACTGAGAATGGTAGGATAGTAGCCACTGGACAGGAGATGAGCGAGAGTGGATGAGGATAATCAAAACACATTACATGCATGTCTGAAATTGGCCAATTAAAAATTGTTCAATAAAAATATAAGTTGGGAGCACCTGAGGAAGATAATAAACATTGTCCTCTAGCCTACACATGTATCATTTTGGGGATGCCCCACTTAGGCCATATACTTCTTAAATAAAAACATAAAACCTTTTATATTTATAATAAGTTTAAAAGCACTCAAGCTGGGCAGATTTCAACCCTTTATGCTATTTTGTTTACTTCCCTGTCAATAACCTTGAGATACCATTTGCCACGTTCTACCTGGGCTGCTCCTACTCTAACAGGCCAACCCTGGGACCAGCACTCATGATCCACCTACAGGTGACCTCTTTCTTCTCTTTTTCTTCCTCACTCTCCTGGTGATCCCTGTCTGAGACTCCAAGCCCAGACCCAAAGCCCTACTACATCTCTTCTGCCCAGCTACAGGCTATAAACATCTTTATTAATCAATCAGAGAAAACCTGGGGGGGGTGCAGGATTTACACAACAGAAGCTGGTGTATATGAGGATCCACTTGTCTTAGAACCACCAAATATTGGGGTATAGAATTTAGCATTTGAATACTAGCAGCACCAGACTAACCCCCTATACCCACAAATACACACATGCAGACACACATGAACATGTACCCACATACACACTCACAGTATTTTTTCTTTTTTTCCAGCCCAGTGCCCTCATAAGATTCTACCCATTGTAGTCCAGGAGAAGGAGAGAGGAAAATAGAGAAATGGTGAAAATGTAGCAGTCAAGTCTTAGTTCTGCAGATGGGAGCATCTCTTCCACAGACTCAGTTAGTGTTCTTCAAAGAAAGACATTTCGAGATATTTCAAGACAACTATATTAGAAACTGCATTATAGCCATTACTGAGTTCTGGTCACATGCCTCCTAAAGGGAAGAAGTCACAGATAATGGGGAAGAAAGTGTCACTGATTTTCCCACAGCTGCCATAGGCCATAGCCAGTGTTTACATGAACATATTACTTACTAATTGTCAAATGGCGTGTCCATGTTTGCATTTTTATACAGAGCCTAATTAGCTCCAGCTAAAAGATGGGCTCTAAGTAAATCTCCTGAAGGTGAAAGCAAGAAAAATATTTACAGATTTGAGGAGATGTTATCAAGCATTGGTGAAAGAAGCCAAGACAACCTGTATATATGTTAGCAACTTTAAGATCCGAAACACTTTGCAATGTAGAATGTTAGCATGGTAAGAATCCTAAAATGACTGTCGGGGAGTTTCATTTTTCAACCCTGATTGCTTAACAGTAGATAGGACAAATGGAAGGCTTAGGATCATTGAAGTTCCTCTAATTCAGAATATAATCCAGTTCTATATATGAGGGAAATCTATGACTCATTATTAAATAAACTTTCTGTTTTTTCAAGATCCACTGGATAATTCCATGCCCTGTGAATGTACACTGGAGGAAACAGATTCTTCAGAAAACAGCCTACATCCAGACTTTGCAAAAGTAATGACATTGATAATGTATTTGCACATACATTTGAGCTACTTACTGCTCTCGAGAAAAAGAAGGAAGTCCTTTCCTTTAAGATTTAGACTAAAAACCGATCTCGAATTGTTCATCAATCTAAGAATCTTACTTAACGTGACACAACCCTTGAAAATAAGAACATGCTTTTGTAAGATTCGCCCCATGTTGATGGATGACTTAAAATGAATAAAACTAGGGGGGGCTGTGTTGTGGCCTTTGTGGGTGTTTCTAGAGCTACATGGGGTAGTCTAGACACCAGGGACTAACATGGGTTTCTTCGCAGTACCTCACAGAAACTGAAGACACTGTCAAAACAACACGGAACATGGACAGGCTAAATCTGTTCTCCCTGGACCCAGATATAGATGTAAGTCAGGGTTCTGAGCAGAGATGACCTCAACTCACATAACTGTGGGTTCTAACTTAGATTTTCTTTTTTTCATGATAAGCACTGGTTGACAAAGACTTTCTCGATAACATGTTTCTTAGACCCTCAAGCTTCAGAAAAAGGACCTTTTTGAAGATGAGTTTATGATCAAACCCTTCGAAGAAAAAGCTGCCAAAAGAATCATGATCATCTGCAAAGCTCTCAACTTAAATCTTCAGGGATGTGTCACGGAGAATGAAAACAATCCTGTAACCAATGTAAGTTCCTCATTCTATCACATAACCAGGCTTAAATCATTCCACCCTGGTCCAAATTTCCCACCCTGCTAATCCCAGCATCTAGCATCTAGCTTGGGGAGAGAGCTTGCCAGCACTTCTCACCTTGCAAAGGTGCACAAGTTCTGAGGAAGAGTCCTTTTAACTGCTATAAAGTTTCCTTTTAACTTATCGTTTAAGATGCAACAAAGAGCAAGCGTTCTGGAGTTCTTCATACACAGTGGGCAGGGTGGCTTCCTACAACATTGTATGTCTGGTGATAGGGAAGGTGATATTCGTTCATTTATTGTGGTGCTGAGGCTAGGACTTGGGGCCTTAACAAGTGCTATAAACCGAAGAAGCCATGAGCTCTGGCCTTCGGTTTTATGAGACAGGGTATTACTGAGTAGCTCAGGCTAACCTAGAACCCAGGATCCTCCTGGTTTTGCTTCCCCAAGTAAAACCACCTGGGATAACGGGTGTACACCACCATGCCTGATTCAAGATGGCTTTTAAACTGACATTTCCATTTGCTGTTCCTTGGAGGAAAACCAGCTAACAAATCCACTCTAAGATTCCATAGTATTCCTGCTTAGAACATGATTAAATGATAAAGCAAGTACAGAGATCTTGAAGAAACATTAGGTAAAATATGGGTAGCACAGACAATGGCCGGTATCACAAACGTGCTTCACTGTATTTTCAAACACGTAATATACAGTAAGTCAAAAGCCCACACAGAATTTCTTCTCTTACTGAAGGAACCTTCTAGAAAATCTCCTCTTAGTAGGAACATAATAGCATGCAATTCTAAACTGACTATGAATGTATGTGTGAAAAAAGAAAGTTAAAGATGGGAACTGCAGAGAAGAAAACAGGTCATTTGCCATCACCCTGCCATGGGAACAAATGTTAGTCAATCTTTCTGTTTCCTGTTTTCTCTCATTCTCTTTCAATGCATCCTGTTGTGACTTGTACTAAGTCTCAAATCTTCTCTTGCATCCCAGAAAAGAAAGCTGATTTTCATCCTCTG
This sequence comes from Micromys minutus, assembly GCF_963924665.1. Taxonomy (NCBI): domain Eukaryota; kingdom Metazoa; phylum Chordata; class Mammalia; order Rodentia; family Muridae; genus Micromys; species Micromys minutus. Next base: position 30,036,224 of record NC_137954.1, on the reverse strand, counting down.
GATACATAAGCTGTGTTGTCTTAGAAGGCAGGAGTGACATTGTTCACTATGTCACTATCCGGTCCTACCCATTCTTCCCTTGTGAGTGAAACTAGCTTGATGAGTTGGGGGCACAGTGTATCACTGGAGAAAGTGAGACCTTTTGCCCTTAGCACCTCTGTTCTCTTTAAGCATCTTACCTGCTACTATATTAACAGGACAGATCCATACTTTCCCATCCTATTTGATGAGGAGAATTCGTGGAGAGGAACATCTTAGATTGGATCACCTCACTTTTCAGATTAAGAACTGTACCTTTGGTCAGGGATCTTACCTTATTCTCCCCTATGTAAAAGATGTACAAGAGAGGTGACCATTTCAAAGCGTCCCGTGATTTAAAAAAAAAAAAAGTACATAATCTTTGGTAATCTTTAAATGTTCCATGCAATGTAGCACTCATCCAGCTCAAAGAGGTGCCTATGGATGAAAATATAAACCTAAAGATTTAGTTTAGGCAGTGAACCATCTAAGATGCTCTGCACTCATGGAGAAGGAAACTGGTAGGAAGCATTAAAACATGACCAGCAAGGCTACCAACAAAAGACTAAGATGGATTTGCTGCTGTTGGAAGAGAGACAAACCAGAGAAATGTGGGGTAAGAAGCTGACAGAGAACAAGCCTCTGTGTGTGATCATCCTGACACCTAACAACATGCAGAAGAGAGGCCAGTAGGCATGGGAGTGGGTAAAAACATTTTCCATATAGGCAAAGCTCTTTCAGGCTGAAAAACAAAACAAAGTGCCTAAAATCTTTGTTTGTGAAACCATTTGGAAATTTAAGAAAACTTGATCCAAAGTGTAAAGCCACTTAGTCACCATACTACATAAAAATAGATGAGCTTTATCATTTTATACATTGATATATACTAAAAATATAAATATTATTATTTATGGGTTTTTTTTTATCCAGCACATCCAGTGCAATTTAAAAATCCATTCTGGAAACCAAAAGTCAAAGAAAATGGGCTTATTTTTAGATGTGAGGGCCATGGGGAGTCTCTCCTGAAAGCTGCAAATGTAGTTCAGAAGCACAGCCTTCCCTGATAGAAAGATAGACCGGGACATACAAGTAGATGCCTTCCTCTGATGAACCTCCATCCAAGGTCCCAGAGACAATGTGCCTCCATTGCCAAAGACATGTGACTCTTCCCACGTAGATGATGTTCAGAAACTACATGGCTCAATTTGCTCAAGTCTCAACAGAGTAGCTCTTTAGAAATATTTTCATTTTTATTTGATTCTACTTCATTTTCTGTGCACTGGTATCTTTTCTGGGTGTGTATATGCTTACCTTGAGTCATCTACAAGAGCAGCCAGCGCTCATTGGTTAATGAGACATCGATCCAGCCTCCTGAAAATGGTCTTTTAGGTGTGCTTTTCTATCTCTTAGAACAAGAGGTTTAGTTGATTTGGGGCATCTAAAAGATGTTTTTAAAGTAATCTTACAGTAGGTACAAATGGTTTTGGTTTTAGATTTGGTTTTGGTTTTTCTTTTTTTATTGTTTATTTACATTTCAAATGTTATCCCCCTTCTCAGTTTCCATTCCACAAGCTTCTTATCCCCTCCTCACTCCTCCTGCCTTTATGAGAGTGTTCCCCCACCCACCCACCCACTCCTGTCTTAGCTCCCTAATATTCCCCTATTCTGGGTCATCAAGCCTCCACAGGACCAAAGGACTCCCTTCCCAGTGATGCCAGATAAGGAAATCCTTGGCTACATATCTAGATGGAGTCACATGTAGGGTACCCTCTGTGTATTCTTTTGTTGATGGTTTAGTCTCTGAGAAGTTTGGGGGGTGTGGTTGGTTGATATTATTGTTCTTCCTATGAGGTTGTAAACCACTTCAGCTCCTACAGTCCTTGCCCTAACTTCTCCACTGGGGTCCCCACACTCAGTCCAATGTTTGACTGCATACATCCACATCTGTATTGGTCCAGTTCTGGCAGAGCTTCCCAGGGGATAGCTATATTAGGCTCCTGTCAGTAAGCACTTCCTGGCATCAGCAATAATGTCTGGGTTTGGTGTCCACAGATGGGATGGATCCCTAGGTGGGGCAGTCTCTGGATGGCCTTTCCTTCAGTATGTGCTCCACAATTTGTACCTGCATTTCCTTTAGATAGGAGCGATTCTGGATTAATATTTTTGATGTGGGTGTGTGGCCATCCCTCAACTGGGGACCATGCCTATCCACTGGATATGGTCTCTACATGTTCTGTCTCCTCTTTGTTGGGTATTTCTGCTAATGATTTTTCTGTTGGGTCCTGGGAACCTCTTGGGTCCCTGGCATCTAGGACTTTCTAGTGGCTACCCTCAGTTTTCCCTCCCCTACTGCTACACTACTTTCAAATTCCTGACCCTCTCTACTTTTCCCCCATCTCCTCCCATATCTGAAATGGTACCCGTTTTTCCTTCCCCTGTTCTCTCCCTCCCAGATCCCTCTCACCCTCTACTTCACGGAGATTTTTTTTTCCTCTTCAGAGTACTACTATAGCATCCACACTTTGGTGTGATCTTCCTTCCTCTTGGGTTTTATCTTGGGTATTTCAAGCTTCTTTGGGGCTAATATCTACTTATCAGTGAGTACATACCATGTGTGTTCTTTGGTAAGTGGGTGCAAATGTTTAAGAAAATAATGTAAGAAATTACTTTTAACAAATAATTTCATTGCACGTGTTAGTAATAATATTAAAATCAACAAAATGGCCTCACTTTGGTGGCAGTTTAATCATCGGATGATTATGTTTTAGAAATTTCTGTGTGTTTATACAGCACACTCTTTCATCTATGGTAGTCTTCAACCTCGTTTTTGCTTTGATGAACATGTTTTGTAGGCCAATTCTCCACATTGCAGGAGAGCTAACTGCTGCATTTCATACGTGAGTGTCTACAGCCTCTGTGAAAGGACTTTTTGTGATGAGGAGGTTGACTTTGACAGCATGCAATTTTTCAGTCAATCAAATAGAACACCTAGATCATGGTTTTATAGTATGACATATTTCTTTGAAAATGGGAATTGATTCCAACAATTCGAGCTAATTAAGACATTTCACTGTAGGTACGTTTAAATGCTCCTGTTCCTGAATTTTCAGAGGGAATTCATCAGCCTAAGCCTCAGTAGCTACAACTTAAATTGTCAGGCTTTGAAGGAGTTTTGTTAAACTAATCCATCCTGAAAGCCAGCCATTCAAAAAGTAAGGTTTGGCATTTTTGTTGCAAAGGTAGATTGGGAAAAGAAATGAATCACCACAGGAGCTTTAATTCTGACATGTTATTAACAGAAATCATGTATTTCTACTCAACAAATGGAAATAAGAGGCAAAATGCAACAACTCAGGAAAAAAATGATTTTTATACCTTGACCTTCAAAGTGTTTTTTGCACCTCACTAATCTATCTTTATTTTTGCATTTTCAATTCTTAGCAGACTATAATTACCACAAAAGAAGAGTTTTTATAAACGAAATTAAATTACTAAGATCAAAATTTTACTTGATAATTGCTTTCAAATAAGAATGAATGTGTGTGTGCGTGCACACATATCTGGTATTGTATATGTGTGTGTGTGTGTGTGTGTGTGTGTGTGTGTGTGTGTTTGTGTGGATGCACACTCACATATGAGTCAGTGCATACATATGGGGGCCAGATGTCAACATTGGGTGGTTTTCTCCATCTTAATTTTTGAGGCAGAGTCTTTCACTCCATCTGGAGCTCCTTGATGCAGCAAGACTGGCTGCCCAATGAGCTCCCAAAACCTCTGTCTCCACCTCCCAGCACCAGGGTAACAGTTGCCCGCCCAGCTTTTTATATGGGTTCTGAGGATCTGACATGATCTCTCAGCAAGCTCTTCACTGACTAAGATGTCTCCGTAGCCTCCATAAGACTATTTTGAACTTTATTTGAATTTGGAATTCCATCTCTAATACTGACAGAGTTGACAAGCATTGTTATCATTAAATAACTGAAAGTACCTTGGTTACTAGTCGCAATGATACATCTCAAAGAACAGGAGCTATTTAATAAGACCCACAGCACCATTCTGTAGGACAGTGCATTAATTGGACTGAAGCCCTTTGTATAACTTACTTATTCATAGAATTTTGGCAGAAGACAAACTGCAATTCACAATTAAGAAGCACAAGCCAAAGTAAAATGTTGTTGATAATCTTTTAGAACCCCCATTTAATTGCACAGCTATGAAATCACGTGCATGTTTGTTTATCTAGTAGATTCAATTATACATACATGTATCTAGTTATGTGCAATGTGTACATAAGTATATATACCTTTGTTTATTTATTTTGCCTAATTCAACCCATGCTATTTCACGTTTCCATTTTTTCCTTGTTAAGAAAGGAACAATGATATGTACACACTGTCAGCATCCACCACTGTTTTGCACTCATACCCTAATTTGTGTTTGATTGTGACACTTTTTTAATTGACCATTCTTTATCCCTTAAAATCTGTCTTTGTTTCTATATTTGGGCGGCATTTTAAAACTTTTTATTACATGTTGTTCTGTCTTTTCAAAGTTGTGGTATCAGATGAATGGTACAGCTTTTACTGGCATCTTTGAGGCCATAGGTTTTGACATTCAACACTACAAAAGGGAGGGAAGGAAGGAAGGAAGAAGGGAGGCAAGAAGGAAATAAGGAAGGAAAGAGGGAAGGTGGAAGGAGAGAGGGAGTGGGGGAGAAGGGGAGAAGAGGGGAAAAGGGAGGGAGGAAAGAGGAGGGGAAAGGAAAAGAGAAAAGGAAAGAAGAAAGAAAGAATGGGAGGAAAGGGGGAGGGTGGGAGGGAAGAAGGGATAGAGAAAGAACAAAGGGAAGAAAAAAAATGTCCTTCCATTTCCCAATCTGTATTTTTATTTTAGATGTTCTGTGCTTATTTTAATTAGCTTACAAAGTACCATTTCATGTGTCCTTTCTGTACATATTTTAATTTGTTTCATTCTCCCAGACATAACCCCCCCATCTTCATTCTCACCCCTTCCTCATTGTGTCCTTTCACCCCTATATCCCTCCTGTCACTTTGTCCCATTGTCTTCCCCACCTTTCTCCTTTAAAGCCCCGATTCCTGGGCTCGTCAGATACATTGTAGTTTCCAGGCTTTGCCCAGTCCCGTCTATCACTGCTTCAGTCTCTTTCTATTCTCTGGGTGATGCTAATTCACAGGAATCTATGCTGATTGTGGTCTTTGCTGTAATTCTTATCATTTCTACTGCTGTCGCAAAACTCCATCACCAAGGAAACATAAAAGAAAGCATTTGATTGGGCTCACTATGGTGATTGAGTCTACGGTGGTTGATCAAGGAAATGGAGCAGGAACCAGTGAGTGCTCACATCTTGATCCTCAAGCAGGACAAAGATAGCTCTAATCTGTTGAAATTTCAAAACCAGCCCCCAGCAGCACAACTCCTCCAACAATGCCACAACTTCTAGCCCTTTCCTAACAGTTGCTGTGTTTTCTGAGCCTTCTCTGTTGCTATCTCTTTGCCTAGGAGTTCCTTGAACAAACTCTACTTTAGCCCTTCTTTCTTCTTCTTCTTTCTTCTTCCTTCTTCCTCCTCCTCCCTCCTTCCTCCTCCTTCCTCCTCATTCCTCCTTCCTGCTTCCTCCTCCTTCCTCCTCATTCCTCCTTCCTCTTCATTCCTCATTCCTCCTTCCTGTTCTTCTTCATTCCTCATTCCTCCCTCCTCCTCCTTCCTTCCTCCTCCTTTCTCCTCCTTCCTCCCTCCTCCTCCTTCCTCCCTCCTCCTCCCTCCTCCCTCCCTACTCCTTCCTCCCTCCCTCCTCTTCTCTTCTTCTTCTCCTCCTCCTTCTCCTCTTCTTCCTCTTCTTCTTCATCATCATACAAGGAGGTTGCCCACTTCTCAGATTCCATTACTTTCCCATTTCTGCTTTACTTTCAATCTGCAACTTCCTTCACAGCATCTTTAAGAGAGGTTAAATGTGGGAAAGCTCAGAGAGGCTTGGACTTCGGTGAACATTCCAGACCTCTAGCGAGGGAAAGAAAACAGTTAGACAAGGGCACAGAAGTGACCTGCTGCTAAGTCAGTTGGGATCTAGGTTCAGGGTAATCTAGAGGAACTACTTAGAAAAGATTCCTGTCATGGTTGAAAAACTGTGAACCAATAAGAAACCTGAAAGAATAAATAGGTAATTAAAGATTGCTAATAGAATGATGTCCCTGTGCAGGAGCCGGGACTGGCACAGGATAAGAGGTTTCAACTTTTTAATATTTACCGCAACACAGCCAGGGCTACACAGAGAAACCCTGTCTTGAAAAATGGAGGGGGTGGTGTGCAGGGTAGAGAGGGAGGGAGGAGGGAGGGAGGGAAAGGGAGAGAGAGAGGAACAGAGAGGGAGAGAGGGAGGGATAGTGAGAGAGAGAGAGGGAGGGAGACAGAAGAGGAAGGGAGGGAGAGAGGAAGGAAGAGAGGAGGGGGAGAGATAGTTGGAGAGAAAGTGCTATGTCACTTTAGTAAAAGGATGAATAGATAAAAATGACAAAGAGGAGTGTCATCATCTCCTTGCTACCCTGACAAATATTGGTACAAAAACAGGCAGAAGCAGACCATTGCGAGCCAGCACAGTGGCCATCTGACTGAGAGTTCAGACTGGCCAATAAGAGGTATTAAAATGCAGAGAACAGTGGGAAGCAGAAAGCCAACATGAAAATACTTGTTACTATCATGTCAAGCTGTATATCTGAAAAGTTTCAGCTGTGGTGGTGCGCACGGGTAGAATTGCATGAGGGTGGCAGAGGCAGGAGGATCACGACTTGAGACCATCCTGGGCTACACATTTAGGCCTATAGTGGTGGCAAGTGCCTTTAGTCCTAACAAGCAGGAGGCAGAGACAGGATGTTTGAATTTGAGACCAGCCTGGTCGCCAGTGAGTTCCAGGACAATCAGGGCTGCACAGAGAAATGGTGTCTCAAAGCAAACAGAACCACAAACCAAAATAAATAAATAAATATATCAGAGGTGGGGGGGGGTCTTGAAATGTAGTTGGACTAGTGAAATGTTTCTCAGGATACTCTAGAGATTGGGGTAAAGGGTGTTTCCTTTACAGGGGAAGCAACTAGAGGGCTGTTTGTGTGTAATAGGCTGGTGGTAGAACATGTGAAAGGGAACACCCGGGCGGGTGCCTAGGGGTCAAGAAGCAAATGAGATGAGCCCTGGGCTTGGAGGCTTCTGCTGCAGGGAGGGATTCTGGGTTATTCGCTGGGTTATAGAAAACTTGCTTTCTGCCTTCCGTTCAGTTACGTTGTGAAGTGTGGTAGTGCACAAACTGGTGGGTCGGAAGAACCATTTGGCTTTTGTTCTGCCCACAGATTGAGCCCTTTTTTGTGAGTGTGGCACTTTACGACCTCAGAGATAACAGGAAGATCTCTGCGGATTTCCACGTGGACCTCAATCACCCTGCTGTCCGGCAGATGCTCTCAGAGGTCCCACCGGCCTTGGAAAACGGCAATATTGACCCCGGCACACTGAGACAATTAGAAGAACCTCGCATAAAGGGCCTTCCAGAGGAATGGTTAAAATTCCCAAAGCAGGTGGCACTTTTGTTTCCTTGTGATGGAACAGAAAAACCTTGCCCCTTCAATTGTTTTTAACAGTAAATAGTCCATACTTGATGGGCAATTTCCCAAGCAAAAATGTCTTAAAGCTGTCGTGTTTTTAAATGACATCTGTGAATGTCTTCCAGGCAGCTTCTTTGGTAGTTATTATCCACTACTCTCTTTGGACATAGGCTATCTTCTCTGTGACTGATCCACACTCTGAAATTGTTTTGGTGGCCAAAGTCGAAAAAGTCTTAATGGGAAACATTGGGAGTGGTACTGAACCTTACATCAAGAATCCAGACTCCAACAAGGTAATGATTATTTTCTTACAAATACTTTCAGTCACTTTAGAGAGATAGAATCATGCTGCCTTCCTGAATTAGAAATTTCATAAATGTATAGCTTTTGAAGTTAACCTAGCAGTAAAATTAATATCTACCAGAAACTTTTGAAATTAAACATTTTTTAGTTTATGTCCTTTTGACCCAATAACATAGACCCTATGAATCTATTATTAGTTAAAATAAATTTAACCCCAAAGGTTGAAGTATTTCCAGTAACAAAGTGAGGAGTCAGGATCACATGAAGGCAATTTGCTAAGACCCCAGCTCATGGCTCACAGCCAGCAATGGGCTCAATAACAAAGACAAACGATTGCACACTCAGTATAACGATAGAGAAGTGCGGGAAACTAGAAATCGGGACAGTGTGAATAGCCTGCGTAGTAAGACCAGCGAAGGCTTTCCATATTCTTCACTCTATCACCTTATTGCAAATAAGCAAATCTGGATGATCATTGTTTATTAAAAAATAAATGAGTGTATATTTGTCATACAAAAAAATAGGTATCAAGGAAATACCACAAAACAATTAAATTTGAGCATGTACAACAACTTAGGCTGTAGTTTTGTGTATACAATATTGTAATACATAATTATATATTACATATATATTCCATATTACATTCAGCAAAGTATCTGTTCAGACCACATTCATCCTGTAACCGGCTTTTGTAAATAAGATCTTATTGATAGTTGATCACACCTCATTCATTCCCTAAAATGTGTGAAGCCCTGGATATACTCTGGAACTGAAAATGGCAGCACTTCATGTATGTGCTACAATCTATAGCAATAGATTTGAGAAACTGTGACAGAGAATGAAGGATCTGGGCAGCCCTTCACAGAAAAAGTCTCCTGGAGAATCAAAGATGTGACCAAGTACCAATCGTGAATATAAATTTGATAACTTTCCATTCAGGATTTTGACTTCTGTTAGCAGAATAGAAGGGAAGGAGAAGGCAGAAAGAGGATTGGAGTGGGCAATAGTTGATATTCCAAGACTAGGGAATGTGCTACAGTTAGAATTTTCAGATTAAAAAGAAAGCCAAGAATTGTACAATAACTTTCACACAGAGGGTCTCTATAAGAAGAAATTCCACAGAATTTCAGTAGATAATAAGATGGAAAAGATAATTACTATTATTTCATATGTACAGTTTGTAATTGCCCATCCCTAAATAATATTTCATTTACTTTTTTCCCGTCAGTTTGCACAAAAGATTCTAAAATCCAATAGGCAGTTCTGCAGCAAATTGGGGAAGTATCGGATGCCATTTGCTTGGGCAGTGAGGTAAGGTCCAACTCTGCGTCTCACGGAATAGAGATGTACTTACAATCTGCATCAGAAGCTATGACTGTGAGTGCCTTCATATCATCTGATACTTTCTAATGAAGCCACACCTAAATAAATAACACAATGTCATCTCCATAGACATTGTGAACTCTGCAGAGACACACTTCACTCATTAGTTCAAGGAGACAGCTTACACTAAAGACCCCTAACTCATATACAGCGTAGGCATTGCCAGATGTACTGGGAGAACTTACTGGCACGAAATCAAAGTCATAATTTGTTTATGCACAGCTACTTTAGTTAACACAATGCTTTATCAGTGGAAAAAGCATAATGGACATAAGATAAGGAGGAATGAGGTATACCTTCCTGTGCAACTGCATGCTTTTGTTTACGCATAGAGCTCTGCTCTGTATGTGAACATCCAAACGACATTGATCACTTAAGCTGTCTTTGATCTCAGTGTAAATTAATGCAGACAATTATGCCTCCAGCTGACTCTGGTGGAAACACTCAATTCTATGTGCTCAAGCAGACCATCCTTCCCAAAAATGAAACATTTGTGGAAAGTAGACTTTTCTTTTCAGATCTCTGACACATCAACTCCTAGTGTCCTTCGAAGTCTCTTTGCATCTTTACATGGTATAAGAATTCTTTAAAAAAGGAAAACCTTGGTATAGACTCATAACAAAATAAATAAATAAACAAACAAAAAGATCAACAACAAACAAGCTGAATTAAAGGAGGTTAATTACAGGCCTAGTAGAAACACCCCACCTAGCAAATGTTGATAACATTATTCCGTGAGCAGTCACTTCCATTCAAAATTCAAAGTGTAGAAGGAAGACTACATTTACACAATGGAATACTACTCAGCCACCAGAAACAATGACTTAACCAAATTCTTAAGAAAATGGCTGCATCTAGAGAATATCATCCTGAGTGAGATAACCCGGTCACAAAAGAACAGACATAATATGCAGTCACTGATAGTGGGATGCTAACCCCAGAGGCTTGCACTCCCCCAGAAACAACTCACAATCTGTATGAAGTCCAAGACATAAAGAAAACAAAAAATATATATATTTACAAAAAAAAAAAAAAAAAGAAGAAGGAAGACTACAAACCTGTTCTGTAGTCTTCAATTGACATCCTTTCTACTGGAAAAGGCATTCACAGAAAACCCACCAGTGTATTTCAAAACATTGTGGTCATCATTAAACATTAGAAACTGATAGACAGAAAACATAATAGGGAGTCCAGCACCAGCAATGCAAGACAAATCCCTGCAGGCTGCAAGTACAACTTGCATTCCAACAGCCTTGCAACAAGGGTGGAAGAGCCAGGCTGCAGAACGTGGAAGTCCAGTCCACCTTTCAAGGTCAACTCTCCATTTATTGTGTCATTTAGCGTGGTTCTTCCGTAGGTCCAGAGTCTCATCTGTAGGAGGGAGCAACCAATATTTATCTCATGAACAATATCTTTTTTTTGAGCAATATCTTCTATTAACTTCAGATGTACAGGGATTTTGGTATAAAATATGCCATGGATATTATTTTATCTCTCCATTCCTACCTTTCCTTACAGAGATAATTAATGGTAGACATGAAAAACGTGTTATAAACATTATCATTATTATTATTGCTGGAGGTTGTTTCAGTAAATATTAAAAACTAGAAGCCTTTTATCCCATGCTAGTGCCAGCACCCAGGGAACCATATCGTACTGCAGGAATCTCTAACTTGGTGCTCCATGTTGCCTCTAAAGACTAAGATGCAGTTCACTTCACCACCCCTGCTGCTTCTGACCAGGGTGGATACAACCAACAGGTGTATTGTTTTTTACTCACATTCCTCCACTGCCTTGTACAAACATGACTCCACAATCATTAATTTATCAAACAGGTTTATATGTTAATTTCTCAATCCATAAACCCTCTACACAATAAGTTTACAACCAAAGATATAAACTGCCCATCTATATGAGATAAATTAGAACCAAAGAAACCTTTAGAAATAATCATAACAACCTCTCAAGCTAGAGATGTGCTGAGAGAAACATACATGTCAGCTTTTATCTTCTTCCTCCATCAATCTTTGCCTACCACCTCCTCTTCCACTTTCCTAGACCTTTTTTGCCTACCTCTCTACTGTCCAATCATGTATCACCTTAGCATAAATCTACAGGAGGTCACTTCTTGAGTTCATATTCAAACTCTGTAACTCCCCATTTCTTGAAAATTTGGACCAATGAAGAAGAGTATGAAGGATACAAGAAAGTCATGTGTCAGGTATTAGCAGAAGTAACATCCTGACTCTGACATTGTCAACAAAATGTATGGAGAACAGATGGCATTTCCATGGTGACTGCAAGTGTTATCAACTCTTGGGACAATTATTTCTAGGAAAATAGATCTAGCAAAACCATAAGCCAATGCTGGATGAGGGCTGTTAGTGTTTTGATTGTTGTTATGAACTTATACAAACCACCAAGGATTTGTATTTACTTGAGCTTCTCTGGCAAGTGAGGAAAAAGTGGCTCATCATACAGAAATTATGGTTCTGTTGGGTTCTGTGGATTACCTAACCTCAAAAGAAACTCACGCAGCCATCCAAAGTAGCAACCCCTATTCCACCTTCCAGTGCAAGCATTGCTTCAGCTAAGAGTTGAAGGCCAGCAATCACTCACATCATTCTGGAATAGACCAGCTCCAATGCATAGGTAATATAGTGTTGGGTCCTGCATATTCTCCATTGGCTTTTCTTTTATACTTTATTCCCAGCCAGCCTGGCTCTGTTTCTGCCCTTGGGGTATTCAGATACCTTTGCAAGCCTTGTGGAATGAAAAGAAGGAAGCTTGTCCAGGTGGATGGGTTCACAGAACCTTGGTTGTCTTAAGTGCTGGAGTAAGGGGTGGGAACATAAAGAAGCCATCTTTGAGATGGTTTTCAGTGTTTCTGCTTTCTTTATTCACAGGTAATAGGGGCTATATAAGTACTGGAGAGTGGGTAGGGGTTTTTTGAGGAGAGTAGACATTATTGGCTTGGGCTGAGGTTCTGTAATACTTCATTTACAAGAAAAAGAATTCTAGGTGCTTGCTGGACTTGTCCTTATAGAGAGAGGGGAAGTTAAACCTGGAGTCTGGCCATGATGCTATGTGACTACCTCAAAGTGAGCTGGAGGTGGGGGTCAAAAGGATATGTGTACCTTGGTACGGGCAGTCCCAGAACAAGGAGGAAGCAACCCTTACTCCAGGCAGTATCAAGATGAGACTTTCTGAACAGGGCTCGGCCTTATTTTTGCTCCAGGCCTACTCCCCAGGTCACATGGCCCACTTTGTCTCACAACTTTCTGTCTTGCAGTTCGGTTTCACAGCATAGCTCTGAGTGTACCCTAAAACATTTCAAAGCAACTGTAGTTAAAAATAGTAGCATTAACAGTTACTAAGAACCAGATTTTTACCCAGCTGCTGCAATACACACAGAGCTCATTGCTGGGAGCATCTAATTTGAAATTTATCTGGTATACTCTCAGATTGGTTACCAGCTGTATTTCCACTTTGTATCATAAAGATTATCCTTCCAATAGGTATAGAACACACACACAGAGAGAGAGAGAGCCACACAGAATATATTCATAACTAGAAAAGAATTCACAAGGCAATTTTAATTTTTAAAAAATTAAACTTTTTTAAATTGCAAAAGTTTTATACAATTAAACTTTTCCATACATATCACCTACAGGATCACAGAGGCCCAAGGTCATGCCAGGATCACCTCACAGATTCTTGTACACTGTCTCATTTTAACTTATAAAAGACTAACAGACAGTACTCACTTTTCTTTAAAGTCAATCAGGACTACCACTAATATAAATGTTGATTCTCATATCTGTCCATCTAAAGACACACGGTGCAGTGATATCTAAGATTCTCATGCTGCCAACAGCCCAGCAAGTGGTGGTCCATCTCTGCTTGCATCCTGCCAGTGACAAGGCTCCTAATACACCCTCACCACATCCTTCTCTCTGCCTTTCTATAGTTTTATTATTAGATAATTCATTTTTATATAGTTAAAACTGCCAATCGACCTATTTCTTTGCTGCCTTATGAATTCTAGGCAAATGTTCTACCACTGGAGTCCTCGGTCCTTGAAGAGGTGTCTTACTATGATTATCATTATTATTATTATTATTATTATTATTATTATTATTATTATTATTATTATTTTAAGACAGGGTGTCTGTGTAGCTCATCAGGCTTTGGACACCTGTCCTTCTGCTGTCTTTATTAACCCATTCTGAGGTTATAGCCCAGTGTCGAGCCTGGGCCTAACAACCACGTTGGACTTGCATCTGCTATATTTACACATGCATAGAAATGTCCAAACCCCACATGATGGTATGTACCTCTAACCGCAGCCCTCGAGAGGGCGATGTGCAAAGGTCAAGAGCAAAGCTTCATGCACACCTCATGAGAGGCCATTCCCAGTGAAGGATTTCCACGTGCCAACTGTGGATAGAATCAAAATGGAGTTTACAGGAAATCTAGATTAATGTAGTTGGAGTAATTCATTCATGGAAGACTATTACTCAAGTTGAGTTTACAAATCCCGCGTATATTAGAAAACACATTGCACTGATTTCAGCATGTTCACTACTTGTTCAAATGGCCTTTAAAGTATTCATGCAAGGTTATTTTTTAAGTTAAATGCTTTGAAATTCTTATCACAGTTAATGTATTTATTTTGTGGGCATGCGCAGCGGGTCGTGGTGGCCCTCTTCTACCCTATGGGCCCTGGAAGCCGAAGTTGGCAGACAGGTTTGGCACCAAGTGCCTTCACAGTTATCTTTAGTCTTCAACTTCAATGCTTTTATTCTGTTTTGCTGATGTTATTTCATTAAATTTTTATAAAGGAGAGGTTAGGTTGATTTTTCCTCAGTTACTACTTAACAACAAGAATATCATCAAAACTGTGAGGAGACAATTTCAAGGAGTCTAAAAATATCATTCAAATACATCTCTAGCCTGTGTTCCTTTTTTTCCATGTTATTTTATACTAAGTGTCTATGGTTAATATCAGTTTCAAAGCTATTTCAGCAGCTTTATTGAAATATTTTATTCATTTAAATGATGATTAGATATTCTAGCTAAGGCTCTTAAGCTAGAAGAAATAAAAATCCAATGTTTCCTTAATGTTGAAGAAAAAGCAATTATACGGGGGCCTAATTTTTTGATGCATAATAAAGGTAGGATGGGCAGCATCAGAAAACTGCATGTGAAGCAAATATTGCCTGACCTCACTGGATAACTTAGACAAAAGCAATGATGTATTTTAAGTAAGGCACTATAATGCCAATGAAATGGATCAAGGAAAGAAAAATAATATATATTAGCCTTATTTTCTGCAAAACTCTGACTGATATTTTCTACATTTATCCTTATTTCTGTCCAAAAGTTAGAACCTGGGCTCTTTTATCTTCACAAAGACAGTTTAGGAATCAGGCTTTCTACAGCCATAATTACAACACAACTCTTGTTGCGTACTCATGTGTTCTAATGTCACCATGCAAAGTGCTTTGGCCCCTTTTTGCCTGGGTTAAAGTAACTTGAAGAAACACTTAAATGGAGACCTTTAAGGGTCTGAGTAGATGGTGCAGTGTTTGCCTTGCAACCATGAAGACCTGATTCTGAACCACAAAACCAAGGTTTAAAACAACTGGACATGGTGAGGCATCATACCACAGAAGAAGTGGAGACGGGGATATCTGGAACTTACTGACTAGCTGGTCTAGGCTTTGATGAGTTTTAGGCCAGTGAAAGATTATACCTCACAGAAAAAGGTAGATAATGTGTACACACATGACCAGCAAAACTCCACCAGCACAAATAATATTCTTTTGTTTTTCTCAACTCCTGAAATACTCCAGGGTTTTGATATGCTAAAAATGTGAGACAACATAAAAACATGGTAACAGAAACTCCACTGTAGATATAGAGGTGAAAAGGAGAACTACGACATAAACAATGTGTTTATAAATAAAAACTTTGTCAAAGGAGTGGCCTCCTTTCATTATTCTAAATTCCTTGAATCCTTTCAACTCTAAGTTGGAATGATCATTAATGATCCTCCTTCAAAACACAATTTATTAAGCAATAACAAAATATAAACCTGAATAAACATTCCTTTCCTACAGATCTGTCTTTAAGGACAACCAGGGGAACGTGGACAGAGACTCAAGATTTTCACCATTGTATAGACAAGAAAGTAGCAAGATATCATCGGAGGACCTCCTAAAACTGGTATCTGACTACAGGAGGTGGGTAGTATGAAACCCTCATCTGGAAATAGCATTATTTATGGTACTCCTGAATCTGCAGTTTCAGTTTGTCTCTTCCACATATGATATTGACTGGCAGATGTGAGTTGGGATTGGAAAATGAACTTCTACCCCACAGGAGCCTCATGAGATGTGTTGATGCCCTTATTCTACAATATATCTTCCACTACTAGCCTCTAACACAGAGAGTGATCTTGTTGTCCTCCTTAGCCATGAATAATGGTTCTGTTTCTCCTGCCTAAGAATCATTGGTCTCTTATCAACTAATTCTGTACATCCCACAAAAAGGTTATGATATGTTTAAACATGTGTGGCCAGTATCTCCTGCAGCATCAGTAAATTATCTTCTTCTATTTAACTAGAAGGGGTGTGTTATCAGTGATTATTATTATTATTATAATTATCATCATCATTATCATTATTATCATTGTTATCATTACTTATTGAAGTTTTTAGAACATACAGTTAGAATGAGAAGTAGACTCTTAGGCAAGCCCCTGGATTAATCTTAATTCCTCTAAGTCTAGGCCGAGCACTGGTAACATAAGACCTTTCTTCATGTCACTCACTCATCAAATATCCTCGTCAAACTTTGCACCCCGGGCTGGAGAGATGGCTCACTGGTTAAGAGCACTGACTGCTCTTCTGGAGGTCCTGAGTTCAGTTCCCAGCAACCACAGGGTGGCTCACAACCATCTGTAATGGGATCTGATGCCCTCTTCTGGTGTGTCTGACAGCTACAGTGTGCTTATATATAATAAATAAATAAATCTTGTTTTAAAACAAAGAATCCTTGAAAAGAAAAAGGCTTTAAAAAAAAAACTTGTGACCCAGTGTTCACAGAGCTCCTCAAGCCACCATGAGAAAATAAAAAGGAATTTTTCTGTTGCCTTTTTGACAGTCCCCTAAAGCATGGCAAGCTCTAATCCTGAGCATAATGGAACATACAGAGATTTGTGAATGAACTGATATAGCAAACAGCAAAAGAAACCCCATCAACCTTCATGTTGCCAGTGAATACAAAGAAATTATAATGGCATGTAAGAGGCGCCACAATACACAATCAAGTGCTGACATTAAGTTAAAGTTGCCATTAAGTTAAAATCTCGATTGGTGGCCAGTTTCTGTGGTATAATTTAGTCATTGCTGACTTCAAGCCACCAACCTGGTTCACTGAACACAGGGCTGGGAAGAGTGGTAAAGTACCTTGGGTCTCAAGTATGGTGTGTGTGTGTGTGTGTGTGTGTGTGTGTGTGTGTGTGTGTGTGTGTGTGTGTGTGTGTGTGTGAGTTCTTTTCCTGAATAATATCTGACCAAAGCAACTTAAGAAAGGGGTTTAGTTTGGCCTATGCTTTTGAGGGTTATAATTCTTCATGGAACAGAAGACACAGGACAGTAGCAGTCGTCAACCGGTCACATTGTATCTGCAGTCAGGAAGCAGAGTGAACAAGGAAAGGAGCTGGCCTGTAGAACTCCAATACCTGCTCCCAGTTACCTACTTCCTCAAGGAAGACTACCCCTTAAAGGTTCTTCAGTCTTCAAAGAGTGCCACTAGGGGGAGCCAGTAAAGGAGTCAAAGCAAAGAGTGAATACACATGGTGATGGTGGTTGCGGGGAAGGTGCCTACATACTTGTAGAGGCAGTCAGTTATTTGTTAATGCTGAGGGTGAAGTGCAAACTTCTAGCACTCTCAGAAAGTCTTAAAATTCATTTCAACAGGGAAATGCTCAAGCAACTTCAACTAAGTCTTATTGACAAGACCATATAATTCACTGGTATAGCCATCTGGTCACACGTGTAAATGAGCTTAAGGTATAGTCAGGATATCAGTCACCTGACTCCTCTATAATTTTTGTGTTTACTTATACTAGCTTTGTTTTATAAGAGTTAAACTAACCAAAGGGGGAGATCAATACACTATTATTTACTATCTATCCTTTACCCTTCTCAAAGCTCAGAATTGTAGAAGATGGGCTTTTTTCTATGAAAATGAAAATAATACTCTGTGTGTTTATCTGTGTGTGTGTGTCTGTCTGTCTGATGTCCTTTCACAGAGCTGACCGGATAAGCAAAATGCAGACCATCCCTGGAAGCCTGGATATTGCTGTGGACAACATTCCCTTGGAGCAGCCAAGTATGATGCCCATGACATCCCTGTCTTGCTTTATTTAGAGGCTTCTGAGTATCTTGTGCGGGAGGGCTGTTTGGTTTGTTAGTTAACTGGTTAGTCCCAAGACTTGGGTTGTTTGGGGATTTTTTTGTCTTCCAAAATGGAATTGAAATCCATCATACCATCGGAATATGGGGCTTTTGGAAACTGTATCCTAGATTGCCTAATTATCATATGATTTACAAATGTGGATTTAATATCCAGCATGATACTAAATTATTCACATAATTCTTAAAACTCTAGAATGTCACAGGAAAGTCATATTCAAGTACACAAATAGCTGATAATAAGAGAATTCAGATTCTGTCTAGTTTCCCTGACTCAAGTACAAACCAGCTCTGTCATCCCGAACTGCCGAAAATTACTTTGTGTGCCAGGCATACCCATCTCATCTAAGAGACTGAAATGTTATTACACATGGCGTCTACCTCCTCTGGAACATAACACAAGTCCTCCTTTTACTGACCCAAAAATGAGGATTTCAGAATGCAGATGGAATCAAGGTTTCCTATACTAATGATAACTGTGTCGAAACTACCAACAGAATATTAGGCAGGCCATCTATCCTGATCTATGCCCACAAATCACTGTAATATGAACTATCATGAGAATTCCAGCTTCAGCTCTGACCTCAAATTATTTTTACATTGATTGATGGGGAACAGCAGAGGACAAGCTGTTTCCTCTGCATGGCTTAGGAAACAAGGCTTTACTGCCTACAGCAAAGGCAAGCAACAGAAGAGGAAGCTAAACATTCTCTTTGAAGGAATGGGGTGGTATCAGTGAAATGTGAGCATGTGGAAATATTAGATACATTCTTGATTAAATACTAGAACTTTTATCTTGTTTCCAAGGATGCATAGCCCATTGCTTGTTTTCTCTGAGTCCGGAAGATTATCTGTAGAAAGGAAAAGCAGTGGGCCGTTCTCTCCTCCAATGTAAGAGTTTGCACCTCCAAAGAGTGTAATGGCAGAAGCTTGGACTTAGACATTCCTATCCATCTTTTCTGTATTTTCCCTTTATGCTATTAATACAAAGTTAGAGTTTTAGTGGTAGTAAAACTTGAAAGTGAAAAAAAGTAATAAATAATGTACGGAGAAAGGACTATAGGTATTTGCTCTAGAGTCATTCCATATAAGAAAATTGCTAGTAATTCATCTATTACTATTAATAATAAACTCACAGAATAACTGTTATTTGATGTAATCCTGTATGTATTATATTTACAATAGCAAGTGAAGGTCAATGGGTTATTCTTTATCCTATAAAATCTACCTAGTATACCCTACATATAGGAAATAATATGAAAAGTATCAATCCATCTCAAAGATTTGCTGTGATTCTTAGCCATGAGTTTCAATACTAAATATGTAACTTTCTTATGCCCTTTGTCCGCATCTCACATTTCTATGCTCTGGGAACACAATACCAAATTTCCATTTTAGGTGGCTTCGTGTTAAAATATGTTAAGTGTTGCTCACTTTAGAAGACCCATATTAAATGACAAACTCTTATTTTTTGATTTTTTAAGACTGTGTAACATCGTCCTTTATCCCTGT
>NC_137954.1:29881915-30014415 GCF_963924665.1 Micromys minutus | reverse complement strand
TACCCTGGTGCTATGCCTATAAGACGAGTAATGACTTTTAGGTGGTCTTTGACATCCCATTGCATAGTACGTTCAGGACAGTGTTTCAATAAAGTTCAAAGTCAACTGGATGTCATCTTGGGAAATAAATCACAAAGTGTGCCTTAGTTCTGGAATTGGGGACAGAAGAGTTGTTTTTTGTTTTTTTTTTTTGTTTGTTTGTTTTGTTTTTTTGTTTTTAAAGATTTTCAGGCACTCACAATTGTTTACCTCTTACCCTTCTAAACAGTGTATTTATGGGAAACCTGGAGGGCCCCTCTTTACTTCTGCTGCCTACACAGCTGTGCTTCACCATTCCCAAAATCCAGATTTCTCTGATGAGGTAAGGCTTGGGCTCCCACTCCCTCTGCCTACAGCTCCTGGGTGAGTAGGTCAGGGAAACCTTATCTAGACCACATTTCACATTGAGGACAGTTATGATACTTCCCAAGACTGTTAAGTGACAGTGACTTCTGTGACACTGGCTGATGAGGATCCTGGTTTATGTTTCAAATTCTTCGGTTGAATACAAGTCTGGTGTTTAAAAACAGATGATTTTATTGTATTTTTTCCCAAGGGAGTCTAATTTCTTTCATTTATTTTATGCATGAGTTTAATGAAGAGTTTTATTAGAGAGCTTTGGCCATTGGTGGCAGCATATCGTGTTACAGCAGGAAGACTAGATGTTTTGAATCAACACTATTGCTCACACCTGTGTGAATATCATGAGGCTCAGTCCTCTCACCTCATGGTTAGAAATATGAATTGCCCTAGAAAACTCAACCCTCTTACTGTGCACTAAGGAAGCATGATCTCCTCCATAGCTTTGCATTAACTCCGCCATAGCCTTGAGAATAGGATATTGTCATCACCTCCTATTATATAGATGAGGATACTGCACCTCAGAGAAACTAATAACAGTCAGCATTCAAACCAAGCCATATAACTCCAGATAGAAGCTTCCTCCCTTCCTATAAGTCATTACAAACATCACTGAACTAGGAGTAAGCTAGTGGTATATTAGCTATGTTATAAACAGCCCAAGACAAGTTTCAGTGATTAAACCCGGCTTCTAACCATAAGGCAAAGATCAGAACTACTTTAAACAACTACGATTTTATATGAGTTCCTTGACCGTTGCTGTAACAAATACCACCCTGTAGTTGCCTAAAACAATACACGCCGTTTACAGCTCTGGTGGTCAAAGATTTGAATTGGCTGTCACATGACTAAATTAAAGGCATCACTGATGTAGTATAACTCCTGAAATTTCTAGAAGAAGATCTGTTTTCCTTACGTCTCGCAGTCTCTAAACATTACCTAGCACTTTGGTTTGTAACTCTGCCCTTGCTTACCTTTATAAGAACCATGCTGGGAACAGACATGTGGATGGACTATTCCCCTCACTTACATTAAGTCCTACATCCTATTCCTAGCACCACATACAACTGGGTGTAAAGATTACAGCCCATAGGAAGTAGGGGTAGGAAGATCATAAATTTAAAATAAATCTTTGATATCTAGAGACTTTGAAGCCAGCATGAGGCACATGGGATCCTTTATGAAAAGGGATGAAAGAAATAAAGAGAGAGAGAGAGAGAGACAGAGAGAGAGAGACAGAGAGACAGAGAGAGACAGAGACAGAAAGAAAGAAAGAAAGAAAGAAAGAAAGAAAGAAAGAAAGAAAGAAAGAAAGAAAGAAGGAAAGAAAAAGAAAAAGAGGGAGGAGGGGGATAGATGGGTGGAAAGGAAGAGAGAAAGAGAGATGGATGGATGGAAAGGAAGAGAGAAAGAAGGAAAGAAGGAAGAAAGTGGGTGAAGGAGAAAAAGAGATGATAGACAAAGATAAGACTCGCTGTAACCACATTGTACCCACTTGTGATATCTGGTATAATCCCATGGTCCCTACCTTACTTACACCTTTGAAGTCCCCTTTGCCTCCCATAGTCACATATTGATAGGTTCTGGATTTTTGAACACAGAGTCAACTTCAGGAGCCATTCTCTGTCTGCCGCCCCATGTAACCCACTTGTCATTTTCAAACTAATTAACAGAACTCCTTGGCCTCACCTTCTACCTCCATATCTACTTAATGCTCTTATTTTCCTTCCATCAATCCAGGCCAGAAGGTTAAAAAGAAGCTAAGGGAAAGAGCTACAGAATATCTACCAAACTGATTGACCTTTTGACAAAACACTTGTGAAAGATGCATTTTCAGTAGATAGAAAAATTTCATAAATTAGTGATCTCAGTGTCTCAATGCTGTTAAATCTGGCTTTTAATCTTTTTTTTCTTATATTTCCCAGAATCTCATAAAACCTATGAGCTTTCCACATGACATATAGATTATTAATCACTTAGTGGTCTCTGTAGCACAGATTTAATACTAAGGTTTTATTTTCTTGATTACAGGAAAAATGATTCCATTAACTTTTAAATGGATATAAATTATCCAGTTCAATGTTATAATAAAATGTAACTGCAGGATTTTTTAAGTGAAGGATTGTGAAGGTTAGTTTTATGTCAACTTGACACAAGCTAGAGTCTTTTTAGAAGAAAAACCCTTAACTGAAAAAATACCCTCAGCACATGTGCCTATGAGATAGCCTGTAGTACGTTACTTATTATTGCTGTTGTTGCTAAATGATGTGGGAGAACCAGATCACCATGGGCAGGACCTCCCCTGGGTACTGCAAGAAGGCAGTCTGAACAAGCCAGTAAACCAGACTACTCCATGGTTTCTGCTTCAGTTACTGCCTCCAGGGCTATGCCCAGCTTGAGCTCCTGCCTGTCTTCCTTTGATAATGGACAGTGATGTGGAAACATAAGCTTAAATAAGCCCGTTCCTCCCTAGTGTGTCTTTGGTTCTGATGTTTTTATCACAGCAATAGAAACCCTAAGATGGGGATGCTTTGGTTACTATTTGATAGTATTCTTAAGTAGAAGTTAGTTAAGAAATTTCCTAGTGTTCTACTTATTGTAATGTATTTTTTCAAAACGTATATTGGCTTTTGTAGCAACTTTAGTACACTGATATATCTCAGCTTATATGTGAATCAGGAATCTTTAAACTGTATCTTACACCAGAATTATCTGGAAGACCCACTGAAACTGAATACTCAGATTGGGGTACTCAACATGTCTGGATTAGGCCTGAGATTTAATGGTTCCAGGTGATACCAATGATACCATTGCAGGGACCACACTCTGTCATCTACAGTCCTAAGTCCTTTCTTAAACAGAATAAAAGTAACTAGCCAGATGCAAAAGACCTCTAATTCATAACCTATGGGTATTGGCGATAGCTCAACTTAACTGTCCTCAGAACGACTTGGTGAGTCATATAAAGCTAAGGGCAGGCTACTCTCTTTTAAGGCTGTTGTCTCATACTGATGTTAACCAAATTGTTTCGATCTCAATCCAAATGTGATGTCTTTCTTCGCAGGTGAAAATTGAGCTACCAACACAACTCCATGGAAAACACCATCTTTTGTTCTCTTTTTACCATATCACTTGTGACATCAATGCCAAAGCCAACGCCAAAAAGAAAGAGACTCTGGAGACATCAGGTACTTACAAGAAGTGACCTGAAATAGGTCAAGGTGACATGTGTTTAACTTGAGTTGGAGACCATTCTGAAAAGATGCAATTGATTGACTGCTAAATGAGTTAATGTTTAGAGTGACAGATGCATATTTTGTACTTCCTAGCATGGAGGTTTGAGTTCAAAAGTTTTCTCCCTGGTGTTTCTTTACAGTGGGATATGCTTGGCTTCCTCTGATGAAACATGATCAAATAGCTTCTCAGGAGTATAACATCCCGATAGCAACGACCTTGCCTCCTAATTATCTAAGCATTCAAGATCCTACAAGTGCAAAGGTATCAAGTATTGTATAATCTACAAGAAAAATATTTTAAAAATCAACCATGACAATGGCTAACTTTCTTCTCTGCTGTTTAAACAAACACGTTGGCATGTGCATTATACTTATGAAGTGAACATGTAATAAATGATACAACTCTTATGCTATGTATGGCTGCTAAAAATGAACCATTAAAAAATGGACTTCGTGGAAGTATATGATGTTCACCTCCAAACTCTCCAAATGAATCTGCACATTTCTCATCTCTAAACCACTGTAGCAATAATGACTCAGAACAGCAAAGTAACATAAACCAAATGACTTGATTTCTTTGTCTCAATTTGTCAGTGATGATGGCAAACTCTTTCTTGCAGCATGGTGGAAGTGACATTAAATGGGTAGATGGTGGCAAGCCGCTTTTCAAAGTGTCAACATTTGTTGTATCAACAGTGAACACTCAGGTGAGTACCATGTCCTACAATAGAGACATAGACTGTGATGTAAAAGCTGATGGTGACTCCTGCATTATAGGGAGAAGTGCGTCTTTTCATGAGTAGTCACATGGATAAGGGGCTGAACTTGCCAAGCAAGAGAATGAGAGTATACTCCCTAAATGACCTTAAGGTCACTTGTCCTGAAGCTTCCTGGTTCCTTGAACCTACAGGTAACACTAGGCTGTCCTGTCACCTGCCAAGATGGCATCTTGCTTGTGAAGTATCTCTTGAGATGTAAATAAACAGATGCATGTGGAAGTTGGTCACCTCGCCATGATGGACAGCCCGTAGCTGAAGTGACCTTGTCTGCCCTGTTTTTCTTCTGTCAAAAGGCCTAGCAGGGGCCTGACACACATTCGGGCTTTTAATAACTGATAACCAACTGGAAAAAAATACATTAAAACATATCTAAGAGGGAAATTACTGTCTCTAATTAAGAAAAGAACTACACCCAGGAAACAGAAGTGTGACACTCAAACACAGGAGAGGAATCTGTATCAGATGCCCACCTAGGATGTACAGCTAAAGAAACAGGACCAACATGTTCTCAACCTCAAATTATCTCTCACTTCATGACCGCATAACTCAGCTCAGAACTTGGAGAGATCCTAAGCAGATTTCAACAGATAAAGACCAAGATTTCTTGGGTTTTATGTCACAGTTTTGGTTCTGTCATATTAGGCCGATACAGATACACCAAGCCTAAAGCTATCTCTAGGCATCGCATAACATACTGTCCTGTGTGTAAACAGCACACTATCATGTGTGTCATGGAATACGGAAGAGAGATATATAAAGTTCTTGCAAAAATGGACTGGAAAAATAAGGGATATTGGAAAGAGAGGAAGAAAGAGAGATGAGGAGAGAAGGAAGAATAAGAGAATGGAAGAAAAAGAAAATTGAGCAAACAGCAGGCCAGGCAGAGAAGAAAGAAAGGAAGGAGGGAGGGAGGGAGGGAGGGGAAGAAAGGTGGGAGAAAAAGAGGGAGGGAGGGAGGGAAGGAAGGAAACAGGCAGACAGGGAGGGAGGGGAGCTGGGAGGGAGGGAGAAAGGGAATGAAGGAGAGAGGGAGAGAAGGAGGAAGCAGTGAATATGAAGCATGTGAGAGTGGGCGTCACCATCCAGAGTGCTTTAGTTCAGAGGGGGCCTTCGGATGACCCCTCTGTCTATGGAAGAAGAGGGCTCTATATCTGATTTCATGCGGTGACACTGATTGCAAGTGCTTGCCACTGGCACTGAGTTTGTGTGCCACCACAAATTAACATTCCTCTTGCCTTTACAGGACCCACATGTGAATGCATTTTTCCGTCAGTGCCAAAGAAGAGAGAAAGATATGTCTCAGTCACCTACGTCGAGTTTTGTCCGTGCCTGTAAGGTAAAAAACCGCGCAGATGCATTGGTTTTCCAGGATAAAAACCAGCAAAGAAACCCTGTTTCTCACTGAATAGCAAGCTAAGATGTGATGATTGTTCAGACCTTGCAAAGACCTTACAGTTCAGGGAGCAAATTATTTTCACTTCATAGTTTCTACGTGATTCTGTTCTATATAAAGAAAGAGAGGCAAAGGTCAGCTTTTTTATCCAAAACAGAAATGGTTGAAAATGAGTGTGTATTTACCATTAATTAAGCAGTGAAGCCTTTCAACATGACTTTCACCTTCCGCCACAGTGAAGCAGGGAAGCAAATGCCAGATGAAGGGGGGCTAAGGTGATCATGTGACTCTCCTAAAAACACCTGCAGACTGTGCTGGGCCATCTCTTCTGTTCATTCTGTGTTTCCTCCCATCCCTTCTCTGCAGAACTTGCTGAATGTGGACAAGATCCATTCCATCATGAGTTTCCTGCCTATCATCTTGAACCAGCTCTTCAAAATTCTAGTGCAGAACGAGGAAGATGAAATCACTGGGACCGTCACCAGGTATCCATAGCAACACTAGGGGGTGGGGACAGAGCAGGCAGCCTTTGGTCTCCTGGAACCCTGATGCCATGGTTCCAAATAGATAACCACATGTGTGTATGTTTCATGTGAGCATAATTTGCAGATTTAAGCATTTCTCACACACTAATCTTTATTTTCTGGTCCCCATCTATTATCATTAGTGGAGTGCTAGATGTTTTTCTTTTGTATTTTTAAATATTTTTATTTGAGATAACTGTAGATTCGCAAGCCATTGAAAGGAATAATATGGAGAGAATAAGTGTCCTTGTTACTTACTGTCCTCCATTGGCAACACACAATCTCTCTCTCTCTCTCTCTCTCTCTCTCTCTCTCTCTCTCTCTCTCTCTCTCTCTGTCTGTCTGTCTGTCTCTGTCTGTCTGTCTCTCTCTCACACCCCTATCTGTGTATATACAAAATTATACAATGTGTAATCACTTGGCATTGGCTTTTTTATTTATCACAAAAGAAAATTCAGGCTGTCCCTCTGGGACTAGGCCTTCTCCTTTCATGGCTGAGAAGTGTCCTATATGGATTGTAGCACAGTATGTTTAAGGATTCATTTGTTGAAAGACATCTGAACTTCTCCATATGGGAACTATACTGAATAAAGTTACGAAAAACATCCATATATAATTCTATATGAACATAGCCCTAATAATTTACATTGGACATGAATCCCATGCCATGGCTGTACAACTCATTACCTGAGGCTGCTAAAATATTTACCAGAATAGTTGTATCATTTTATAGTCCCACAAAGCTTATAATTGCATAATTTTTTTCTTTGGTGTTAAATTTGGCCACACCATACTTTTCTAACATCACTCCTAAGTCTAGTCATGAACTGAGAATTTTGCATTTATATTGTTTTAAATTAATAATTTAATCCTTTATGTGTTTGTTTTTAAAATGACCTTAGCATTATGGGGGGAAAAATCAAAGCTAGTGTTGAATTGTTGACTTTATCTTCCCTGTTAATATATGTAAGTATGTATGTATGTATGTATGTATGTATATATGTATGTATGTAGATAGATAGATATGCATGTTTGTATGCATATCTCTGTGTGTGTTTGTGTGTGTGTGTGTGTGTGTGTGTGTGTGTGTGTGTGTGTGTGTGTGTGTGTGTGTACAATGAAGGCTTTTAGCCTTATTTTTTAAACAAAACCTCTGAAGTTCTGAGAAATTAAAAAATCACTATCAGTTCCACAAACCTCCAGTTCCAAACCCAGATTAAAAATCCCAAATTGTAGCATCAACTAAAATCCCTCTCAGCTGAGTGGGTATGTCGATGTTGACAAGATTTTAAGCATTGCAGCTTCTAGATCTGCTGTAATTTCTGAGACTCCCACCCAAAGCTCTCCAACCATGCAGCAACTGTTCATGTTCACATGAGAAAGTATCAGTGTGCCACCGCTACATGAAAGTCCAGCCCAGCCATGAGAGAGAGATTCCGCTTAACCTAGTCTTTCTTTCCAAAAACACTTCTGCTTTAAATGGTTGGAAGAGGAGCCATTTAAAATGGAATATGATCATTAATCAGAGCCTAATTGGGTACTTAAAAATGATCTCTGTTCCAGGAAGACAGTGTCAGCAAGTGCAGAGACCACAAGTGGTACATTCAGCTCAGACAAAATGTCTCCCGACATTGCATGTTAAGACCTTAGTCCTGGGAATGTTTCTGGCTGGAAATGGCTCCCAGGTGATAGAAAAACAGCAAGTGGCCTCTACTTGGGAGTGAGAAAGGAATGAGAAGAGTGTGAATTGACTCATTCGTTCATTCATCCATCCACTCACTCATTCATGAAATACCCCATTTCCAAGCATTCTACTGTTAAGATAAAGTGCTGTCTGCATACCTTCAGCCAGGTCACTGAACATCCATGCTTTTCCAGGGTTCTGGCTGACATCGTGGCCAAATGTCATGAAGAGCAGCTAGATCATTCTGTCCAGTCATACATAAAGGTAAGGACCATTAGGTCCCTATTCAGATCCCCTGCGCTGTGTGGCTTGTCTCGTTTCCTATCTACACTAAGTGGGATGTTCTCACTCTGACGTTTAATGGTGCCCACCACGGTCAGAGCACAAGTTTGCTTTAGTAGAATTTCCTTTCTTTGAATTGATGGGCTAGCTGTATTATTTACATATAAAACTGCTATGTGTGTGTGTATGTAACTGAGTATTGATGTGGGAATGGTAGAAAGAAAAGAACAGAGGAGAAAGCTAAAATAGTGCTCCTTTGAAGATGACATTAGAAATATATGAAATTTCTGAGCTAATTAAGAAAGACTTTTGTGGGCTTGTTGAATGCTCTGTTTCTTCTGTGATGCTTTCTTAGCTCTTTTTATTGTTTTTCTCAGGCATTATCATTTTCCCAGTTACTGTATATTTGTACCTGCTTCTGGTATGTTGAGTCCTTTATCTTCTGTCATGAGCCATTTGCCCATCTCATTGGTGTGCATTGCTTCCTTGGTGTCCCTTGTCAAGTGTCCCCTTGGAGGTGTTCTCTTCTCATTTTCAGTTGACTGGGAATTGGTGCCAGTGAACTTGGGATGATGTTTGCACACTGATAGCTCTGTTCCAAACATCCTTCCACTGAATGCACAGAAGCAGCCCAATCCAGAAGAAAAGACAAGCATCCTAAATTACATTATACAATCTATAAAACTTACAGTCCTATCTTGTCCACACACACCAGGTCTTTGGAGTTGTTGATTTTGAAAGGAAATACATTCAAGTCATATATGGTGATAAGCATAGACTTGTGCATTCTAAATGTCTAGAAATGCAACTGGAATGGGCCCTTTGCACTCAAAACTTCTTTTTAACAATAACTAGGATGGTAGAAATGTTGCTACAAAAAAGTAGCTAGAAATCTTGTTCTGGAATGAGCCACTCTGACATGCCACCAGCATGTCTTCCCCAAGTACCAAGCCATGAGTGTGTGTCCCTCATTAAAATAGCCTAATTGCTAGAAATATTCACTTCACAACAACATCCCTGCTATATAATTTTACCTTCTAGAACCTTGACTTCAACTGCTAAAAGCTAATGCCACCTACAAAATACCCTATAGTTTACTCTCTGTTTAAGAGAGGGGCATCACTTACTTTGCTGATGGATTGATGTGTGCATGCATGTATTTGCCAGTAGAATTATCTGGGCAGAGTTTATCTTCTCAATTCTTACCCCAGTTTTTTATTTCAATCCACACACAGACCATACAGAATAAAATGATTCCTTGAATCATTGCACCTCATTCCGGCAACTCTATTTCAAGTGTAGTATCAATGTCTCATTCAAAGGGAGTTGTTTAGAAATGTGTTAAGGACTCGAGCTGTTGTGGTAATGTCTGACATCACCAAGGCCAGACACCTGTAAGAACCTCAAGTACTTGGACTCTAACTCTGTGGTCCTCTTGGAACTGTATCTTGGAATGGGCTTCAATCCCAACCAAGAAAACATGATATCTTGGCAGGATTGTCTCAATCTGCAATACAAAAGAGGGGTGGTTTATCTCTTTTGTTCCAAAGTAGTTCAACTCCAGAAATAGTCATACACAAAATGCCAGTTGGATGATTCCTGAGGATGTTTTAGACTTTATCTTCAAATAAACAAATACTTCCTAAGAAGTACAGCTACTCCAGAAACATCCCTAAACTAAGAGATGAGAGACTTGAGTTTAAGCAGTGACATGTCCTCACAAGTGAGCTACAAAAAGACGTGGCAAGAAATCTCAGGAAGTAGCTAGAAATCCGGAGCCTCAGTTTTCTCCTCTGATATAGGAGAGGAGACAGATCAGATGAGGATCTAGCTTGCAGTTCTATGATCAGACCCCCACTGAGTTAAGTGGTTAACAGCCTGACCTTCAGCTCAGAGTCTGAATTTATTCTTACCATAGAAATGGAGAGATATTAAACATATATAGGTATAAAGTCCCACCCCTAGGAATATTGTTTTAAAAAGAAGAAACAAACCTGATGGGCTGATTTCAAGGCATGCTTGTACAGCCTTGAGTAGTATGATAGTTGTTGTCATTTATATTTATTCCCAAGTAAACAAAACACCATTTCAAGTTCGGTGGCACTAAGTGCTGCTAACTCACTCCATTCACAGTATCAAACTGCACACATACACCTTGTCCTTGTCAAAGATGTGCGTCTACGTCAATCTAATTAAATGCTGCACTTCACAAGGGTTTGTAGCACTGTTGATTCTGAGAATCAAGTTTACAGTGTAAGAATATTCCAGCACCAGTTGCAATGAATTACCCTTCAGGCTAAATAACTCCATTGGG
The DNA here is from genome assembly GCF_963924665.1 of Micromys minutus. Lineage (NCBI taxonomy): Eukaryota > Metazoa > Chordata > Mammalia > Rodentia > Muridae > Micromys > Micromys minutus. The sequence goes on along the minus strand of NC_137954.1, from coordinate 30,003,804 downwards.
TTAGACAGTTGGGAGTGAGTTTTTGCACATATGAAACCCAATGCTTAAGGGAAATTAATCACCTTAGTTGTAGCTGGCTTTAGGAGTCTATTGGCTTTTTGTCTCTCCTTTGAGCAGAGCATCAAACCCAGGCCATAAGATGGTGCTAATGGGCTTGAAAGTCACAAGAAAAGGTTAGAGATCCAAAGTCTACCTTCCCTCTCAATTGTAATCTATTTTAAATTGTAAATATCATGAAGGCAATACCTTTTCTTGAGGCAAACCCAACTCCTAAAGAAACTACTGTGATTCAGTATGAAGCATTTTATGTCTCCAAAATGTGTTTGTTGATATATGTGTGTTCTTAAAATATATGAAGATATAAAGAAAAGTATCACCAATATGATCCTTGGAGAGAAGGCAAGAAAAGTAAGCAGCATTTGTTATCTTGCTGATGGCTGATGTTTATCAACCTCTTCAAAGCTGTGTCTAGAACAGGATGGTAGAACCTGGGCTTATGGGGGACTCACCTCCTCATCTCTGGAAAGCTCTTGCTTCCCCACTTGGCTATTTGAGTGGGTGCTCTACCCTTTCAGGATGAAGAGTTGCTACCATGCCACCCGTTGCCAGTGGAAGGAAAGAGAAGGGGAAAGTGTCCTAAGTAGGTGGGTCCAAGCCTCCCATGATTCTTTGAACCTGCTCAGTGGCTCTCTGGCCCTTTCTCTTGGTTTCTATGAAAAGAGTGCCAAAAAGAGCTTAGGTGAACAAGGCCCTATTTCTAATAAAGACCCCAAATAGAAGCAAGTGTGTCCTTTCTTATATCATCAGGCCTCCATTGACTCCATTACAAAAGCAGACACAAGCAACTACTTATGAGAAATGAGTTATTTCATAGGATAATCTTTGGAACTTTTTACAGGAAATTAACCTCTTTCACCTTTTTGGGTTTTTTTTTTTTTTTTTTTTTTTTTTTTTTTTTTTAGTTTGTATTCAAGACTAGGTCCTACAAAGAGAGAACAATACATGAGGAACTGGCTAAAAATCTGAGTGATCTTTTGAAGTCAAATGATTCAACAATAGTCAAACATGTTCTAAAGGTAATTATCTTCATAATAGTGGATAACTTTACGACCAATGGGTGCAGAATTCTTTATCAGAGGTGATAGGACTCTCTGATTTCCACAAGTCATTTTCCTCCTAGTTTCTGACATAGGTTTTATATAGAAGCTCAATTATATCAAATTATTGAGTGAAGGGGGAGTTCTATATCAAGAGAACAGAGAGAAGTAGGTTTAGCAGCTAAGTTAAGTGCTTTGATCTAAAGGCAGAATGAGTTACTCTTTAAAATTATCTAAAACATTCACAAATAGTAAGTATAGCACAAAGCTTGGGCAGCTAATTAGAGTAGAAACAGTACTTAGGAAAGGAGGAAAGGATTGTGATGATACTCTTTATTGTCAATATGTTTATTAGTATGAGTGAGTAAAAGCCAGGTTTTTTTGGTTTCTTTTTTGGTTTTTTTTTTTTTTTTTTGTTTGTTTGTTTTTTTGTTTTTTTGGTCTCAAATTGGAACATGTGTTGGGGATATGAAGAAAAGACCATGGATAAAAACTATAAAACAATGTTATGGAACCCCAAAATTAGACACAAGCTTCTTGTCTCTTGTAATTGAAAGCTCATCTGATTTGATCCAAGTGATTATCAAACATCTAGAAAGGCTATCTGACATCATAAGCCATTAACAGAAATCTAATTCTGAGAGACCAAGCTGTTTATGTCTTAAACATCCTTTGAGTATTGTCATGTATTTATTTAATAGATGTCAGACACCCACCTTAAAGCAGTCAGGCTTGGGGGCACTTGAGATGCATTAGAGCAACAACTAGAATCTCATGCCCTTGGGAGTTTACATTATATTGGGGGATCATTGAAATAATTTAAAACACACACACACACACACAACATATAGTTATAAATATGCAAAAGAATGAGAAAATAAAGCACAGAGCTGTAGGTAAGAGGAATGAGCATGCTAAGAACAAGAAGTGAGACTTGCACCTCTATTAGGGTAGGCAGGTGATAAGACGAGGATGGGGCACTTGAGAAGAAAGCATGAGGGAGGTCAGGGAACTGCCCACCAAGATGACTTTAGAGTAGAACATTTCAGGTACGGGAAAGCCCTTTACTATTCAATGAGGTTGTAGCACAGCTCAGGGTCTGGGACAACAAGTGTAGACAAGGATGGAAGGGGTTTAAATAAAGCCAGAGATACCACAAGCAGCCTGGGATGCCTGTGGATCACCATGAAACTGGAGAACATTTGTTGGATGCAGAAACAAATGGCAAAACATTTATCAGAATGACGAAAAGTGCAGTTTGGGATGAGATGGGCAAGGGAGATGGTTTCTGTATGACTTGGGTTCTTTAATGAAGTGGCCCCTTCATTAAGCCACATCTACTTCTTCACAAGAAACATTACCCTTGTCTACTTCACCTAGGCCAGACCCTCAGAATTTAAGGTGATGTTCCGCAGTGGGTACCAGAGCACCGCACCAGCCTAAAACTGGATATAGTTCAAATGCCCTCTGGTAGCAGAGCAAACAGGTTCATACTCGTTGTATATGTGATGTGCTGATGAGATGTGACTCCAAGCTAATGACTCTCCATAAATGGGACTCTACACATAGTGTGTTGAACTTCAAAGGAAGTCTCAGGAGGCAAGCCTAAGTAAGAATAGCAATTTTTATGTGAAGTTCAATGATTTGAAAATAAAATACTTGATTGTATAAGTATTGGTGGGAAGATGATTAGGACAAAATAAGAGAAGCTGATGATGAGCCTACCATGAAAACTTCATTTTAGTTTTGTTAACTTAAGTGAAACAGAGTGTCTCACGAATCACTTTTTCATGAACAGATGCTCAGGAAGTCATCTCAAGTAAATTGTTGACTTTTTAACCATAATTTTTATATTATTATAAAATTGAAGTATATGACATGAACTATCACTATTATAACTCTGATAAAGGTTAAGGTAACAGGAAATGTGTTACTTCCCTGGTCCATTTAACTTATCCATTTACTTTAAGATTGAAAAAACTGCATAGCAGCATTCTATTGTAAAGATCATAATTACCATTATTTACCATAAATTAATAAACTCTTCATTGTCTTTTCTCCCCTGTAGCATTCTTGGTTCTTCTTTGCCGTTATTCTAAAATCAATGGCACAGCACTTGACTGACACAAATAAAATCCAGGTAAGATCATAGGAAATATAGCAATGTGATATCATCCAACAATTACAATAATAAGTGTGTTCTCATTAGTTCCACTTTTATTGGCTATGTAAAACTGTCACAATTTATGCCAATTGCTTTTTAAGTGCAAGAAATAATCATGTATGTTAATACAGGCCCATTCAGAAGCAGATACCAAGACAAGAATGAAAAAAAAATGCATAGATCTATGGAGAAAATTTAATATAAAGGACAAAGGGGACTGGAAATACAAGGAAGGCAGGTCTGATACCTATGAGAGAAAACAGAGAGGGAGGAAGAGTTGGTTAAAATGAGCCTGGCAGTGGAGAAGCTTTCAGCCTGGCCAGTGAGTCATCTGAAAGCAAAAGAACATTCATTGGAGGCATTGTACTCTGCACAGGTCCTGCTGGCAAGCCTCAGTCACCAAAGGGAAGCAGCTTGGGAGACTGGTTTTTAGCCATGAGTGACTGACTGGGTCTTGGATATGGCAGCTTGTTACATGTTTGCCACAGTGAAAGAATAGTCTGGGCTTCTGCATCCACAGTTCTCATATCACGCTCTACATAGCATGAATCTGTTCCACCACAGCCCCCAGAGGCCTGTCAGAAAATGAGGGTTGGTGGGAATAACTCCAGCTCCTGCCACAGCAGTTGGTCTCCTCAGAAGCCTGCCTACCTGAGCTCACCATCCCGTTGCTCTATAATCTAGTCTGCTCTTCCTAGCTCACAGCAGGGAAGGTCTTGGTGACCCACCAGAGAATGTGACCCAGACCCTCCTTCCAGGGTTGTCTGAATCTCTGATAACCTGACTTTACTGCAGCCAGGCCTGCTGTGAGTCATCACTGACAATTGCAATCAGATAACAAGGACCCAACCATGAGCACCCAAGATAATAGCATGTGTTCTCATACACCTCCCATTTAGATACATCTAGGAAGGCGCTCTAAGACTCTCCCCTGCCCACCAGCATACACAGGACACAGACAGACAGACAGACAGACAGGCAGGCACACACACACACACACACACACACACACACACACACACCATTCATCTATATGTTACCAGAACTTTAGTCAAGGATCTTCAGTGTCTGTAAGTATGCACTCTTCATAGGTTACACATGATAGTGATTTTGTTTTCTAGGTAGGAATGCTGTGTCGATCCTCTGTCCAGTGATGCTTCAAGTGTGTGACTGCCGCCCTCTCTCCAGCATACATAGCCTTAGTAAATGTCCATAAGGCCTCCTAGAGAAAAATTGATAGAATTGTTGCTGCATTACTTAGGACAGTTTTTGGAAGCTCTCCTCTAATGTAGCTTTCCCTTAAATTCATATATACTATATGTAGATGTTAACTCTGGTCAGAAATGAGATTGTTTCTACTTAATGTACTAGACCCCTTCATTTTCCATTTGTCTGGCCCTAACTTTTTTGTGTGTATCAGTTACCACCATAGTTCAGCTCCTAAATATTTCATACATCATTATTCAACACTTTGGGTCCCTCTGAATCAAGCTTCCTTTGGATATACCTCTAACTTTAGCATTAATCACAACACTCTAGTCAAGCACATCACATGACCTCAGTTACAGAGTGACACATTATCCTCATGGCTATTAAGAGACAGCCATATGACTGTTTCTGCTACTGCCAGGCACAAGACACCATGGAACACTACAGTGATGGTAGTACCTTGTTGGTGGCTTAGAGTCACCCTAAGAATTTCATAAAGTCATTGTTTTTAATAGCTGAATAGTACTCCATTTTATAAATATACCACATTTTCTGTATCCATTCCTCTGCTGAAGGACATATGGGTTCTTTCCAGCTCCTGGCTATTATAAATAAGGCTGCTATTAACATAGTAGAGCATGTGTCCCTGTTGTAAGTTAGAGTCCAGGAGTGGTATAGATGGGTCCTCAGGTAGTACTATGTCCAGCTTTCTGAGGAACCACTAGACTGATTTCCAGAGTGCTTATACCAGCTTGCAATCCCACCAACAATGAAGGAGTGTTCGTCCTCGCTAGCATCTAATGTCACCTAAGGTTGTGATCTTAGCCAATTTGACTGAAATGAGGTAGAATCTCAGGGTTGTTTTGATTTGAATTTCTCTAATGACTAAGGATGTTGAACATTTCTTTAGGTGCTTCTCAGCTATTTTATATTCCTCAGTTGAGAATTCTTTGTTTAGGTCTGTCTCCCATTTTTAATAGAGTTGTTTGATTCTCTGAAGTCTAACCTCTTGAATTCTTAATATATATTGAATATTAGCCCTCTATCAGATGTAAGATTAGTAAAGATTTTTTCCCCAATCTTTTGGTTGCTATTTTGTCCTAATGACAGTGTCCTTTGCCTTTCATAAGCTTTGTAATTTTATGAGGTCCTATTTGTTGATTCTTGATCTTAGAGCATAAGCCATTGATGTTCTATTCAGGAATGTTTCCCTAGTGCCAATGTGTTCAAGGCTCTTCCCACTTTCTCTTCTATTACTTTGATGTATCTGGTTTTATATAGAGGTCTTTGATCTACTTGTACTTGAGTTTTGTACAAGGAGATAAGAATAGACCAATTTGCATTCTTCTGTATGCTGACTCTCAGTTGAACCAGCACCATTTGTTGAAAAAATCTGGATGAAATAGACAATATGCTAGACAGGTATACCAAGTACCAAAGTTAAATCAGGATCAGATTATCAATCTAAACACTCCCATAACCCCTAAAGAAATAGAAGCAGTCGTTAAAAAGTCTCCCAACCAAAAAAAGCCCAAGACCAGATGGGTTTAGTGCAAAATTCTATCAGACCTTCATAGAAGACCTAATAACAACACTCTCCAAACTATTCTACAAAAGAGAAACAGAAGGAACACCACCCAATTCCTTCTATGAAGTCATAATTATGCTTATACCTAAACCACACAAAGACCCCACAAAGAAAGAAATGTCAGACCAATTCTTCTTATGAATATCAATGCAAAAATACTCAATATAATTCTTGCAAACAAAATCCAAGAGCACGTCAAAAGGATCATCAATTACAATCATGTAGGCTTCCTCCCAGGAAGGCAGGGATGGTTTAGTGTACAGAAATCCATCAATGTAATCCACTATAGAAACAAACTCAAAGAAAAAAAAACACATGACTATCTCATTAGATGTTGGTAAAGCATTTGACAAAATTCAAAACCCCTTCATGTTAAAACTCTTGAAAAGATCAGGAATTCAAGGCCCATACCTAAACATAGTAAAAGCAATATACAGCCAACTAATAGCCAATATCAAACTAAATGGAGAGAAACTTGAAGCAATACCACTAAAATCAGGGACTAGACAAGGATGCTCACTCTCTCCATACCTATTAATATAGTACTTGAAGTCCTAGCCAGAACAATTAAGCAACAAAAGGAGGTGAAAGGGATACAAATTGGAAAGGAAGAAGTCAAAATATCACTATTTGCAGATGATATGATAATACACTAGAGTGACCCCAAAAAATTCCACCAGAGAACTTTTACAGCTGATAAACAACTTCAGAAAAGTGGTTGAATATAAAATTAACTCAAATAAATCAGTAGCCTTTCTCTATACAAAGAATAAATAGGCTATGAAAGAAAATCTTCACAATAGTCACAAATAATATAAAATACCTTGGTATGACTCTAACCAAGAAAGTGAAAGAAATGTATGACAAGAACTTCAAGTCTCTGAAAAAAGAAATCAAAGAAGATTTCAGAATATTGAAAGATCTCCCAGGCTCATGGATTGGCAGGGTTAATATAGTAAAATAGGCTTTCTTGCCAAAAGCAATCTACAAATTCAATGCAATCCCCATCAAAATTTAACTCAATTATTTATAGTGTTAGAAAGAGCAACTTGCAAGATCATTTGGAATAACAAAAAAAAAGTATAGCAAAAACTATTCTCAATAATAAAAGAACTTCTGGGAAAACCACAATCACTGACCTCAAGCTGTATTACAGAGAAATAGTGATAAAAACTGTACAGTATTGGTTCAGAGATAGGAAGTTAGATCAATGGAATAGAATTGAAAATCCACAAATAAATCCACACACCTATGGTCACTTGATCTTTGACAAAGGGGCTAAAACCATCTAGTGGGAAAGAGATAGCATTTTCTATTTTCCAACTTTTAAAGTTAAGAAAAAAAGCCTCCTGCCCAAAGGAAGCAGAAAATCTAACATGAAGACAAGAATTCCTGACTCTGAATTCTCAGAATTCTACTGTGCTGGGATCAGAAATGTTCTCCGTGTTGTAATCCCTGCTTTGTCCCTGAAGTATGGGGTAGTAAAACTAACATTTGATACTAGATGCACTGGACTAAAATCTGCTGAAGTTTTAATGGATATGTATATTCTCATTTAGATAGGTCCCAGAACAGGCTAAACACAAACCGCCATCACAGCCCCACAATGCCTAGCAGTTTGTCTTTACTGACCCCAACTTGCCTCTTTGTTACCTAAATCAACAGCAGCCCTCACACTTATTCCAGCACCTTCTATTTTTCTTACTAGTCACCATAGGAAGTGTTGTCATCATTTGACACAAAAGCATTCGTAGTAAAATTCTCCCAAGTGTTTGGGTACTTTCTTTTCTTTTTTCTCTCTTTTAATTATGAAGTGAGTGGCTGTCTACACTTAAGAAATTTTAGTCATGAATTTCAGGAGCAAGTGTGGGGAATCTAAGAGTCAGGAGTAATCTAAATGCTCCTGTAATTTGGTCTACTGAATGCTGTGATGTAGCTTCATAGAGAGTACCCCTGTGTGACTCCTGGTTTAGAAGCTTTCATAGTCCTGGTATATGCTAAAGGTCTTTCTCAACATGACTTCAAGTTCCAGCAGGTTCATGGAGCTTTCTAACCTTCTTTTCCTCACCATCACCCACTAGTTCCCAACAAAGCTCTCAAATGACCCAGACCTGGGTTGACCCCTCATGACCTTGGCACTCTAACAACCCAGTTGCTCCTCCTCTCTGCTCCAGATGTGCAGTTTGGGAGTCACTACAATCATGGCAATACCCTTCCATCTATTCTCTACCTCAAGCTCTTCTGACATTCATCTGGAGAATAATTGAAAATATTCCACATGTGTTTAGCACACCACATGTCTTCAGGTTAAGAGTAGGAGTAGACCACAAGGAGAATTTCAACATAAAGAATGAAAGATATAGAATATCAAAATCTATAGTATGCACGCATGTCTCTCAGGAGACAATATGGGCTCTGCTGTATGTCATAAGTCTTAGAAATTAATAAGCCCCAAAGAAGAAACTACAAATGTTTTACTTATGTGACAAGTGCTTGTTGAGCCAGTGGATGACCCAATCAAGGCTTTCCAAACAAGCCAGTGGCCCAAGTTTGACTCCTAGTACCTACATATAAAGCCAGGTGTGGTCGCATTTACATGAAATTCCAGCACTGAAAAGTAGAGACAGATGGATTCCCTGGAGCTCATTGGCCAAGAGGCATAGCTTAAATAGCAAGCATCAGGTCTCAAAGAGAGATTCTGTCTGCCCCACAAACTAAGGAGGACAGCTCCTAAAGAAGACAGCTGAGATTAATCTCTGATCTCCACCCCTCCCCATACACACACACACACACACACACACACACACACACGCACACACACGTCTGTTCAGAACACTCCCCACAGACACAAACACAATAAATATATAAATGACTACTGTTTTTTGAATAGGTAAATTATTTGTCTTTATTGCCCAAGGTAAATAAAGAAGAATGAAAATGGCATATGTAATTAGATTGGATTTTTAAAATCAATTTGTATGATTTCAACAATAAGTTTTAAACACATACAAAGAATAATGATGATGCTTTCAAAATACTTATAAGTGGTGTTACAGAAATAAAAATAAAAGTCAGTTTCAATACTCTATTATTAAATCTCCATTTAGAACAAACCCTGTAATAACAGCCCTCCTGGTTTGTATTTCTACAGTTTGAAAGGCTGCCTGCTTGCAGGTGAAAATTACGTGACTCAGTCTAATTCAATCTAACTCTAATTGTAGTGACAATAATTATGAAAGCCAACTTGAGAGATGAAAGAGTTTTATTGACCTTATAGAAAAGGCCTATATGAACCCAAATGGAGAGCTTGGCTGTCTAAGATTCTTTCCTCTTATAAAAGACATCCAAACAGGACCTAAAATCATATTAAATCTCTCATGCAAGCTCTTTTATTTCTAGTGTCATAAGGATCTTGATGTTTCTTATCTGTTGCAAATTCTGGAGCCATGGTTTAGGACTAACTAGAACTCATGTTAGAAATTATTTCATACCAATATCTATTTTAATCCAGGTACTTGCTTATTTGTTACAAGTTTTTACATTTTTATTTCTGTAGGTATACAATGTATACGTGATAGTGTATGTGCATGCACATGCAGGAACACATGTGTTTGGAGAGTTCTTGTGAAGCCCAGAGATTGACACCAGTCACTCTTCATCTTATTTTTCTTGAGGTAGTATATCACAGAACCTGGAGCTCAGTGATTGACTATACTATCCAGCCAGTGAGCTCCAAGAATCCACCTGTCTCTGCTCCTACTCCATGCAATATTGTTGAAGATGCCAGCCACCATGCCCAACCTTTACAGTTGCTTTTACTTGTAAAGCGAAGAATATACCAATTGAGCCATCTCCAGGATATTCATTATCATCATATTTCTTTACATTCTGACAATATCATATATATATATATATATATATATATATATATATATATATATAATATATTACAATCACATTCATCCCATCCAATATCCTCTCTTATCTTTCTTTCCTTCTAAACCCCCTTTTACTTCCCATCTAGTCCCCTATAGGCTATACCATTAGACAAAACTCTAGCATCCACTAGCAGTCATTAGGGACTTAAGAAGGGCCTTGTGGGCCACTCCCTCCAACTGTAATTGAAAGCTTAAGTATCCAATCTTGTACAGGTTTCTATAGCTACCGTGTGTTCACAGTATCCATACCAATGTCATATCTGGATGTCAGCATTTCATGACACTATTCCCAATCCTCCCGTGATTTAAATTCTTTCCTTACTCTCTTTTGTGATGATTCTTTACTCTGGAAAAGGGTCTTGCTATAGAAGATGTCTCTTTTCAGACTGAACACTCATGGTTTTCCTTTTTATTGGGAGGATTCTGATATTTCAAATTTTAGCTTAAATTAAAATAAATGGAGCTATCTGACTAAAAGAATGTTTTAGAATAATATTCATCTTAACTTTAATATATTTTATTTAAAATTTAATAGTTATTCCTTGGGAGGTAAAAGGAAAGAATTAATATGAGAGTATAAAATTATTCATGTTTGACTTTGTACATGTCTATGTGGTTTGAGTATTTGAAGTTAATATTTAATGAAAAAAAGTGTAAATTTACCAGTCAAATTGGAAAGGAACATTTAATAAAAGCAGTAGAATTATGATCTTGAAACTTAAAAGGCTTGTAAGTTTTATTACTGCTTTCAAGTTTTTCAAAGAACTCCTTTGAGTAACTGTTGCTTGGAAATTTATACACCATGTTATAATCAAGACATTCTTTCCTCAGCTTCCCAGAGCTCAAAGATTCCCTGAGTCTTACCAAAGTGAGCTAGACAACCTGGTAATGGGTCTGTGCGACCACGTGATTTGGAAATGCAAGGATGCCCTCGAGGAAACCAAAAGGGCAAACCACAGTGTTGCCAGATTCCTTAAGGTACTGTTCTGTTCAAGTCTCCTTGACAGTGGCCTCAAGGTAGCCTAAATGCCATTAACTTAATCTCTATCTATGATGAACTCTGCAGTGAGATGAACATTTCCACTTCTACACCTCTTCTCTTGAATTTGTTTAATACCCATTTCAGCCCAGAGGCTTATAGAAAAAATGAAGGTTAGATAAAAACCAAGTGTTGTCAAGTCATGGTGCTTCTGAATAATTTCAAACAGCAAAAGATGTTGAATGGAGTCATATTGTGGTGTCATTCTCTTGAGGTCATTGCTGTCTATGTATGAACTTTATGTGGAAGATACAGAAATTGTCCAAGATGGCAATGTAAATAGTAATGGTGAAAAGATTAAAGATTAGATCGACCATGAGCACATCTACTAATAATAGCAATAATAACAGATCACATGGACTTCAGGTTCACACACACACACACACACACACACAAGAAGTTCGTGAGTGGAAAGATTATATTATAAATGTCCATCATACACACTGACATTTACTGACAAATAAAGACAATGATAGCTTTGGGGGATGATGAAAAAGAAAAATAAAAGGAAGTTTCTTAGTAGTAGTAGTAGTAGTAGTAGTAGAGAAAAATAAAAGGAAATAATACCAGTGCTGCAAAGGGTAAAAGTGAAAGTCTTGATTTGACCCAGTTCTAGGAACTGGTGTGCCCTGAGCTTTCCCACCTCAGCACTGCACTCTTGACATTGCATTATAAATCTCTTGTATTCCCAGCAATCTGCCAATGGCCATTTTTCCAGAAGGCTCCACGTGTTTCCCACTTTTGGTTGTCTACATCCTCAAAATAGTCAGATGCTGTGAATCAGAACAGTCCTTGCTTTGCTTAAAGACAGCACAAAATGTTTGATAGGAATTTGTTGACTCCTAGTTTCAGAGTGTCACAGTCCATTGTCCTTGGAAGGACAGTAGAGCCACTGTCTTCTAGTGGCAGGAACAGGTAACAACTTGTGCACGTGTCTGATACAAAGAAAACAGATGGGGAAGGCCAAGGGGTAGAATCTCCAGAGTCCCATCCACAGTAACATCCTCCCAAGTTATCAAGCCTTAGATCCTAAAGATAGAGGGTCCACAACTTCAAAATAACAACGTAACCTGGGAACTAATTTCTCAAAAAGCTTGTGGAGGGAGTCACCTTCCAGATACAAGCCATAAATAACTATTAGTCTTTGAAATTTAATGATGGAAAGTTTAGAATACCATGATTGTACCAGTTGTTTTCCGGTCAGCAGGAGCAGACTGTGGGATCGTTGTGAGGGCATAAACATGCCCTGGGTTCTCAGGGACCCTCCTTTAGCCTCCATCATAGGACGCACTGTCTTACAGTATTATGCCAAAACCTTGTGTGTTTTTTTTATTGTTTAGTCCTTCATACAGATGTGTCTCACATGGATCCACACCACAGGAATCCAGAGAGGTTTTCTGCTTTGTTATTCTCCCTTTTCTTTCTCTTTTCCTACCAAACTGTCTCTCAACTCTTCCCCCCACGCCCACCTAGTTCTCTTCCTTTTAAACATAATGTCAAGGCCAGTGTTGCTCTTTCTGGTCAATGGTCATGTCTTGTTGCCTCTGCATCTGAGTGATCCTTGCTTTATTACAGATAGCTTTGAAAGAAAACATTTGAAAATATCTGGTATAGGATGAGCTAGATCTCAGGTCTTAATGGATGTGCTTTTAAAATATTCTAAACAATGAAAAGGGGTGGTAAAGCATATTTCTTTTTTAAAGAATTATTTGTTTATTCTATGTATGTGAGTACACTGTAGCTGTCTTCAGACACACCAGAGGAGGGCATCAGATGCCATTACAGATGGTTGTGAGCCACCATCTGGTTGCTGGGAATTGAACTCAGGACCTTTGGAAGAGCAGTCAGTGTTCTTAACCACTGAGCCATCATTCCAGCCCAAGCATATTTTTACAAGGGAAAAAAATTTTCATATCTAATCTGCTTAGCTAGATAATCCATACTTGGAGAATATATTAATGTTACCATGTAATCGTCACTGCTGGTAATCATAAGCCAGTGTGCCATGCCAGGCTGAAGGACCAGGGTCAGGGGTAAAAGGAGAATAAGTGGAAACAGTAGCTTCACCAAATACTGACTGAAAGATGTATTCTATAATCATCAATGCACCTGTTATATATTTGACCCAAGATCTGCCTAACTAGATTAAGAGAATGTGACAAACACCAAACAAGACACCAACTGCTCCTGAATAAAAACTGCAAGGTCTCCTTGCTTTGGTCTTCAAATGCATGCTTCTCTGAATGAAATAGAAAACAGTCCACTGGGGAAGGAAGCCAATAAGAAGGAAGAGAGTACTGGCCATTGTACCATTTTCCCTCCCACCCAGGCTGTACAGCAGATGGCTTCCACCAAAGCTACTCTGGGATCAATGTACTAAAAACAGTAATAAGATACAACCAAGTAATCTAAAAAGCAGGCAACTTTGTATATAAAAGGGAAAGCCTTAAAAAAAAAAAAATACCTCATCACACAATTCCAAGTCATTTGGAACCTCAAGTATCAATCCTAACCGTAACATCAGTTGCAATATCCAGGTGGATGTTCCAACGTGCTTTATAGACTTTTTTAAACAATTACATTACACACTTAGTTAAATACTATTCTGATTCAGTATATAATCATCTTTCCTAAAGTCCCACAAGTGAAAAGACTTGATTTTGGAATTATATCTTCTTAGCGCTGCTTCACATTTATGGACCGGGGATTTGTGTTTAAGATGGTGAACAATTACATCAGCATGTTCTCTTCCGGTGAGTTCAAGGTAAGGACCAGGGATGAAAGTAATGGTTGGCCCAAGCCTACATAATAGCTAAGGTAATCTCTGTGTATCTGTGAAACTCTGGCCTAGCATCCACTTAGTGGGCCATAAAATTAGCTCTCTACAATCTGGTTTGGAAGTTTTCTTTGTTGACAGACTTTTTATAATTGTTTTATTCTTGTTGATATAGATATTCAAGTTGTTTATATTCTTGTAATTTAATTTCATTAGATAACATATAATTAATAGCATTCATTTATTCTAGATGTCCCAGAGTTGTGGTTTTAAATATTCCCTAACAGTCTTCTGGATCTCATAGTAGTTTATTATAATACCTTTTATATCTCTAATTTTATTAATTGGGATCTTCATTCTTGAGTTAGTTTGGGTAGGGCATGCCAGTCATATTTATCTTTCCAAGGAACCAGCTCTTGGTTGATTTTCTATGTTTTCCTTTTAGTTCAAATTTCAATAATTTCTTCCCTCAATATTCATTATTTTTGGTAACTTCTCCTTCCTCTGAGGTTTACATGTTCCTCTTTATCTGAGACCTTAAGATATACATTAAGCTATTACGTGAGATCTTCCTCATTTTGTTCACAGACGCTCTCACACCTATAAACTCTATCACAGAAATAACCTTAGCCGTATTAAGTCCTTGAAATATTTCTTTAACAACTATCCAGTTATGCTCCTATGATGCATGAGCTGTGAGTGATCTCCATTTAAATATAATTGCACTAGACGTATGTGTTTTCTGAAGATCAATTGGCATATTCTCAGTGAAGAATAATTAATATGTGTGTAATTTAATTATACACTTGCTCATGTACAAAAGAGCACATCAAATACTGTTCTTGTTTGAATTGGCAATTTTCTAAATTATTGAATGTTGTTGCCAGAAATAGAATTCTAATCTGAGGTAGAAGGATATTTTGATATTCTATGAACTAATATTAGCATATGTAGTAGTGACAAGCCAATTCGCTCTTAAAGACTATTGTCTGAATGGATATAAAACTGTTATGATGGTTAATCATTCCTTTGTAAATTACGTTTATCTTAAACCCAGTCTAAACTCTGGGATCCCTGTCTAAATCCAGAGGTTATGGAGAACACACCCTTTTTTTGTAAAGACGGGGGGGGGGCGAGGGGGCGGAGGAACTAAATGATAGATACTAAGAACAAGTGGCTGTGGAGATGACGCCACTCCAGATAATATGTACCATTATCTTCCTTGGTGCTGGACTCACCTATTGATGCTCACAGAGTTCTCCGAGTGGAGTTGGAGTCTCGAGAGGGCTCCGTTCACACAATGCAGCAGGACCGGACATAAAACAAATGCATTATAACATAATAAAAGCCGGACTAGGGGGTTTTCCCATAGGAATGGAATGTGGGTTACAATTGCTCTCTTCCTATAGGTTGTCTTGACCTGTGTGCAGAGATAAGGGGTGTGTTACAGGAAGCCCTTCTGAGCAAGCAGATGCCCCTAACACAGAAACTACTTGGTGGTCACACAAAGCTAACTCTTTCTTTGTCACAATCCAATTGAAACACACACCTTTCTTTTGCTTGTTTTTATGAAACTTTATGATGCACAAATAATCATCATGCTGTTTGCTTCTGTTTCAGACTTTATGCCAGTATAAATTTGATTTCCTTCAGGAGGTTTGTCAACATGAACATTTTATTCCTCTGTGTCTCCCCATAAGATCTGCAAACATTCCAGGTAACAAGTCCACACATCTTCCTAAGTCCCTACAAGGCTGGCATTTGCTCTGACTATTCTCCACTTTCCTTAACCATTCTCTTTGAAGATGCAACTTGGCTCTCTAAGCCTCCTTATCTGGTAAAAATACAACAGGATTTGCCCTGTGTGGTTATGACTGCACCTCTATATTTCTCTTCCCCTTTTCAACAGAGAGAAATCCAGCAGAATTTTTCAACCTTGTTACTATAAACCAAAGAATAATAAATAACGTAGAATCCTATTAACTCCAAAAGACAGATTTCCACTGATTTTGATACCTAAAGATAGGGAGGAAAAAGTCAGACATATAATTCCAGTGGACAGTAGTAATTAGCATGCATAACTGTGTCAGAATGAAGTTCTTCAAATGAGCGGAACAAGGAAAACTGGAAAGGTGGAAGGAAGAAAGGAAGGAAGGAAGGAAGGAAGGAGGGAGGGAGGGAGGAAGGGAGGGAGGGAGGGAGGGAGGGAAGGAGGAAGGGAGGGAGGGAGGAAAGAAAGAAGGCTGCCTTATAAACATTGACACTCCTAGGCCAGAGAGGGGACGAGACTAGGTTCAGAGGTCAGAACAGAGCTCATTTCATTTACTAAATTCCATATACAGCATTACATTTACATACTGCACATAAAATGTTCATTTTATAAATTTGGAAAGTATGTGCGTGCGAGAGTGCATGCGTGCACGTGCACCGATGGGAAAAAAATCATGAGCGAATGTAAACATCATAAACTAATGAAGCATCCAGCACAAAGAGAATACTGAAGCTGAGTCAAGGAATCGAAGTTCCTTGCTTCCAAGCTATGAGTAGACTCTTCACACACTGCCATGCTGAAGGTCAAGGAATGAGCAAATGGTAGGTGAAGAGCCGCTTGCATCCACACTACAGAAGGAAAGTCACAGCAGCCGGTCTGGAAATATGTTAATATCTCCATTTTAAATGTACTCTACATGGATTACCACATCCTTTTCTCCAGTGTACCATGCACACCACATAGTGGAGAGGAAAAGTAGAAACTTTAAGTCAGACAAAAAAAAATTGGGGGCTTTGGGTGTTGTTTGTTTGAAATGTTATTTTATTTGTCCTTAAAAGTATAGTTCAGTAGTAGAGTCATTGCCTAGAACATAGGAATCGTAAGGTTTGATCCCCAGCAATGAATAAATAATAGGGGGATGGGAAGAGAAAAAAGAGGAGGAAGGAGAAAGAGAATTTCTCTTTTTTACTCCCACTTAATGCCAACTTATCCATGGGTAGACAAGTTAGATATTTAGGGTATACCAAACCTCTGTTTGGTCATTTTAATTATAATTAGTCATTCTAATTCAACAAAGCAGTAAAAATCTTAATAATATATACATTATATTTAAAGTAATTCTGTTCATGAAATTGAAGGGCATACAACCTAACTTTTCTTGGAAAATGGCAATGTAAAATAGTGAATAAATTGAAATATGTTTTAAATTTCCCTGATAAAATAAACTAATAAATATATATATATGTGTGTGTGTGTGTATATATATATGTATCTGAGTATTGATGTATCTAAAATTATTGTCTATTTATACCATATCTAGATCCTTTAACACCTTCAGAATCAATTCAAGAGTTACATGCCTCAGGTAAACAATCATATTTCATATTATCTGCATAAGTACCATAGAATTATCATCATGTTAATGGGCACAGATACTACAAATGCCTATGTGTTAACCTATAACTAGCATATCCAAATGCTTTTCTGAACTTTTTTCTTTTGTTACACATAGTTTGATACCTTAACTTTAATTCCTTTATATCTGATTCTTTAGGGGTTGCAAAGTCTTAATTTCCCAAGTCATCTGAAATTTTCCTCAAAAGTACAATAAATAAAATCCTCAGCTGCATGCTCGGTGCCCCATTTCTCTCATCTCTCCAGTTTCTCAAACCTACATTTCTGGTTACTTCCAGGAACTCAATGTTTTAACATCCACAGATGAAATCCTAAGTATCAGTGTTTTGTTCTTACTTCCTACAGTTCCCTCTCCTATTTACAAAAAGCAGATTTCCTGCCCCCTTTCATACCTTTGGGATAAAATTTCAACAAACATGGAGTTGCAGATGTTTATTTAAGGTGACGATTTTTATATAAAGTCTAAAATGGTAGATAATGACAAGATGTGTGGAGAAAAGAGGGTCCTTGTGCACTCTTGGTGAGAATGTAAATTATCAAAGCCAGGAGTGAAAACAGTTTGGAGGCATCTCAAAATAAAAGATAGGGAGGTAGTTAGGTAGGTAGGTAGGTAGGTAGGTAGGTAGGTAGGTAGGTAGGTAGGTAGGTAGGTAGGTAGAGAGATAGATAGATAGATAGATAGATAGATAGATAGATAGATGATAAAGAGGTGATAGGTAGGTTTGTAGGTAGTACATAGATTATGGTCAGACAGATCCCCCTACTGTATAAATAAGCAGAGGCATGCTTGTCATGTTCTAGAGAAGACACATGGTTACAGAAGCACTATTCACAGAAGGTAGGAAATGGAAACAGCCTAGGTCTCCAACTGCCCATGAACAAAATGCTTATTGGGGGATTACTGTTTGCCCATCAAATGTTAGTGTCATTGGTGACATGACAGGTGAAACTGGATCTCACTCCAGTTTGTTAAAACAGCCAGAAATAAGAACAAGTTGCACTTGACCTCACTCATATGTGATTCTAAAACATTGGCCACTAGAAATTGAGTTCTGAGAGGCTCGGAAAGTATGTAGGGAAGGTATGAAGAAAGTGGTCAGAGTGTAGCCAGTTCTGGTTCAGTAGAAACTAGACGTCCTGGTTCCTGCTGCATAGTAAAGTAATGATGCTGGGTAACATAATATACTGTACATTTCAAAAAGCTAAAACAAAGGACAGTGAATGTTCTCAAGATAGGATTATAAATACTTAAGACATAAATGCGTTTAGCTGATTTAAACATAATGCAACATATTTAAATGCATGCATGTTTATACATTACAAGACACTACATGCTGCCTCATTCACATGAAATTTTATAGTGTTTTATATATTGGCTAAAAAAGAAAAAAATGTTTTGATTTCAATTTTTTGGGCATATAACCTTAAGTCACATTACTGGATGGCAAAGTAATTATCCCTTTACTTATCTGAGGAATCCCTGTTCTGGTTTTCCATATTGGCTGTACCAATGTTCAAGGTTAGTTGGGCAGTGTATTGGGTTCCTGATTCTTTATTTTGTCCCTGTCATTCATTGTCATTTGACGTCTCATGGGGCCACTCTGGCAGGAATGAGCTGACAGCTCACTGGGACTATAAGTCCCACTTTCCTGGTTATCAGTGGTATTAAACATTTTTTTTTTTTTACATTTTCTTGTTGGGAACTTTAACACCTTCCATAGAAAACTTCTTATTCAAGTTCTTTACCCAATTTTTAATCTAATTACTTGAGTTTAGAATATTATTTTTGTTTTGCCATTAGCTTGTATATATTATTTATTCTTGGTCATTTTTAAGATAGATTTTTAAGTGTTATGAATGTTTGAATGCACGTATATATGTGCAACACCTGGTTGTCTGGAGTCTGCAGAGGCTAGAAGACAGCAATTGATCACTAGAAATGGAGTTATAGGTGTTTGTGAGCCACAGTGGGTGCTGAAACCTGAGCCCAGGTTGTCTGAAAATGGAGCACATGCTTTTAGCTACTGAGCCATTTGTGCAGATGCTCTGTCTTTTGGATGCAAGCCCCTATATAGAATATATAGCTTGAACATAATATATATTGACTCCTCCTCTATCTTTTTCCTTTTTCCTCCATCTATTTCCCTTCCCCCCCCTCCTCCTCCTTTTCACTTCCTCCTTTGCCTTCTTGGTATCCTTTGATGTCTAGAAACACTTTCTAATTTCAGTGTTCAGTTGTATATTTTTGGCTTTTGTCACCAGGATTTGTGGGATCATGTTCATAAAGGCATTAAGCATTCCAACATGAGGAAGTTTCCCCAGTGTTATCTTGAGTATTAGCCCACTGCTAATTGAAAATTGCACTGGCGAGCAAGATGCATAGCTCCAAGTTAGTCTAACCATTACAAAATGATTAACATAATAGTTCAGGGTCAGATTTTCCAGTCCCACTGGCTTTTCCCTCTCCCTGTTTAGTCACTTTCTTCAACCAGCTAGTCCTGATATTCCTGCTGCTGCCAGTTTCTATGACCCCAGCCTCTACATTGAGTGGCATTTCTTACTTCATATGCCCCCATATCTAACTCACCTGAATCCCAACACTATTTTAATAAATCAGTATATCACAAGCTTAATCAGGCCATAGATCTCAAAACCCTTGGTGTCAGCCAAGTGGGGGAGAAGGGAGGGGGTGCACACCTTTAATCCCAGCACTTGGGAGACAAAGGTAAGTCGATCTCTATGAATTTGAGGCCAGCCTGATCTACAGAGTAAGTTCCAGACATCCAAGGCTACACAGAGATTCTGTCTTGAAAGACAAAACAAAAGCAAAACCACTATTGAAGACCAGCTCTGAACAGTGTGTTCAGTAACCCAAGGAGGGGATCCAAAGTTGGTGAGATGTAAAGCAGGCACATACTCAACACATACTTAGTGGATAAAGTAAGCTACAATGAGCAAGTTCCAACCACTCTATATATGTTTACATAGATATATAAATGCAATACATACATATATACATGCACACATACACACATACTTCATGGATGGGACACAGCTCCAACAATTTCACACACACACACACACACACACACACACACACACACACATATATATACACAGAGCTATTATATATACACATAGACAGACATACACAATCACATTTGACTTGTGGAGCAAAGCTCCAACCACTTTACACATATACATATACACACATTTTGGTGGATGAACCAAACTCCAATGAGCTGGCTCCAATCATTTTACACCCACACACATATGCATTTATGCACATATGTACATTTAGTAGACAGAGCAAACTCCAATGAGTTGACTCCAACAACTGTAGTTTTTCACCCATAGCTTATCTGTCCCAGCAAAACCTTTCAAACAATATAAAGTTACAATGTGATTACATTCTATTTTTCTTCTAGTTAACAATTATAGAAAAACAGCACCTTTCATGAAAAACCATTATATTGTACAGGTAAAGAAAAAATTATTCCCAACGACCCACATACATTTGTAACTAAGCAACTTGTTATAGATTAACAAATTGTGAGAGAGAGCAAGGTAATTTTCTCAGCTAGTTTTTCTTACTGGCAGGCAGCAATTTGAGGTTATAAAGAACAGATCAATTATTTTATTATTTATCTTAAAAAGTAATCTTATAAAATTCTTAAAAGAATCCCAAATCTAAACTTCTATATAAAAAACAATCAGTCATTTCTACTTCAAATCCATCTAGTCATTTAACAATTTTAATTCAGACTAGGAAGCTGAGAGCAAACAACGAGAAAAAGAAATTAATTATCACTTTGATCTTGCTTAAGCAAGAGAGGCAGCTAGTGCTGGCCAGGCTGCCATTGTTCTTGTTCCCTGACCTCAAAAAGTTGGATTGTTCCCTAAGATTTTCTACAACAGCCACTA
The DNA here is from genome assembly GCF_963924665.1 of Micromys minutus. NCBI lineage: Eukaryota > Metazoa > Chordata > Mammalia > Rodentia > Muridae > Micromys > Micromys minutus. The sequence goes on along the minus strand of NC_137954.1, from coordinate 29,982,663 downwards.
TCCAAAACATCTTAACAAAGCTTCCATAACAATCTGTTTTTCCAAATGCTTTCTACGGGTGGTGGTCATTGCTGATAATCTACATTCCTAAATTCTTTCTAAAGGTGGGGATTGGATCATTCATCTGCTCCAGTAGCAATGCCTGAGAAAGATCAGGCATCATTATTGTGAGAGCCAGGGATGCTGCCCAGTGTGGGACTGGAAGGCCCCTTAGCGTTTTTCCTACATGCAACCCATGTATTAGGAAGAATATAAAGGTCACAAGGACAACAAGCAGCAGTGATCCTCTGTAACACCATGAAGCCCTCAGATTCATAGCCCTCAAGGCTCTGCCTCTCCCCACCTCACATCCGTCATGTTTGTGCTACCCAGGTGGGCCCTGCATCCTTGACATCCGTCATGTTTGTGCTACCCAGGTGGGCCCTGCATCCTTGACTTCTAAAGCCCATTGTTGTTCACCCCTCACAAGCTTGAACAAAACAAAAAAACAACTGCAAACACACAATGAACCCTTAGCCACTCCTACAGAACTTGAATGAGGGGACCCAAGTGCTGTATACAGAATTTGTGCTGAGGTTCTCTACCATCTACCTCTCCCTTGCCCTCTATTTCTCAAGCCTCGATTCCCAGGCCCTCTCTTCTGAACACTGTATTTACTAATCCTTCACACATGTCTGTTTCCATTTACCTGTCTGTATTTCAGAACTCTGAGCCATTGAAAACAAACCTTCCCTCTTTCCCAACATCCTCCCCCACTTCCATTTACTTCCACAATGATTCCAAATCATCCAGCATCCCCCAAGGTCTAACTCGATGTAGCCTTTTCTCCTAGAAGCTTTCTCAATTCCTACAGACACACAGACACAGAGCACGTTTATGTTTTCAATAGGCCATGGCTGTTAACTGTGCTGTGTTAGACTCTGTGCTTGTGTTTAAGTCTGCAAACATTTTTCTCATCTGTGGAGATACTCCCAAGGTCACAGCAAGCCACATCTCTGTCTTGTAGAAGCTCTCCTGCTCAGGTCGGGGAGGAGGGGGCTCTGGAGTTTTATGACTGGCTTTTGTAGATGTAAAAGTGGCTATTCAGTTTTCAATAACATACTCTCTTCCTCTCAAAGAGATGCCTGAATACTCGGTCACAAATGAATTTTGCCGCAAACACTTCTTAATTGGAATTCTTCTCCGAGAAGTTGGCTTTGCCCTGCAGGAGGACCAAGACATCAGGCACTTAGCTTTAGCTGTCCTAAAAAATCTAATGGCTAAGCATTCTTTTGATGATCGATACAGGGAGCCCGTAAGTAGCCTTTCCTTCTCTCTCCCCCAAACACTGTTTAATGGCCCACTGCATTAAATGAATATAAAACCCTTGAGCCTATTGATTTTCATGTGAATCATTTCTCTTGTCTGCCTTTACCTAGAGGAAGCAGGCACAGATAGCAAGTCTATACATGCCACTCTATGGCATGCTCCTAGACAATATGCCAAGAATCTACCTGAAGGACCTGTATCCTTTCACCATGAATACGTCCAATCAGGTATGTTTGTGCAGCTCTCCAAATTTCCATTTCCTCAAGGAATTTCTCTTACTTCCATTTATGTGCTAGAAAACTATTTCTTCCTCCCTGTAAGCAAGCTAGGGTTAAACACTTCCCAACAAGTACTAAATCAATACCATTTGTCCCTAATGGGTTCTCTCAGCTTCCACCTGGCACATCCCTCTCTTTGGGACTGTTTTTATCCCTTTTATTCTCTGAAACCCCATCCACGTCTGCACAGCTTTTGCAGATCATTTAATATCTCCGTGGCCTTAGCTTCATTGTCTGTCCTGCACCAACTACTCCCCAATTTTCACCCATGAAAACCAAGTGTCTCATTGTCAAAAGCCCAGGATGGCCCATTGTGACTGTTGTCCACCCATGCGGACAGTATGGTGACAGTACAGACAAGTATCCAAGGGGCTCAGAGATGGTTTAGTTGGTAGAGTGCTTGCATGCAAGCATGAAGGCACGACTTTGATCCCCAGCACCTCCATAAAGGGTTCCATGTGTGGCATGAATCTATAATCTCAATCTGGAGAAGATAGAGATGGAGAATAGAGACAGTGAGCCTTAAGGAAGGGTCACTGGCCAGGCAAACACTATTGTGCTCCAGGTTCATTGAGAGACCTTGTCTCACAAAAGGTAGCAAGTGATGGAAGAAGACACTTGGCATTGACCTCTGATCTCCACATCCATGTGCTCCTTTACATGTACACATACATGAACATGTGTAAATATATACATAAAAAATAAACACATGAGAGATGACAAACACAGTAACAGTCCAAGACAGAACCTTTTAAAAGTTAGGATCATGCCTTCAGACATGTTTTTGTTTGAGAAACAATCAAATCTCATCTGCATCATGTAATATGTACATACCATTTAGAAAGTTATTCAAGCTCTCGAGGCCTCTGTTTTCATATTTATAAACTGGGATAAAGTGCCTAACATTAATGTAAAATGCATTAATATCAAATTGTATAACAAAACATTTGCCAAGATGCTCAGAACATACGGATTTAAAATCTAGTCCTGAGTGACGGTAATTTACATATATATTCATATATAGATAAATAGATAGATAATAATTAAAACTATAGCTTAATTCATTGATATATCAGTAATTATTTTAGCCCTCATCTAAAAGATTGTCTCTGATACATCATTTTTGAAAAAACTCCAAGAAGGAGGAACAGAAAGAATGGAAGAGCCAAACATGGTAGCAGAAAGCTATAAAATGTTGTCATATGGCATGGCTTTTAAACTCAGGAACTTGCAACAGCTATGATTGCCTGCAGTGGGCCCTGCATAAGATGGAGCCAGTAAATATTCAGTCCTAGATGTGGACAGGGTGATGGGGCTCCACCTACACAGGGACGCTGATGACAGTGGAACAAGGCTGGAGAAAAGACAGTCTTTGTGTCCAGTGATGCAGTGATGTCTGAGTTCCTCATGCTCCAGTGGATAACCCATGCCTACTCAACTAGACTCTGAAGCCCAGTGAGTCACACAGCAGAAACAAAAGCTGAAGACTTAATAGTGTGAGGAGGACTTAGTGGGAAGAAGGAAATTGTAAAAGAATAAAAACGTTAACACTCTGCATAAAAAAAATTCCAACTGTGAACAAGACTATGCCTTTGACAATATTCATTTTCATTGCCAACTTTAGTGGAACATCTTTGCTAGGGTTCAATGTCAAACTGAATACCTAATTGAGAGAGGTGTAAAAGGCATAATGGTCTACCTTTCTGAAACCCACTAACTCTCATTCATTTCCTCTCCATTTTGAATGTAGGGATCTAGAGATGACCTCAGCACGAATGGAGGATTTCAGACTCAGACATCCATGAAACATGCAACTTCTGTGGATACATCATTTTCCAAAGACGTTTTAAATTCCATAGCAGGTACTCAAGACCTGCTGAGAACACTTGTGTTTACCACTCATCGATGTTTACATTGTACACCATGGTGCTTTCTATCCATAATTCATATGCATAATATACCTGGCAAAGTACACCACACTATATAACTAGAGTCTTTAACATGCTCCTTTGAATGTCATCCAGTAACGTCCACTTCTGCCTAGCTTAAAGGGCTGCCTGCTCAGATGTTATCAAATTACTTTATTCTGCAGTCTTCAGCTTTTTGTTATGCACAGCTTTTTAAAATATAATAGCTTTTCAGCTTCAAGGATTATATTAAGAACTATTTTGGAAATGTCATTTCTATTTCACATAAACTGTCAAGTTAAACACTCCTTCCCCCAAACCATCTTCTGTTAAAATGAGAGTTATCTTTGTCTGTTTTTTTCATTTTAAGAGATGAAAAGAACAAACTTTATATGCACTTAAGACAGTTTCAATGTTTCTAGATCCATCATGGCTACCATTTCGATGCTTTAAGTAAATGTTGCACATCTTCTAAGTCAACCCCAGACTTTAGTGCCCAATGCTGTATCTACCTCAGCAATGAGCAACCCTGTTTCCTCATGTTTGCTCTTGTTTGTGCTCATACATCTCATCATCATACGTGTGCTGTGGCTTCTGTTTGCAGCATTTTCATCAATAGCTATTTCTACAGTGAACCATGCAGATTCCAGAGCATCCTTGGCAAGCCTCGACTCCAACCCAAGCACCACAGAGAAGAGCAGTGAGAAGACAGACAACTGTGAAAAGGTGCAGCTTTCCTCCCCACCACACATGTCAAACACTGCAACTGCTAACCAGGGCAGTCTCCGTCTGACTTATCCCTACTGATCCTTTGATTCCCAGATCCCAAGGCCTTTGTCTTTGATTGGGTCAACCCTAAGGTTTGACAAATTAGATCAAGCAGAAACCAGGAGTCTTCTTATGTGTTTTCTTCATATTATGAAGACCATTTCAGTTGGTAAGTAGAATGCCTTCAAGTCTATTTAAATGGAGAAATGAAAAAAGACACCTATATTTCTAAGAGCCTCATGCCATATTGTGTTTCTTTCTAGAGACTCTGATTGCCTACTGGCAGAGAGCACCCAGTCCAGAGGTGTCAGACTTCTTCAGCATCTTGGAGTAAGTTGAGGGTTGATCCAATAACTTATTTTCTGGAACTTTCAAAATAGCTCACTATACCACTCTTCATTCAAAGAAGCCCTATGGTAAATAAATATCAGCAATAGTACTTAAAATATGTAAAGAAAATTTACTATTTTTCTTTCCATATATTTAGATGAATTGTTATGTTGTTGTGTATAAATTAAGGAATATAAATAATTAGAATGTCTTTTTCCCCTTTCTAGCGTTTGTCTTCAGAATTTTAGATACCTGGGGAAACGCAACATAATAAGGTATTTGTTTTAAATTCTAGCATATAGTCTTTAATATAAATATAGTCTTTTTAAAAAGCATGGAGCTTTGAATATAGCTCAGTGAGTGAAGAACTTGACATGCAAGAATGAAGACCTGGGTTTGAATTACAGAACCCACATAAAGCCAGACACAAAAAAGGGGGGATCTATAATCCCAATGCTCCTATGGGAATTCTCTTCATACTGGAAGATATCAGGTCAGATAGTCTAGTTTTTACAGTGGTACACAAGAAACCCTGTCTCAAACAAGATGGAAGATGAGAGCTAACTCCAGAGGTTGACCTCTGACCTTCTAAAGATGACCAGGATGGAAGAGGGGGATGGTTCATTATATATATTAGACAGATAGACATAGATAGATAGATAGATAGATAGATAGATAGATAGATAGATAGATAAGAAGGAAGAAGAAGGAAGGAAGGAAAGAAAAAGAAAGAAAGAAAGAAAGAAAGAAAGAAAGAAAGAAAGAAAGAAAGAAAGAAAGAAAGAAAAAGAAGGATTAGATAGATATAATATATGCTGGTGATACATGCATAGACAAACAAATAAATTTATATGGATGAAACATCTATTTAAGAACATTCCTTTATTGAGGTAAAAACAAAAATTAGTTTAAAATTACTTCTTACTAGCACCATTTGTTACAATGACAAAAACCTCCAAAGCCCTCTAATTTCCTATTCTCATAAGAAACCAAAATGTTAGTTTTATTTTTAGTTTGCTTATATATGTGGAGTTGAGCTGTGTCCATTTGCATGTGTTTGCATGCAACCAGAGGTTGGCATTAGGGGTCTTCCTCATACAATCTTTGCCAAAAATACTGACTCAGCATCTCTTCACCTGAAGCCAGACTTTACCAATACAGTTTAGTCTAGCTAGTCATCTTGCCCGGTGGATCTCTGATTCTGCATCTTCAGACTGGAACCTACTCATGGGCCTCCATTTACATGGATACTTTAGTTCAAAAGGCAGGTCCTCATAGCAAAAACTTTACTGCGTGAGCCATCTCCCAGTCTCCTTCTATTTCATTAATTCACAGACTATGAAATAACTCATCCTTCAGTAATAGCTTGTCACATGTCATTCTGTTGTTATGTATACATTGCAAATGCAGAGCTGTGGTTTAAACTGGTGTTCTTTGCAGGAAAATCGCAGCAGCATTTAAGTTTGTGCAGTCTACCCAGAACAATGGAACTCTAAAGGGATCCAATTCTTCCTGCCAGACGTCAGGTCTCTTGTCACAATGGTAAAATCACCTAGGTTTGGTATTTAAAATCACACATATGTTGTTTATATGTGAGCATGCATGTGTGAGGGCGCATACACATATGACATATACATATGTCAAAGCAAATGTGATTTTAAGAAAATTCTTAGCTACTTCTCAAGGTTCCTCACTGGCTTAAGAACAGAAATGAAGGACTATGGTTTATTTATATTCCGTTAAAGCACGATGGAATAATAGGCAATCCATTTAGCTAAAGCCTAAAGGTACACAGAATTCCAATAAAATGCCCCCTTATTTCTTAGCAACAGAAGAAAAAGGCACTCTGGAACTCTATTTCCACTGAATAACTGAAAGATTTTCTTAGTGATCTTGAAGTTCGTGAAGTTTTAAAGGGTCAGAGGCCATGAGAAAACTGGGGAATCCTAGCGAGTCCCCTTAGATTATCTACTTACTAGCTGATCTTCAATTTTGCAGATCTTGCTCACTCTCTCATTAACCTCCTCAGTTCAGAAATCACTTGACCTGAAATTCCACCTCCAAGATCCTCTGGGTCTAACAAATAAAAATTGTTTCCCCAAACTTTCCTGAGTTTGATTTATTTTTCCCAGGCGCATCATAAGAATGTGGGATGTGGGTATTTTAGAAAAGAGCTTTAGGAAGAAATAGGAAACTGTATATACCCAATAAATAACCAAATAAATAGTGCTGCCATCCATGGGGACCTATAGAAATTGGCTTCCAGTGACAGAGTCAATTTAAAAGATGTACTCATAGGTTTGCTATACAAACCATAATACAAGAAAGCACCATTTGCTTTACATGTTACATAGCAACTGTAATACACATAAGGTCACCACAGTTCACCATGCATGATGAACAAGTCATATCCAAAACCTGGGAGAACAATTCAATCCCCAAAGTCCCAGTCACATATTCCAGAACTCATTACTCCCTCGGGATGCAGATGCTGTCCAGACTTCAGAGGTTACAGAAAGCCAAAGTTGGCTCTCCCCAGACTCAGCCTAGATGGGTCCTTACAACTTAGCCAGATCCTAGCCTCAAGTGCTGTAGCAGGGACAAAAGCCAGAGTTCCTTCTGAAGTTTGATCCTTAAGGGCACAGCTCATTGGCTCCCTTCCTCACTTACATAACAAAGTATCTCCTACCCTGGGGCTACTCCTGGGACAAAAGGAAATTCAGGCCTCAGGAAGCATTCCTAACACCACCTAGACCTTGGCTAGTTCCTCCAGGTGGACACAAGTGAAGGCCATTGTCATTGCCACCCCAGATGAGCAACTAGCAGCAAAGTGGGCCCTCAAATGCTATCTTCCTGATGCTGCTCCCACCTCAGCACAGCAAAAGGCGTGCACGGCCCAGACAGTCTGTAAATCGCAGGAATTGCCAGAAGCAAAACCAGATGGGGAAATGGGTTACCTCACTTTGGTCCAGATTTTATACATTGCTCAAAAAACAACCAAGGGCACGTCAATATTATACTTTTAATGCCCTGCTGCCTAGCCAGGAGTTAACTCAATATTCTTGAGTTCTTCTAAGTCTAGAAAGTAATAATGAATTATAAACAGTTTTATTTTGAGTGTCTTTTAGGTGTTTTCTTTTGTTTGCTTGTTTGTTTGGTTGGTTGGTTGGTTTTGGTTAGATTAACATGTCTGTAACTATATCTTCAGTTACAAAACCAATATCAGTCATTTGCTTAAAATCAATGGGCTATGCTGGACAGTAGTTTGAGATCCTGTCTACCTAAAAAAAAAAAAAAAATGTATAACCCTATGGTTGTCTGAGCACACAACAAAGTCTATATAACAAGGTTCTTGGCAATAAAAAAAAAGAAAGAAAATCAAAATATGCTATGAAATAGACACCCACTGTGTCTTTGTCTCATTATGTATCTCTCTGAATATTAATATGGATAAAATAAATTTCTTCAAATGTATTTAATAGTCTCTTGCATGGTGCTGCTCAGAGTCAATATCGTCAGTAAAAAGGTGCTTTGTAGATGTTTTGTACATTGGTCTCAGTGCACACTATCTGAAAGAATGCTGGTTATGTAGGGCATTGCTGGGTAGAGTCAGCCACAATTCTCATCTCCGTTCTAGGATGCACACCACTTCCGGTCACGAGGGACATAAGCAGCACAGATCTCAGACTTTACCTATAATCCGAGGCAAAAATGCACTCTCCAACCCCAAACTTTTACAGATGTTGGACAACACCATGAACAGTAAGTGAACCGGAAGCAATTCTCTCAGCAGGTACGTAGGACAGGAAGTGCATTGTGTACGAGACAAGAGGAATGTTTCCAAGCCAAGGAAGTGTTCTGAAGTCCACTGCCATAGGCCTGTAAGCTTATTCAAAGACAGAATCACCAGAGTGTAGCTGAGAAGAAAAAAATTAAATGTCCTCAACAGGGAAGAAAATGGAAAAACAAAACTGTGTAATGGTCTCAGAGTAGCTCATCTAGGTACTTTTGGTGTTGTAAAGTTTATGGGACTCTCTTTTAACCAGGTAATTATGGTTGACTCTATGGGAAGAGGATAAAAATGTCCATCTCCCAAAAGCAGTAACCATGACATCATGACTCCAGAGGTGCACAATGTCCAGCTTGGCAATAAGATAAAAATAGAACCTGGTGTTGTGAAGTTTGGAAATTATGAGCTTGTGACCTGTGGTTACTTGTTTACATCTACTTTGCCTTAATCTCTAAACACGCAATGTGGCTTTCTGAAGAAGCTGTTTGTGTAGACTGTCCACTGAGACCATACATTTAGTCAATTAGCCCAGAAGCAAGATCTTTAAACAGGATTATAACAGAAGATGTGTGATCCTGCTGATGGCTAGATTTAAGAAAAAGAGAAAAAATTTTGAAAACAATAGAAACCCTCCAGGTGATGTTTAGAAAGAACATACCTGTCTAAGACAATCTAGTATGGGTTTTTTGTTTGTTTGTCTTTTTGTGTTTTTTTTATTCAAGCAATAAATAAAATTGATCAAATAAAGGCACTTTGATTTTATGAATTATTCATCAAAATACCAGTAAACGCTGTAATAAAAGGAAATGTTTCACTATACATAGATAATTGTCTTATATATTTATACACTGTTCTATTTTATATTTCATAGGCAACTCCAATGAAATAGACATTGTCCACCACGTAGACACAGAAGCCAACATAGCTACCGAGGTCTGCCTCACTATTCTGGACCTGCTGTCTCTCTTCACCCAGGTCCACCAGGTAAATATGACCATAATGTTTTCTGCAAAAGTGATGATTTGGCTAGATGGGGAAATGTTGTAGTAAATATTAAAAATATGGAAAGGCTTATCTCTTTATCAGCCCCCATGGTCTCATTTCGCTCTAGTATGGAGCCGTGTGCACAGACTCTGTCACTCACTCCACGAGCTACACTCTCTATGAGAATCCCTTCCCAGGCGGTTCACTCTGCCCGCCCTGGAACTTCTGTCCAGGCCTGGCACAAACATGACTCTAAGGCCCTATAACTTTTCATATAGGTTTGTATATCAAACTCTTAATCCACAAACCCTCTATACCATAAGATTATATCAAATGAACAAAGATACAAACTGCCCTTCTCTAAGAGATAAAAGAGCAATAGAATCCCTTTAAAATATTCAAATCTACCTAATGCCAATTACAGCCACCAAGATCCAGGTCTGCTTTCTCCATCTCCATCTTGATCTCTCTCAATCTCTGTTCCTCTTCTGTTTTCCTACCTTTATGCCGCCTACCTCTCCACTGTCCAATCATATATTGACTTAACATAAATCTACAGGGAAAGCCATGAGAAGTCAAAAACCTCTTTTTTTTTAAAGAAGATTTATGAAATCGTTTAATCTGAGGTAAATCAACTTTCACACCATTGGAAAGCATTTTAAAAACGAGATTCTCTGATTTTGCCAGAGGTTTACTAATGCTTGCTAAAGCCACTCAGATGTGTCACTGCTGTCAATATGACCTTTCTTCCCATTTCCTCTTCTCATTTCCTCTTCCCATTTCCTCTTTCCATTTCCTCTTCCGGTGCTGCCAGGCAGCTACACTGAACAAGAACCAGACTCCATATTTTTTGAAATAATAAAATATGTACTTTTATTATCATAATTAGTAATGTAATACATAATGATAGGTACAAATGCTGAGAAGACCATCCCTTAATGATTTTGACATTATATGAATTATGGCTTCTTCATACTAGATAACAAATATATTAAAAACCATAAAATCTTATTGAACTAACATATGTGCGTGTGTGTGTGTGTGTGTGTGTGTGTACGTACAGTAGTCTACTGCTTACCACATGTTACTGCATTATATGTAACTATACTAATTATAATATAAATTCTGTTATTGCTACAGTTAGATACCAAGGCTTCAGTCCAGGGGCCTTTGGAGAACATTGAAGACTCCATATTCATTTTAACAGAAAAACAAAAAATAAGTAGTTCTATGCTTTAAATAATGGTTAGATTTAAAAAAAAATAATAATGCCAATGCCAAGCATCTTTTCTTATCTGTTATATATATAACATTGGTGAGGTATTATCATGATATATTTAATATAATTTCTACTGCTAACAAGACTATCTATACCACTGACAAATATTTAAAGAAATGGTAATTCTCATTTATAGAAAATAAGATTCCAAATGGGAAAAGACAATTTGGAAAACACTGTGGTGGTTTCTTTAAAAGCTAATTATGGAGCTGGAGAGATAACTTAGTGGTTGAGTATTGAGTTCATTTCCCATCACCCACACTGGACACTTAACAGCTGCATGTAGTACTAGTTCCAGGGAGTCTCATGCCATCATCTATCCTACATACATACATATTCATACACATGGTACACACACACACACACACATACACACACACACAGAGAGAGAGAGAGAGAGAGAGAGAGAGAGAGAGAGAGGCATGCATACATATATACTAATTATATACCTATCAAGTCACCAAACATTTGATAGTAGAACCTGACTGAGGAGAAATAAAAGCACCTAATTATATAAGGCTTTGCACACAAGAATACATAACATTTATTTTAAATAACAAAAAATATTAGAAGCAATCCAATATGCACATCAACAGGTGAATGTTCAGGTTATACCATACATGAAGCTTCAGAAGGCAAACTAGAAAAGACTACCTTGTCGTTAAACTTAGAAAACACCATTTAATAGAAGCAACAGATCAGTGACTGATTAGAGAGGTATGGAGATAAGACAGGAATTCAGGATTGCAATAATGTATGTGCAAACCTTAGGTAGTGGTGGATGTTTGTCTTCTTGACTGTGGTGGTGGTTTCATGGGTGTATACCAAAGGAAAATTTATGTAATTGTGCTTTCTGAACGTATACAGTTTCTCCCAACAATGCATTTTAACAATGCTCATAGAAACATTTACAGCTTGACTAAATGAACCTGCTTTAAGAGCTGCACCAGGATTTGTTAAATAAAACCTTTCCTTCCAGAAGCACTGCACCAAGAAAGCCTTGCTTTCAAGTAAAATGGTGGCAGAAAAATACAACCCAATTTGATTCTTTATTCCCTGATGGATATGTGCTTTGTATAGCATACAGTTGAAAGTCTTCCCTCATGCCTATCTGCCACCTCAACCTCTCCCCCATGACCCAATCCACTAGGCACACACTAGCCACTCTGCTCTTCTTTCTTAACCTTGAACTCACAAGCTTCTCTCCAACCCAAGGCTCTTACTCTATGACAATCCTCTATGAGTCACATTCCTTCACCTCCATTCACCCACTGGAGGTATCTTTAATCCAGAACGTCCTAAGGCTTTTTGTAACATCTTTCTACTCTAGTTAATGTCTTATCTGGTTTGGTTTGGTTTGGTTTGGTTTGGTTTGGTTCGGTTTGGTTTGGTTTTGATAAGCTTTGAGAGCATGCAAAAACCATCTCTTCTCAGTCTGAATTTGCTTCTATCACTCAGGATTGTATTCAACACACGATGGGTTCATAATAAATGTTTCTAAAGGGAAGCAATTGCTCCTGTACTTATCCTAAATAATGGCTATTCTGAATTTCAGAGACAACTCCAACAATCCGACTGTCAAAACTCACTCATGAAAAGGGTCTTTGATACTTACATGCTGTTTTTCCAAGTCAACCAATCAGCCTCAGCCCTGAAACATGTGTTTGCTTCTTTGAGACTGTTTGTATGCAAGGTAAGGATGTTCCATGTCCCAGGGAAAGCTCAGCTCAAAGTGACAATGAACAGCTAATAATCTTTGCATCTTTCAGTGTACAGCGAAGAATGTGCTTCATGTTATTTTAGTTTCACTAGGTACCAGTCATTTGCTGTTGGAGCAGTGAATTAGTTAAACCACTTTGGCTCCTGGCAGGTTGAGTGTGCAATTCACCCACCCAAGAGTTCTATGGATTCTCAAATGAAACACATACATACATACACACATACATACATACACACACACACACACACACATACACACATACACACACACACACACACACACACACACACACACACACACACACACACACCTGCACCAGCTAATTTTTTGGTATGCCTTGACTAGCTCAATGGTTGGGCACTTCTAAACTTCCCCACTTCCCTCCAGTATTCCTTCTAGACCTATATTTTATTTTTGCTGCCCTGTAATACTGTTATCTTCTGGGCAGCCCCTTCATTAGGCTGCATTCTCTTCTCTCTCAGTCCCTTGCCTGCACAATCTAAAAGTCCAACCCTGTCTCTTTCCCCAGCCATTGGGTATATGGCAATTCTTTATTATTAATCAAAGGCAGTTGGGGGCAGGGACCCTCAGGTCTAAAAACCTGGCTTTTGGGAGCTAAAATAAGACAAAGCATTATAACCAATTTCTAATAGCTGTCTCAAAATGAGTGAAATACCAAACTGTAGTGGTACTATCTGGTGACTAATTATGTGGTTGCTCAGAAGGAAAGAAGGGAGGAAGGGGAAAAAAGCAAGGAAGGAAGAAAGGAAGAAGGAAGGAAGAAGGAAGAAACATAATCAAGTTAAAAGTTCTACACCAAGTAACTAGAGCAGTCATCTTTAAGATGACTATAAACAGCACATAGACTGATATAAGAGTGTCAAGTGAATAATGAAACATTTCAAAGACCTCATGCGTTTTGAGTTGCTGTCAGTTATTAACACAGAGAATATTAATGTAAGAGAATAATTAATACAAGATAATAGCTTACTGCACTTCAACTTTAATGATAGAAGCATCACTACACCTGCTGAAAATGGAGAAAGCATATGTTTGAACAGCATTTAAGTCTACAAGTTTGAAACCTGAAAGAACATGCCTCACTCCCTCATCCTTCCATCCCTCTAGTTTCCTTCAGCATTTTTCCAAGGGCCTGCTGACCTCTGTGGCTCATTCTGCTATGAAGTCCTAAAATGCTGTAACCACAGGTCACGGCTGACTCAGATGGAGGCCTCGGCTCTCCTCTACTTCTTCATGAGGAAGAACTTTGAATTTAACAAGCAGAAGTCAATTGTCCGGTCTCACTTACAAGTAAGTCCTACCATTTCCATTAATATTGTTGTTAAAATAACTGGTGTATTTTGGCAGTGAGTACAGTATCCTGTTCCCAGGAAACCTGTCTACTGAGTTTCCAGATTCCACTCTCCCAGTACACTTGGTCCTGGTTTACATTAGAGGAGAGCTAGGGAGAACTTGACAGATTGCAGTTTACATGGCCATTTGAGCTTAGGTTTCTTCTGCTCATGCACTAGAATCTCATAGAAAAAAACAACTGCAAGAGCCATGGTTAATCTACGAAGCTAAATCCAACAAAATTCCAAAGACATTTACGTTTTTCTTCAAGGCAACCCAAGATTATAAGATTCTTGCATCTTTCCTTGGGTACTTACAATTATAATAATGGCACATTGAACTTTCTAGGAGAAATGTATGGTGTATTTGTCCAGCCCAGCCAATTTCCTTAAAAGTACAGTTTCTAGAGTGATGACTCAGTCTATGGAATGTGTGCCTAGCAAGTCTGGGGACAGAAATTCAAGCCATAAAACCCATGTTAAAAGCCAAGTACAATGGCATATGCTTATAATCTTAACACTGAGGTCTCAGAGATAAGAAGATCCCATGGGCTTTCTTGCCATCCTGTCTAGCCTACCTTAGTGAGCTCTAGATCATGAGAGAGCCTGGCTCAAGTGACAAAGTGGATGATATCTGGAGATCAGCATTCAAAGTTGACCTCCAGACTCTATCTACACATCTGTACCTATATAACCATAGGCTCATCTTCCCACATGCATCCATAAATCACAAAACATAAATTCATTTTGCTTTAGAGAAGTGCTCTCAACCTGTGGTTCACAACCCCTTTGGGTCACACATCAGATACCCTTCATGTGAGAGATATCTACATTATAATTCAAAACAGTAACAAACTCATAATTATGAAGTAACAATGAAAATAATTTTATGGTTGTGGCTCAGCATAACAGGAACTGTATTAAAGAATTGTATCACTAGGAAGGTTGAGAACCTCTGGTTTAGAAGGTTTATTTTTCTTTTTTCTTCCAGCTCATCAAAGCTGTGAGCCAGTTAATAGCTGACGCGGGGATCGGAGGGTCTCGCTTTCAACACTCCCTCGCAATCACTAACAACTTTGCCAATGGAGATAAACAGATGAAAGTAAGAGATGCTTCATGGGCGTTTTTCTAAAGAATCAGAAATAAAGTGGGGAGGGGTTTTTATCTGACATATCAAAACCATAAGGTATTTATGAATTCTATGTATAATTTAATCAAAATTTTGATCACTTATATTCTTTGCTTATTTAAATTGGAAGTGTTAGGTCTCCCACTTTCAGTACATGTTTTAGCTGGAATTTCTGAGACCTTTGCTCAATTGTTACATAACTAGATTTGCCAAGTGTGTCATCATTTATTCATAATCATCATAAGTAAACTTATCTTTCCCTCTACTTATATTGGCACCTTTGGAAGACTAACATTAGAACAGGCTTCAGTCATAACTTGGTCTGGAGATCAAGAGAGCACTTTGAAGCATACACACACACATGCACACACACTACACACACACACACACACACACACACACCATTGCTTTATTATATCAGTTAATTGCTTCACTTATAGTTGTCTCTGGATTCACCTCTGAAAGTATAAGGACACTGGTGATGAGAGTAAAAAGGCCCTTCTGCAAACACTAACAACTCAAGTCAAACAGGATGTCTTTGGTCTACATATTTATCAAGAATATGATTGGTCAGTCCAGGGTCACATGCCATCAATAGGAATGACATCAAAACTTGTGTAAATGACATAGACTGGAGTCAGAAAAGACTAAATTTCAAGGGCATTCATGAAACTATTACTAAGAAGTCGAGCTATAAGACCATGATTCTTATTACCAACTATTTCAAATATAATCACAATCACAATATATGGGATGCAAACATCTATGAGCACTATATAAGACATAAAAATATATGGTACCAAGCCCTAATTAAGAGTATAGGTTGAAGTTAACAAAGGAATGCTGAACAGATAGTGACCCAGGCTCTCTCTTTTCCAAAGAACAGCAATTTCCCAGCAGAGGTGAAAGATCTGACTAAACGTATAAGGACTGTTTTGATGGCCACAGCCCAAATGAAAGAACATGAGAAGGACCCTGAGATGCTGGTGGACCTCCAGTACAGCCTAGCAAACTCCTATGCAAGTACCCCTGAGCTGCGGAGGACCTGGCTGGAAAGCATGGCCAAGATTCATGCACGAAATGGAGACCTATCTGAGGTGATAAACAAAGGCTCACTCATTTTTCATCAACATTGCCTTCCTTATCTGAATAATTAGCTATTAATTTACACCACATAGTATAAAACATGCGATATTTTTCACCAATATGAAAATATACATCTACATATCATGGGCAGTTACTTTATATGTAGGTTGCAATGAAATCTGTTTTTAAGTAGAGGGCATCAGATTGTGGCCAGATATAGAAGCAGCCACATCGGTTGTTTGAAATGCAGAGCATGAATAGATGTCTAAAACTTGAATCTAAAGACAGCCTCATTAAATGTATCCAAAAAGTAGCAATTATGTCAGAATTAATATTCTGTGTTTCAAATGTGTTCCCTGAAATTAGAGTGGAACAGGGAAGCATGCTGTCTTGCTAAGCTTATCAGAGTTCATCTGGATCAGCCATGGAGAAGAAAGTTCCATGTGTGAAGATGGTGAATACTTGGCTTTTCTGTGGCAGTTGTCATCCCAGATGGATTTATGCACAGTGAATTATAGAAGCCAGGGGCTTCTGAGTTACCACTAGGGAAGTTCTGCCTTTTCCCAGAACTACACTCCCCTAGAAATAGGTGATAAGTCTATCTAGGATAAGCCTAAAGTCTAAAATTTTAACTATAATAATCCTAAAAGATAAGCATTTGGTCATCAGAACAGAATTTGGTAAAAATAATAATAATAATAATAATAATAATAATAATAATAATAATAAGCATTTGGTAGTCTAGAACAGAAACCAGAACCCTGGCTTGGCCACAGTTTGGTGATTCCCAGTTCCCATCAGATTATCTGAAATGGCAAAATTCATTCGTGAAACCTCAAAAGAAGAAATCTGAAGGCCTGGGATCTTCATAAAGTTGAGCGTATACAGCAATGATCAAAGCATCTGAAGAAATAAAACATCACCCATGTAATCAGTTTGAGGAGCATCTACCTATTAAGTTAGCTTCCACAATATAAGCAAGTGCTAAACAATGAGGGAAGAGAAATTAAAGAGCCAGTATTAGAAGCAGAAAAACTGTGAAGTCAGATGTGTTTATTTCCATTTTTCTTCAGATACTAGAATCTATATATTTAAGAAAAAAGCTACATAGCTTTGAAATAGCAATAAATTAAGATTAGATATTAATAAAGGAGGAAATGTCATTTGATGGGAAAGTTGTTTAGGATAGCTCATTCATCCCATTTCAAAACTAAATCAAGAAAAAGAAGCAAACATATCCCAAGTGTTTATTTTATTCTTGATGACTTTGAAAAAGTCCCAGAGATGAGCATTTTCACTTCTTTCCAAATTAAGAGTTAGTCTACATGACATGTTCTGAGAGAGCGCACTGACTCCCCTTAGGAAACCACTGGCTTCATGAAAAGTTAGATCTGTCCTTGAAACCCGTGTCTTCTGTTTTGTTATAGGCTGCTATGTGTTACATCCATATAGCTGCTCTCATTGCAGAGTACCTGAAGCGCAAGGGTAAGAGGGCTTTGTAAAGGGGGCAGAGCCTGGAGATCATTGTACTGGAACCTAACCACATAAATTCGCTAAACTTATGGTTTATTAAATAACTTTCACTTTTAAAGACACTATTATGCTGTATGTCAACATTTTTAATTCCATGATGTCACTGGCATGTTCATTTGATGTGCAGTGAAGCTAACTGGATGGTCAACTTTTTGGTTCAAAATGATGATTTTGATATCTCATTGATTAACAATCTGTGGTTCCATAAACTGGTATTAACAAGAACATTCAGCCGTGCACTAACCTCATCTTACACTATCACAGGTTACTGGAAAATGGAAAAGATTTGCACACCACCCCTGCTTCCAGAAGACACCCACCCCTGTGATAGCAACTTATTACTAACAACTCCAGGCGGAAGTGAGTGGATCTAACTGGGCTCATCTGCCTTTGATGCTGAGGAAATCAACTTTACAGCTGCAGGAAATGTCCACAAATGTGCTCTCTTAGAAGCAAAAGCCATGACCTGAAATCAGGCCAACAGAATTTACTGTAGAAAACGCTTCAGCTTAGATCACTCAGAAACCATATCCTAAACTTAACAAGCTTAGCTTTCTTCTCAGTTCTCAGCAAATAGGAGGTTGTCTAGTCTTTGGGATTATGAATTATGGTCATGCCTATCTGCTTGCTGGCCTGCCATTAAAATCTTATCTTGAAAGTGATGTACCATGCAAACTTGCAAGAAGAATCGAGTTTGAGTGTAATAGTTTATTCAAAGTAAGAATGCATTCATATACATTTACAGAGATGAATATACCTTGATGATTGACATGTTATATGTTACTTCTTAAAGACTATGTGTCTTAGTGATAGAGTAATTGCCTAGCAAATATAAACCTTGTTGTTTGATTTCCAGCATTCCAAAATTAACAACTACAATAATAACAAAAATAATAATTTACTCTAACAATATATAATATATAATTGATAATATTTATTTACTTTCATTAAAAATGTTCTACCTTAAAGGTCTAAAATAATATTTTGTAAGAACTATGCTTTCTTTGTATAAAAATGTGGCTGTTTCATTCATACATTTTATCTAAAATCTCTTTAAAAGTCCTTTCAAGTCTGAAGTTTCTGAACAGCAATCTACTTGATAACATTATTTCAACATGCAACTTGCTGTTAAAAACTCAGTGTAGAGTTTGAATTGAAATACCCAAACAAAATAAAAATGGACTTTGATTTTCAATATTTCAGAAGCACAATTCCATTCCTATTCATTTACACTTGAGTATAGTTTCAAAAGGGTCACAGTGGATTTTCCAAATAATACATTAGAACCAAATCACCTAAATGAACAGTGAGATAGTGAGGTCTCTTGCTTGGGGAAGAAAAGATAGATCTATACCACAGGAGCATATCCAACTTCAAACCCTTTTTCTGTTGTGCACCATATGCACACTAGTTTTATATGCAAGTCATCAGATATCACTTTATTTATTTAACACACTCTCCTAGCTCAGCCATTATTGATCTTTAGGTTCTGCAGAGCAACATAAAGACTTTCACATTTTACCTAAAACCAAACTTGAAGAAAAGCGATGAAACTCAAGTGTCAGTTTATGTCCCAGTAACTTCAGTGACTCTTCAATACTCACACACTTTAAACAGTCCATGTCAGATGGAAGGTGATACTGGCGATGGTATGCCATAGCCATTGTAATACACTTATTACACTTACAAGTGAACCCTGAAATGGGAAGGTGAACCCTCGTGCTCCATGAACACATGTTAATATATATCAGCACATATCTGAATCCCACTGATATATTTGAAATCTCTAATAATATGATATTATGTTGTGAAGTTTCATAACTGGAGAAGTAAATGATCTCTTTCTTAAAATGTGCATCTGAAATAGAGATAGATAGATAGATAGATAGATAGATAGATAGATAGATAGATAGATAGATTGATAGATTGATAGATTGATAGATAGATATAGAGATATATATCTTGGTGCCAGAAACCATGATCTAACCATCACATGCCTTTCATGTTTTATGATACTGCCAGGACTAACCTCATGAAGTAAGCCATGTTCTAATCCCAATATAAATTGCCTAAGATAATATTTCATTGTCTTTGATCCCCTCTCAAGGCATGTTCTCTATGGGATGGCCAGCCTTTCTGAGCATCACCCCAAACATTAAAGAAGAAGGAGCAATGAAAGAGGATTCTGGGATGCAAGATACTCCATACAATGAGGTTAGGCACAAGTGATTTACTGTCATTGATGAAATTTTAAAATGCAGTGAATTGTGGTTTTTGTGTGCATTCAAAAGTCAGATAATGTAGTTCTGCATTATGACTTTAATAAACAAAGTGATGTTGAGGCTCAAATAAAATAGAGATTAATACATATCAAGTTCCATGAATAAAGCATAATCTTCATTGAAATTTTAAGCTAGGCCTGATCTATTTCATTTCAATGAACTCAGATGTATACAGTGTGCTTTTCCATAAGATACACAATCTCTATGCTCTGATAAATGTAGTAAGGATGCTAATGTTTTTATGAACTTGGCACATCAGTTTCTTACACAAGTTTACTTATTTACAAATTTGGCTCTGTAAAAGGGCTCATAATTTCTGTGGGAAAGCCTTCTGATGTGTAAGCTAGTTAGTTCCCATGAAAAAGTAGTTTTCTAGCAGGAATCATATAACAACAACTCTGGGTGACTATAACAGAGTTTCGTTTACCAAGAAATACAGTATTCCATAAGCTAATTTTTTTAAGTCTTAATGTTATATAGATGTAGAAAAATACAAATTTTGGAGATATATTTTTATGAACATTGGCTTTGTGCATACTGCATACAATTGTAGTAAATTTTAAAAGATACTGTCAGAAATATTCAAACAATAGTATAAACTTGCTTTAGAAATTATGTTATTTCAAATAGTTGGACATATTAATTAATCTACCACCATTCTGAAAGATATTGTATTAAGGGCAGGAAAACAGAGATTAATCAGGCATAGTCCCTGCTTTTGAATAATTCAGAATTTTGGAAATAAAAACTTCCTTCAGTGTGGAAAATAACCAGTTCCAAATAGATATCCAATAACTATAAATTGAGGCATTACATTTTATAATTAAAAGATGACAGTTTTCTACATGAAAGTGTTTGTAGTGGGGATGACTGGGCATCAATAAAAGCTCTCTGTATTCATTATAAATATTGATATTAGGTAAAACAAGGTATTGTAGCTTGTTTTTGCTACTCTGTGGGTTCTTCTTCTTCCATCCTTCTCCACCCCTTTTCTTTCAGCTTTTCAACACCCTAATACTAGCTAAAAGGGAACAGAAAGACAGAGGGAGAAAGGAAAGAGATCCTTGAAGAAAGTCAGGGGTCGGAAAAAAGGCAACGTTATCATTAGATGACTTGAATTCCTTAGGAGCAAGTTTGCTCTTTGCCATCCGGATATCTAATTTCTTCCCATTGCTGTTTCTTCTCTGTGCATGACAACTTAACAAACTGTGACCAACAATAAACAACCTAACCTGCCCTAGTATTTATATACTGTCTAAAAAGTACCCAGAATTCCAAAGTTCATGCAATCACAGAAACTATCAGCAGCTGGTAAAATCATACCCCAGCCAATGCACAAGACAAATCATAATCAGCTGCTATTGACAATCTGAACCAGGCCATATCCCATACTTAGCATTAAAACAAAAACCTATTCTTATAGTATTTCTGTTTTTTTTTATTCTAAAATTCTTACTACAAGGTTTCACATAGGAAAGGAATGGTCTAGTGTGTGTAGCAGCAGCACGGGCAATGATGTAGAGAACCAAAACACTGTAAAGATGGGGAGAGAGAGGTAGAAAGTTGGAAGCAGAGTAAAAACAAAAACACAAACACAAGGACAGAGTGCTAAAAAGAGATTGTGGGCTACCTTGAGTGTCAGTCTGGAGAGAACAGATAATGTTATATAAACTGGACTTCCACAAAGGCTTATGGGTGTGGAGATCTCATGAGTGTGTTTATGTTTTAAAAAGGAATATCACCTTAGACATTGGAGAGAAACACCTGTTTGCTAGAAATCTGCTCCAGGTCTAGGAGTGAAGGGGCAGGGGTGGGAACTAAGCATCAGTGATGATAGCAATGGAAAGAAGTGAAAAGGTTAGTACACCTGCTTCATGAGTTAGGGGATGATGTGGGGAGGGGGATTCAAGATGGCACTGTGATCCCATGGTGGTCCATATATGTCAGTAATGATGATGATTGGGAATCAAAAAATCACATTGCAAAAAGACTTCAGGCTGAGATAGTTTCAGAACCAAGTTTCAGAAATGAGCCACCTCTTCAAACATATTTTAAAGCACCCTTTTCTCCGGGGAACTTGCAGAATATCCTGGTGGAGCAGCTGTACATGTGTGTAGAGTTCCTTTGGAAGTCTGAACGATATGAACTCATCGCTGATGTTAATAAGCCCATCATCGCTGTCTTTGAAAAGCAACGAGACTTCAAAGTATGTAATCTACAGCTCCAAAAAGCCACAAGCTTTTTTTTTTACTTTAAGTTGACAAATGACATACAGCATTGAAACATAATGACCTTCTCTCTTTGGTGTCATTTTTTTTCTCAAATAACCCTCTGGTCCCTGGTTTCAGAAATTATCAGATCTCTATTATGACATCCACCGGTCCTATCTGAAAGTGGCAGAGGTGGTGAATTCGGAGAAGCGATTGTTTGGTCGTTACTATAGAGTGGCGTTTTATGGGCAGGTAAGTTTGTTAGAAGTAACGTGGCCTGAATGCTCCATTCAGATTGTCATCGTCTGTTCTTCATAAGGCATATGATGACATGTACCAGTAGACTGGGGGAGGGGTGAATGTGAACCTATAGGGGTGTTTCTATGCATCAGTTTGCCTGTAGGGATGTATTAAACACAAATAGAGAAATCCATAAAATGTAATACAAGTTAAGCTAAAAATAAATAAGTAAAGAATGATCTCTAACTTTTAAAGGTAGAAGTGGCTTCTTTTCAATTATTCTCTGCTTTGCCTTTTATCCTAATATACCTAACAGATTTATGTGATAGATTAAAGTGAAATCGAGTCAGACATGCTTTAAGAAATTGCATCTATAGTACTCTAAATTGACCACTATTTCCAACATTGATTATACCATCTTGTAAGTTGTATCTCCTGTTTGTTTTAAAGCAGATCATCATGGGGCTATGTTCTTTCCTAAGTCATAGGCCAACATTTATTTTAAAGTTATCTTTCTCAGTGTGCTGCATCAGTAATGAATAAGGTTAAAGATGTTAGCTAGCCATAGCATTGGCCCAAAGAGATGTTACACACTAATTATGTACGTATCTGTGTAGTGGTGCTTTAAATGGTATAAACTCAGGAACATCGTGATCCCTTCTCCAATAGGCTGTGGCATTCTTCTGTCCCCACAGAAGTCGTTCTGACATTTATAGACAGATACGCCAGCCTATTTTATATCCAACGGTGGCTCTCAAGTCTCTCGCTTGCTTTCCTCCCTCACATGCAGCAAGATTGCTCTCAGCTTCTTGTTCTCCTGAGAATGTGATAAGACTACAGATAGCATCTGGTCCAATGTAGTGATTACAGATGATCTTCCACTTAAGTCTTTAGCAAAACAAATTTCCCTCTGATCACCAAAGATAGCTTTAAGACTAACCCCCTATTCTGTCTACTGGGAAAGGACCCATAAGTAGTTCCCTCCTTAATCAGTCCCATCCTGCCTGGATTTTTCAATTCTAAACAGCATCACGACTGCAGAGACAGAGAAACATAGTGTGGATGAGAACAGTCTATAAGGAAAAGGGGATCGTAGGCATTTGGAAGGGGAATATAAAGAATGTTAGCAGCTTCTGTGTATCTGTTGAGGAAGAAAGAAATGTAAAGGACCCTCAGATGAGAGGAGATGGTCTTTGAGAAGAAAGAAATAATCTGTAGCCTTGGCAAAGCATTAGCAAGAAAAATAACAAAAAAAAAAAAAAAAAAAAAAAAAAAATTGCACCAAGAAAGGGATCTGGGGGTTGAATGACTGAAGGAAAAACTCAGGCTAACCTAGCCTGTAGGGGGTGCTTTGCTAGCCAGGCTATAATGGCAAACATTTGGACGATCTTGCCAATGAAAAAAAAATGAAGTTCCATTAATGCCCTGGCCATGCAAACCAGCATGTGAGATGTGAGCTGGTAGACAGGTGGAAGGAGCTTTGCTGCGTCCCAACTAGTTTTTAATACAGATGTTTGCTCTTTTCTTTCTTTGGTCTTGATTGTTCCAGGCTGTGGTAAGTTCATCTTCTCTGTATCCCTTTGCATGCACTAATAACCCTCACCATCCCTCCTTACAGCTTTACTGAGCCTTAACACTGTTGTGCAGGTCGACATTTGGTCTAAAGAGTAAGAGAGCTGCTTTGATTTGTTTTGGAAGCATCTTTCATTTCTTGAGCTAAATTCTGTTTATTTCAGTTCCCTGAATTACAAAAAAAAAAAAAAAAAAAAAAAGGATCATTTTTATGCACATTATCTTTCTCCGAAAAGAGTAGAGGATGTAATCTAGAAGCTTTACACACACACACACACACACACACACACACACAAAGACAGATATTAATATCACATATTTTAAATAGGTGCAGAATAGACTTAAGACTAGAGAGCACCTGCTTACTTGATCTATCATGAATCAAACCTTATGGCAGTGGTTCTCAGCCTTCTTAACACTGTGACCCTCTAATAGGTTCTTCACGTTGTGGGGACCTCCAGCCATAAAATTATTTGCTACTTCATAATTGTAATTTTGTTACTGTTATGAATCATAGTGTAAATATCTGATGTGCTGGATATCTGATATATGAGACTCCTAAGGAGTCACGATCCACAGGTTGAGAACCCCTGCCTTATGGACCAAAAAGGGTCAGGAGTTGAAATAGTGACTGCTTACAGGGAACTATAGTTCTTCCCAGAATCCTTTGCAAGGAAGCCCTCTGAGAGATAGGGCTCTGTATTAGATTCTGATCATTTACAAAGATGATGGTACTAACAATTCCAAACACAAAGAATCAAGGAGAATAAGTCTTCACCCAACAGGCAAAGTCTTCAGAGATGCAGAAAGAGGTAAAGAAAGATCTAGAACATAGTAAGAACAGAAATTACTAGCCAATATCAAGAGCTCTCAGAAAACCATCTTTGAAATTGCCTATCTTTAGCCATTTATGTTAACCTCCAGAACTGATGTTTTTATATGGTTTGATATAACTAAGTCCCTGAAGATAGCAACATTCTTTCAATACCCATACTGTCACCATTTAGCGCTTCTTATCTGAACAATGCATACTTTTTTTTCTAATTCTTTAAATTCTTTCCCACCTCCATGTCATATGAGTATTTTATACCTTCATTCACAAACTTGAACTCATGAGTCTTTAACTGGCCTACTAGAAAAACACTCCAAAAACCATGTACTAAATAGACAGAGGGGGGCATTGGGGTATGCTGCTTTCAAATGATCTAACAATGTTCTTTTCCCAGGCGTCTTAAAAACATGCTGTGGGGGCATCTGACTTCTTTTGTAACAGGGGCAGGACTATCAATTGAATCCAATTAGAGCGTAAAAGAAAAAACATTTCGTTATTATGCCCAGACCTGATGATATTGCCTAAACTTGGCTCTCCATATGTTTTACCATCAACTGCCTTTGAACAAGGAGAACCATTGGGGTTCATCCTGATAAGCTGCAAATCAGAGCGTTAATGATCATTATGCAAATGTATTCAAATACACACGGAATAGACAGCTTTTATTTCTTCTCCTTGATGAAAAGGGAACCAAAGCAGACTAGCTCATCCTTCTGAACCAGTGCAGAAGCAGGTCCAAGAGCTCAGAAAGGAACTACAGGGTGCATCATTAGCATAATACCCATCCTTAAAAGAACTTCTTATTCGAATGGCATTTTATATTCCTCTGAAACACACCTTTTCACATCATCCATGTTAAGGCATCTTGTAACCATGCTAAAAAGATGATGTGACTATAACATGAAATAGGCTCTAGGTCTGTACAATGTCCTTTGAGGGCACATTAGAGTCCTCTGTGACAAGTGTTTTTGTTTTGTTGTACTGGCTAGGATATTTAATATTAACTAAGTTTGCAATGAGTCGGGCGTTAGCAAACAAATTAAAAACTCTTTTCTCACAGCATGGATTTTTTTTTTTTTTTTTTTCTGTAAAAAGATGCAAGTCGTGCATAGCATGGAGTTTCTCACACAGCAGTGGGCATCATTGGCTACAGATCTAACAGCCTGCAGGAAGCATCCTTCCAAGTTTCCTCAAGGATCCATTGCCAGAGTAAGGAAACAGCAACAGCAGTCAAACTGTCTGTAATCAGTGAAACCCTTAGGAGTTGTCCTTTAGCAAGCATGCAAGCCAACAAATGCTTGTTGCATAGCTTCAAACAGCTACTCCTGGAATTAATTAGCTGAAAAAAACTTGGTGGGGGGCAGATTTATTCAATGGATCAATGGTTATATATTGTAATGACTCTCAATCATGCCTCCTTTAGTGTAGATGCATTTCGGAATGTGAATGAAAAAGAACTTGAAAGGAAGCTGGAAACATACATGTATGAATAACATCTCCATTTTGGAATGTGATGTAGTTTTTCAGATCTTTGCCTATATGAAATTCACTGATCTATCTATCCATTCATCCATCCCTCTCTGGAGAGAAACAGAGAGGGGGGAGGGAGGGAGGGAGGGAGGGAAACAGAGTCAGAGAGAGAGAGAGAGAGAGAGACAGAGAATTTCTCTGTTTTCTGTGTCTTCTCACTAGCCTATTACTAACATTTTCTACACTGATTTTTCTTGGACTGCATTGTTTAATTTGTGAGCTTTGGACCATTCTCCAGCAGGGTCATTTATATTTGACATCCTAGTTCAGATCCAAGGACACCTCAATATTCTGAAGAACTTATAAAAAAATCTAGGAGGAATTAATAATTTTATTTGTCATTTCATTGAAGTAGATTTTCAACCAGATTGATTGCCATGAGGTTTCACAGTCTGTGTGTGTTACTTCTACTGACCCCAATTACTTGCTTAACTAGAATGTGCTGCCTCAGAAGGACAACACATTAAGGTATATACTGCATTATAAAATGCCTTGGGGAAAAAAAATCAAACCAGCTAGAGCAATGTATGGGTCACATTTCCCATTGTCTGGAAATGCTGCCAACCTGGACACAAAGCTAGTGGGAAACTGCCTCTTGGTTTGGTTTGCATCACCCATACCCACTTGTAAATCACTGACTCTGTGAGCATGTCTGAGAGTGAAGCTTTCTCTCAGATCACATCTTGCAGCTCAGTGGCCTCTGCCAGCCTTGATGGGTTTCCTAGCAAAAGGTAAGGATCCTTTCTAAACATTTCCACGTCTGCTATTGTTCTGACTCAAAAAGTGTCTCCCATAAACCCTGACAAATATAATACATTAGATTCCTTATTCAGCTAGCCCTCTTTCATCTTACTTCCATCTCAGAATTATCAGTGAGACACGCCCCACCCCACTCATGTCTATACAAGCGCACACGCACACAAACACACACACACACACACACACACACACACACACACACACACACAAAGGTCTGCTTCCTTCTGCTCCCTGCTAACCAGGATTCAGAAATTGGTCAGGAGAAAATCCACCATGAAAATGTCTCTTCATGCTAGGTTAGGAGTAGAATGTGGCTGAGATAGGGGTACAAATGGAGGTAAAGTCATTTCCTGAACCTTGCAGTCATTTTTTCCCTCTGTTGCAATTGAAATTGTAAATGTTGCCATGGCTAAGAGCTTTTGGGAATTCTGGTGTTTGCCTTCCCAAGTCTTACTTCTCCGATCTGTCAGGTTGTCAGTTTTAGCTACTGACTCCTGACCTTGAATCTGGCAAACGTCTAGAGTCTTCAGTAGAAACAGCAGAACAAGCAGATGTCCCACGGGCAGAGTCAGACCTCTCACCCCCACGGTGTCAAGAGGAATGGTAGGGAACAGCATTTCAGCTTTCTAAGTTCTCCATATCATAGACCACCTTCTAGCAGTTCAGGGTCACACAGGCATTCAAGAGCAGTTACTTGGGTTTGAATGTTTCTCAAATATTTTTTCAATATTAGACTTTTTATAAAAAAAAAATGAGGGGGCCTTTGCCAAGTATATTTGAGAGGAACATATCTTCCTGAGACATAGATCTGTAAACAATCTCCCTTTTTCTTTATATTTTCATTCTGCAGCAAATGCAGTGATCCCCTTCCTAAAGGCAAGATAATGTGTCAAAGGTTGGACATGCCCTGAGAACCCAGTGCCAATCAGGAAGATAGACCAGCAGACAGGAAGGGCCTGTTCAACATGAACAGAGCTGGGAGGTGGATCGCAGGCTCCTGCAAACCTATAGCCCTCTTTGATGATGAATAGAGTGTTGATCACACTTCCATGAGAACAAGGGTTATATAACTATCCCATACCAGACAGTCGTGGGCTTAATCATCCATTTTAGATTACCTTACCCCATCCATGAGAAAACACAACATTAGGACATTTTTCCATAATTTTTTAAAGCAATGAAGATTTGAGCCAAAAAAGGATTTTTTCTTATATTTTCATGTGTGTGTATGTGTGTTATGCATATATATGTATGTGTCAAACATAGTGAGTCTATGTGTGACTGCAAGAAAAGTGTCATTTCTTCTTGGACTCAGTAGTTTTACAAACCTCAAAATCTATTTATTTGTAGGTAAATTCTGCCATCAGAAGAAACCAATAGGTTCTTCTCTCTCAGCTCATCTGGTATTCTGAGCCCACATTTATTCCACAGGGTCAGAAGGAGACATGTTCCTGTCTCTTCAAAGAGAATGAATTATAAGAAATTTCTCACTTAGTTATCTACAGATAATGGAATCTTCTTTTTTCCTAGCTTCAAACCAGACAGATTTATAAAAGCCAAAACCTACTGGGCTCTCATGGAATAAAAATGATGCTCAGGTGTTATTATTAATCCTGAAAACGCCAGCTTTTCAAGAGTTTTAAAACCGAGTAGATAAGTTACATATAACTAACTTGTACCCTACGACCTTTGAAGACATATTAATGTCGGTACTTTTAAATACCATGTAATTGGGGCATATCATGTGCAATTTTGGTCACAATAACACTGAAAATTATCACAGGTCTTTACACAGGATGGTGTGGGGATGGGTAGTAACACATGTATGTACCCTCGAGTGCCATATGGTGTCACCTGGTCTGAGTTTAAAGACTTACAGAAGACATAATGATAATGAAGGCTCTAAAAATTGTCGACCATCACTCAAAATGCTGTGTTCTATTTAAGACTACCACAAGAGGGCATTCTTCCTCCAACTTATATGCAAACAAATTCTTCCTTTGATTTTTCCAAGTAGGAAAACTATGTGTAGGATAGGTTCTGACATTCCTTTGCCTAATGTTTATGCTGGTATCTGATTATGACACAGTATTCTTTGTTTCTTACTTTCTCCCTTTCTGGTTTGAATTTCTTTTTTTTTCTTACCACTTTATTTTTTTAAAAAAGGATATATATATACAGATTTTTAAAGGTATTTTGGCATAACATTATATGAATATTTTTGTCAGTACTTAATTCTTTTAGAGGTTTGATAGCATGCATTGAAATCCCACTAGTTACCATAAGCATGAAGTACATGTAGGACAGAACATAATATGGAAACAGATATTTTTGTTGAGTATAGATTAAGCATAATGATCTGTGAATACCAAAAATTGCCACAAGGCTATTATCTTACCTCTTGGATTATTAATAATTAAGGTCCAGGTGTACCACACTCTGAGAGGGTGAGGGTGTTAAACATTTTTTTTTCCCTAAGAAGGACTGAGGTTTTCTTTCTTTTTTTTTTTTTTGACTGTCATATAGCCTGTGAGTTGTTTCTGGGGTATTCAGAACTTTCTGGGGTTAGTATCCAATTATCAGTGACTGCATATTGTGTCTGTTCTTTTGTGACTGGGTTACCTCACTCAGGATGATATTCTCTTGATGCATCCATTTTTCTTAGGTATTTCATAAAGTCATTGTTTCTGATAGCTGAGTAGTACTCAGTTGTGGTTTGAATTTCATGGACTCCTAATTAATGGCTTCAGACAACTGAATGACAGGAACTTTATTTTACTGTAAATCTGCCTGTGATTTGCCACTGGAGTCCTCTAATAAAGCCAGGGGTTCGCTGTGTGTCTCCCCTAGGGATTCTTTGAGGAGGAGGAAGGTAAAGAGTATATCTACAAAGAGCCTAAGCTGACAGGTCTCTCGGAGATTTCACAAAGACTTCTCAAGCTCTATGCAGACAAATTTGGAGCAGACAACGTGAAGATAATTCAAGACTCCAACAAGGTAAGGGAACTAACAGTGTTCACACAATGTGACTTGACTGGGTTCATTGTATTTCTTAGCAGCTGATTTTCATTTCCTAGCTGATAGGTCATGCCTGATGAGCTATCCAAAGTGTTTGAGATGGTTGGCTTATTGGTTGGCTGCTGAGGTTTTGGATTTTTTCATGTCTGTATCTACATGAGTTTATGAATACCATGTTTGTACTTGAGTTTACAGAGGTCAGGAGAGGGCATTGGATCCTCAGGACTCTGGAGTTACTGTAGATTGTAAACCTCCATGTGGGTGCTGCCAACCCGATCTAAGAGCAGTAAGCATGGTTAACCACTGGGCCATCTCTCCAGCAAGATTATAACCTTTTACTTCAGTCATTTTTATATCATTTTTAGAAACAACCAAGCAAGTCTTCTATTCTTTCCATAATTAATATGCTTTTAAATAGCAGTTACAATGTTGAAGTAGCTGAATTGGAGTTGGAGGAAAATCAAGAAAACTTGTCTGTCTACCCAGTTCAGGAGGCCTTTGTGAGCTGTCCTCTAATAGAACCCAACTTGCATTTACATGGTATTAATTTGAGAGAATCCAAAGAAGCTCTGCTTTGCTCCAGGAAGCAATGCATCTTCTCATTAAACTACTCCCAACCTTCTCATACATTATCATTCTTTGGCCAACTTCTAGCAAGCATCTACTTACATGCTGCACCCAGAGCTAGGACTTGGGGCACAGAATCTCTTCTTCTAGAAGTCCCAGTTCATATATGTGGAAAAACTTATGTGGGTGGTTGATTAAACAGAATGCAATGAAACATCATGAGAACAGTCACAGAGCAAGATGGGAAAAGCCCAGGGCAGGTGCTTGTAAGCAGCTCCATTTGTTTGGCCATTGCTACCCAGAGAGGGTAATCACTAAGCTGACAATATCAGGGTAAGATGTGTTGCTGAAAGTGATGAACATTTATAGGAGCCCAACCCATGTTGGAAGGAAGGACCACTTGTGTTTAAAAAGGGAGGTCTTTGAACGACAGATTAGACAAAATGACCAAGAGGGAAAGTTGGTTTGTAACCAAAGGTATAAAGCTACCCAGAAAAGGTCATTTTTCTTTCCTGCTTTCTTTTACAAAGCTGAAAGTTTGACACAAAATTTCTGGGTCTGGGTATAAGTCATTATAAATATATCCGTCATTCTTAGCTTGAAAGATATGGTTGCCTTCTCTGTTAAAGCTGGCAGAACTATTATAGTAGTGACCCATACAGATGAAAAAAGTAAACACAAAGATGAGACAAAGGGGGTATATTTAATGTCAGAATAGCTTGGGTCTTTGTTCCTCTCTACTACCTCATTTCAGCTGGTGATTATTAGCAACCTATCCGGAACCTCTATTTTAATATGTAAAATTATTACAGTTATGCCTGCCCTACCATATAAACACCAGTAACATTATAGAACAAATCCAGAAGGTTCCTGAGATCTCTAGAACTGGATAAGAAGTAAATGGATACAAAGACAGAGAAAATTGAAAGCAGGTCCAAAATCCAAGATGATTTCAACAAGCACACAGAGAATCATCCTTCTTAAGCTCAAAGTTTTCCTCAGTTCTCCTTGAGCTGTCTAGGCCATTTCCTTCCTGTTAATAACACTGGAAACCAGAGTAGAGCTGCCAAAGAAGTTGGGGAAATGGTTTGTTGCTGATAAAGGGTTTAAGATATGGCAATTACAGAACCCAGGAGCTGAGGAGATGGCCCAGTACGTAAAGCTGGTTAAAGCAAGCCGCACAAGCATGAAAATCTGAGCTCACATCCCCAGAAACCCATGACGGGTGCCCCCCGTGCAATTTCTACATCCAAAGGCAGGGGTCTATGATTCCCTATAGTGAACAGAAAAGTAAGACTAACCTCATCTTTCATCGGTGAGCTATGAGAGACATAGGTTTCACTGAGAGACCCTGCCTCAGTGTATAAGGTGGAAAATTTAAGATGGCTCCAAGGCCTTCATATCTGCATAAACACCCATAAATGTGCACATAAAATGCATATCACACATGCAAACACACACACGAAAAATGAAAATACAAACATTTGCAGTAATTTAACAGGCAATCGGGTAATCTGCCAGTGAGACAAGGAGCCTTCCTCTACATCTCTGTTACCATCCAAAGCCAAGAACACCAGTCTAGGTACATGGCCTCCCCATAGAGGAACAAAGTGATTTGTTTCCACTTTCAAGAAACTTTCACTCTGCACAGGGTGACTTACTGCCAAAGGGATAGAATGAAAGTTTAAGCAACACCCTAGGCAGGAATCTGTGTTGAAAGATTTACAAAGCAGTCTGGCTCTGGCATGGTAGGCTGAGCTAGCTCTAGCCCTGTTGCTACCAGAGCCAGCTCCTTGCCCACTTTCTTCTGTAGTCTGATGAAGTCTTCTGTGGTCTAAAGAACAAACGTGCTTTTTATCCACCAGGAGGCAGCAACGGAACTCGAAAATCACCTACAGCTCACTACTTTTGCTATTTTTCCCTTAATGTGTTGACACAGGTAAACCCCAAGGATCTGGATCCCAAATATGCCTATATTCAGGTGACCTATGTCACACCATTCTTTGAAGAAAAGGAAATAGAGGACCGGAAGACAGATTTTGAAATGCATCACAACATTAATCGCTTTGTCTTTGAGACACCCTTCACTCTGTCAGGCAAGAAGCATGGTGGCGTGGCGGAGCAGTGTAAACGGAGGACAGTCCTGACCAGTAAGTGCAGGGCCTGGCTTCCTGGAAACCTCCCCACCCAAGGCTAAGACACTCTTTTAGGCTGGATATGTGTGTTGCTGCATATGAGTTGTTGCAGGGGTGAGAGAGACAGCTCAGTTACGAAAGTGCTTGTGTATAAGCATGGAAACATAAGTTCCATCTTACAACCCACCAAAGAAAGTAAGGCATACAGTCATGTATTGAAAATTCCAGCACTAGGGAGGGAGAGATGGGTGGGTCCCTAGCACTCCTTGACCAGCTAGCTTAACCTAATCAGGGAGCCCCAAATCACTATCTTTAAAAAAAGGCTCTATCTCTAAAACAAGGTAGAAATTCTCATGTTGATATCTGACCTCCACACACACACGTGCACATGCACAAGTGCATCTGTACATAGGTACACACATATGAAATTACTTTAATCCTGCAGATAAGCTTCCAAAACATGTTGACCTGGAGTTGTTTGAGGGAACAGCAGGTTCATTCCCTCTTTATGTTCTCCTAAGAGGAAGCCTCTTAGCCAGCTGTGGTAGTGAACACCTCTAATTCTAGTTGTGAGAAGGAGCCTAAGTTCAAAGCAAACCTGGACTACATAGTCATATTTCACGTCAAAATGACACTAAAATGGGAGGAGGGGTAACTTTGAGAAGATACTGTCAATAGAATTAGTACGACATCCTCGCCCTTGAGCTGAGATATTCACAAGTGTCATGCCATGGTAAAGACACCATCACTAAACTCTCCCCTTCTCTCCATGAACCCTCTGTTACCTGCTTCCAAGCTAGCAGCTATTGCTATGATCAGCTTTAGGGTAAAATTCTACCCACCGTAGGGTTCCAGCTCTTCCCTGAAAGTACACCTTGATCTACAATACCTAATTCTATGCTTGCAGCATCTCTTCTGTGAAGTAGCCACCCTTTCATTTTTTTTAACAGACACTGAGTGCTGACTAGAGGCTGGGCTGCTTCAGGGTCCTCCTGGTGATCCATATAAATAAAACACAACCATGCCTTCACAGTATTCAGAGTGGAGTAGAGCAAAGACCCAAGTAAAGAAAGAACTTCCAGGGAAGGCTGAATAAACAAATAAATGTTTTAAAATATAGGGGTATGGTCTGGGATGCTAAAGCCCTCAGAGAAACTAATGAACCTTCTGGGGAAGACAACTCTCAGCTATGATGAGAGAGCCCAGTTTTTAGATGAATCACAAAGATTTCGCCTTCAGAAAGCTGACCCAAAGGGAGAAGCATCTAGAGCAAAACTCTTCTATTCTATATTGAAAAAAATTTTTTAAATATTTATTAAATTGTTTTATTTGTTTACATTTCAAAAGTTGTCACCTTCCCAGTCCCACCTCCCCAAGTTTTTCACCCCATCCCCACCTCTGAGAGGGTGTTCCCCCACTCACCTTTACCTGACCCCCACCAGCATCCCTCTTCCCTGGGGCATCAAGTGTCCATAGGATTAAATGCATCTTCTCCCACTGAAGCCATACATGTGCCCTGTGCTACACATGTGCCTGCCACAAACCAGCCCATGGAGGTTCATGAGGACTTTGTAACAGTGGCCAGTTTCAGTGCATGCTATGATCCTTTCAGGGTTGGGCTACTCTAACTGTCTTAACACAGCCTCAGTACAGTTGCTGTGAGCTAGTGAAGGTGAAAAGGAACAGTGAGATGTAGCTGGGGATAAAACCAAGAAAGGTAAGACAGGATGACCTCTAGGCTAAAAATAACTCACATCCACAGACACCCACACAGACAGAATGTGATACGTTCCCGGAAACAATCTGAAATCCCGAGGACCTCCAGAGGAACCTGGGACTTTTCTTTGCCCCTTTAAATCTCTTCGTGTGTCCTTTGTGTGTAGCAAGCCACTTGTTCCCCTACGTGAAGAAGAGGATCCAGGTCATCAGCCAGTCAAGCACAGAACTGAATCCTATCGAAGTGGCAATTGATGAGATGTCCAGGAAGGTCTCTGAGCTTAATCAGCTGTGCACGACAGAGGAAGTGGACATGATCCGACTGCAGCTCAAACTCCAGGGCAGTGTGAGCGTGAAGGTCAGTGAGCATCAGCCAGAGTCCAGACTCACACAGCCAGAGAAACTTGCTTCCAAGTGCTCTGGAAATCTGTTTTTATATCATCTTTTTACTATGGTGTATATAAGAAACACTCTGTCAGTATTAGTCACTCCTCTCATTGCTGTGAACAAACATTTCCAAAAAAGAGAATAAAGAACTTAAGGGTAGGAGAGCTTGTTCTGGGTCACTGTTTATGAGTGTGCCATCAATCAAGGTAAGGAAGGTATACGGGCAGAAACATGAAGTGGCTGGTCACAGTGTGCCCCCAGTCAAAAAAAAAAGAGGTGAGCTCTCTTCTCTCTAGCCATGAATGACTGTTACCCACACTTATGGTGCATCTTCCCATCCCAGTTAAACTAATCTTGAAAACCCCTCACAGGCATGCATCAGAAATTGACTTTCTAGATGATATTGTATTCTGTCACTTGACAGCATTAACCATCTGAGGCTGCCAGGTGAGGGAAAGGGTCATAAGACCCCACTTCTACCTCAAAAGCACTGTGTTGGGTCACCTGAGCCCAGATGGTCAGCCCCCAAGCCCAGGGATACAAGTGCATGAGACTAATCAGGTTTAGGAGGTTGTTGGGAGGTTAAAGATGGTGTGTCTATGTGTCTGTGTGTGTGTGTGTGTGTGTGTGTGTGTGTGTGTGTGCATGTGTATGTGTCTATGTGTGTGTGTGCATGTGTGTGTATCTGTGTGTCTGTGTGTGTCTGTGTGTCTGTGTGTATGTGTGCATCTGTATGTGTCTGTGTGTGTGCATGTGTGTGTATCTGTGTGTCTGTGTGTGTCTGTGTGTCTGTGTGTGTGTGCTCGAGTTTACAATTTATGTGTGTACACAAAACAATAATAAATATAGGTCATTATTTCCAGGGGAGTTGGGGAGGCTTGGGAGGAGTTAGGGGTGTGGGTATGATGATAATACAGTATAATTATGTCTGAAATTCTCCAGGAATAAAATTTTAAATCTAAATTTAAAACTCCAGTAGAAGAAAATGATACATGTGGTAGGGGTGGGGTGTGTACAAATGACTGAGATTCATTATATAAATGATTTCAATCATCCTAAAATCTTAAAACATCCACAGACATACTAAATTTGGCTTCAGGAAAATCTCTTCTCCCTGACCCTCCTATATCATATACCCCAAAAACTAAGTTAACCAATTAATAAATTCTGCACTCCATATAGACCTGTTTCATTACAAAATAGTTTTGTTTTGTTTTTTTTTTTAAAAAAGAATGTTTAATAGTTGAAGAGCGTGCTTTAGTGCCCATGGCCTA
This sequence comes from Micromys minutus, assembly GCF_963924665.1. Classification (NCBI taxonomy): domain Eukaryota; kingdom Metazoa; phylum Chordata; class Mammalia; order Rodentia; family Muridae; genus Micromys; species Micromys minutus. The sequence goes on along the minus strand of NC_137954.1, from coordinate 29,946,677 downwards.
TGCGAGCTATGACAGTGGCATAGAGAATGGATAGCCGGTGACGAGAATAAAATGAAGGTTCCAACTGAGGAAAACTGGTGGCTTCAGTGTCTGTAGAGGCAGTTGTCACACTCAGCTGAACATCCACCCCTAAAACGAATGACGCTAGCACAGGAGGGCTGGTGGGAACAAAGAAAGCAAGGGCCCACTAATGAGGGACAGGCCTGGCTTCTCCTGAGTGCTCTGAGAAGAAAGATGGGGTTGGGTCCCGACATGTCCCTCATTGTGGAGAAGACAGCATTTAATCAGTAATCGACATAAAATAGCATCTTAATAGACTAATTTTAAAACTCTAAATTAACATGAAAATCCCACAGTGAATGAAGTTGTAATGTCTTAGAGCTGGGAAGATAGCTCAGTAAGGGCATTTGTTGTGTAAACATAAGGACCTGCTTTAAATATCAGTAATAGTAATAATAATAATAATGACAATGACAATGATGATGGTGCACACCTGTAACCCCAAGGCTGTGGGAGGGGGGCAGGAGATGGAGATGAGGAATGGGAGGCTTGCTGGTTATCAGCTAGATCCGGTTTAGTGAGAGGCCCTTCTCAAGGAAATAAGGCAGAGAGTGGAAGAACAGGACACGCAATGTACTCCTCTGGCCTCTGCCTGTGCACATAAGCACACATTCAAATATGCATGAGGAGGGGGTAGCAAATAGGAGAGAGAAAGGTAGATAAGGAAGGGCTGTAAAATGGCCCAGCAGGTAAAAGTGCTTGCTGCCAAGCCTGAAGACCAGAGTTCAATCCCTGGTACCTACAGAGTTGAAGACAAATGATACTCCCATAAGTTGTCCTCTGACCTCTTTATGTGCATCATGGCACTTATTCTAACATACACACACACACACACAAACACACACACACACACATACACACACATACACACACATACACTCACAAACACACACACACACATACATACACACACATACACACACATACACTCACAAACACACACACACACATACATACACACACATACACACACACACGCATACACTCACACACACACACACACACACACATACACACACACACATACACACACACACACACACATATACACACACACACATACACACACACACACCATAAGTAAATAAATAAATGTAATAAATATGTCAAAAACAGATTTTTTAAAATAATTAAATAGAAAGAAGGAAGCAGAAAGCCGTAGATAAAATCAGGCCAGTAGCAATGCCTTTCCCTGCCATGTTTGTCCTGTGAGTAAAGGAAGAATCACTGATGCTGGCACTGAGATGCTCAACTCGTGCCCATTTCTCTGAGTCCCCACTGACTGACTCGAAAACACTGAAGTAAATGGATACGTTCATACTGAGCGTTAAGGCAGGACGAGTGAGCAGCCCTGGGCACAGAGTTGGATGGAGAATGGACCTGGAGAATCAAAGGGCCTGTGGCACCAGTGACTATGCCCACTGCACTGCAAATGTTCAAGGGCATCTGACTCAGATACAATGTTAGCTCCCATTCTGTCATGGTTTCATTTCTGCTGCTGCTTTATTAATAAAAATAATTATTAATATTCTACTTATAAAATATTAATTATGGGTTGTTAAATTCATTTTTATTGGGTATTTTTTTTACTTACACTTCAAATATTATCCCCTTTTCTGGCTTCCCCATTGGAATCTCCCTATCCCATCCCTCTTCTACCTGCCTCTATGAGAGTGTTCATCCACCTCCCACTCCCTCCCACCTCCACGCCCTAGCATTCCCCTATGCTGGGGTATTAAGCCTTCATAGAGCCATGGGCCTCTCCTCTCCTTAATACCTGATAAGGCCATCCTCTGCTACATGTGCAACAGGAGCCATGGATTCCTCCTTGTGTACTCTTTGGTTGGTGGTTAAGTCTCTGGAAGCTTTGGGAAGTCTGGTTGATTGATATTATTGTTCTTCCTGTAGGGTTGAAACCCACTTCAGCTCCTTTAGTCCTTTTTCTAACTCCTCCATTTGGTTGGATGAGAACATCTGACTCTAGTTCTCAGGCTCTGGTGGAACCTCTTAGCAGACAACTATATCAGGCACCTGTCAGCATGAACTTCTTGGCATCCATAATTTTGTCTGCATTTGGTGGCTGTATATGGGATGGATTCCTGAGTGGGTCAGATTCTGGATGGCCTTTCTTTCAGCCTCTGATCCATATTTCCTCCTAAGAATATTTTGTTCCCCCTTTTAAGAAGAACTGAAGCATCCACTCTTTGTTCATTGAACTTCTTGTGCTTCATGTGATCTGTGGATTGTATCTTGGGTATTCCGAGCTTTTGGACAAATTATTCACCTATCAGTGAGAGCATATCATGTATGTTCTTTTATGATTGGGTTACCTCACTCAGGATGCTATTTCTAGTTCCATCCATTTGCCTAATTCCATCCATTTCATGAAGTCATTGTTTTTGTTGGATGAGTAGTACTCCATTTTGTAAATGTACCACACTTTTTATATCCATTCCTCTGTTGAAGGACATCTGTGTTCTTTCCAGCTTCTGGCTTTTATCAATAAGGCTGCTATAAACATGGTGGAGCATGTGTCCTTGTTACATGTTATAACATTTTTGGGGTATATGCCCAGGAGTAGTATAGCTGGATCATCAGGTAGTACTACGTCCACTTTTCTGAGGAAAGACCAAACTGATTTCCAGAGTGATTGTACCAGCTTGCAATCCCACCAACAATGAAGGAGTGGTCCTCTTTTTCCACATCCTCATCAGTATCTGCTGTCATCTGTGGTTTTGATCTTAGCCATTCTGACTGGTGTAAGGGGGAATCTCAGGATTGTTTTGATTTGCATTTTCCCTGATGACTGAGGTTGTTGAACATTTCTTTAAGTGCTTCTCAGCCATTTGATATTTTGAGAATTCTTTGTACCCCATTTTAAATAGGGTTATTTGATTTTCTAAAATCTAACTTCTTGAGTTCTTTGTATATATTAGATATTAGCCCTCTATCAGATGTAAGATTTGTAAAGATCTTTTCCCAATCTGTTGCTGTTTTGTCTTATTGGCAATGTTCTTTGTCTTACAGAAGCTTTGCAATTTTATGAGGACCCATTTGTTGATTCTTGATCTTAGAGTATAAGCCATTAGTATTCTGTTCAGGAAATTTTCCTCTATGTGTTTGAGGTTCTTCCCCACTTTTTCTTCTATTTGTTTCATTTTATCTGGTTTTATGTGATGTCCTTGAACTTGAACTTGAGCTATTGCATTCTTCTACATGCTGACTGCCAGTGGAACCATCACCATTTGTTCAAAATGCTGTTTTCCCCCCGCCCTACCCCACTGTATGGTTTTTAGGTCCTTTGTCAAAGATCAAGTGACCAGAGGTATGTGGGTTCATTTCTGGGTCTTAAATTCTATTCCACTGATCTACCTGCCTGTCACTATACCAATACCATACAGTTTTTATCACAACTTCTCTGTAATACAGCTTGAGGTTGGAGATTGTTATTCCTCCAGCAGTTCTTTGATTGTTGAGAATAGTTTTTGATACACCCCTTCATGTTAAAAGTCTTGGAAAGATCAGAATTCAAGGCCCATACCTAAACATAGTAAAAGCAATATATAGCAAACCAGTGGCCAACATCAAACTAAATGGAGAGAAAATTGAATAAATCCCACTAAAATCAGGGACTAGATAGGGCTGCCCATTCTCCCCCTACCTATTCAATATAGTACTTGAAGTCCTAACCAGAGCAATTAGACAACAAAAATAGGTCAAAGAGATAGAAATTAGGAAAGAAGTCAAAATATCACTATATGCAGACGATATGATAGTATACTTAAGTTATCCCAAAAATTCCACCAGAGAACTTCTAAGCTTAATAAAGAACTTCAGCAAAGTGGCTGGATATAAGATTAACTAAACAAATCAGTAGCCTTCCTCTACTCAAAGGATAAACAGGCTGAGAAAGAAATTAGGAAAACGACACCCTTCACAATAGTCACAAACAGTATAAAATACTGTGATGTGACTCTAACCAAGGAAGTGAAACATTTGTATGATAAGAACTTCAAGTCTCTAAAGAAAAAAATCAAAGATCTGAGAAGGTAGAAAGATCTGCCATGCTCATAGATTGGCAAGATTAATATGGTAAAAATGGCCACCTTGCCAAAAGCAATATACAAATTCAATGCAATCCCCATCAAAATTCTAACTCTATTCTTCATAGAGTTGGAAAGAGCAATTTGTAAATTCATTTCAAATAACAAAAACTCAAGTTAAATTGATAATTAGTAATTGATAATTAATATTATTAATGTTAGCATTTTCAAGGTATCATAAAATACCTTGACAAAAAACAACTTCAGGAAGACAGGGCTTATTCCAGCTTACAGTTCCAGTGATAGTTCACCATTGTGAGAAGTCAAGGTAGAAGCTTCACACAGCTAGTCACATCACATCTACAACCAAGAGCAGGGAGAAATGAATCCATACACGCTCACTCACTTGGTTGCTCAGTTTGATGTTTTCTGTTTACACATGTCACGGGACACCTGCCTAGAGAATTGTGTCACACACTATAGGCTGCCTTCCATATCAGTTTACATATGAAAGACAATCCCTGACAGACACACCCATAGACCAACCCAGAAGAAGCAATTCCTCATTGCCAGATGACTCTCAGCTGTAGGGTTGAAAATTAAAGCTAAACATCACACTTTCCAAAACCCATACTAATGGGTTAAATCACTCAGAGAAATGAACTTCTTTACTCATGTGCATGTGTGCAAATAGAAGCTGGTATTGTAAACCTGGGGGCAGGGGATGTATCTCAGCAGTAGAGCACATACGTATCATAGACAAGGTCCATGGGTTAGCTTCCAGCACAGCAAAAAATAAAATCAGAAAAAAAAAATCAAACAGTTTGGTCGTGTAGTCATTCAGCAACTCTGATAAACACTTCCTTGGTCCAGATCTTAACAAGGCTTTCAAGTGGCACACAGAGAAACATGGATTGCCGGGGAAGTGCACACATTACTACTTCTGTAATGGTTACTTTTTGTAACCATTATGTGTTTATTTTATTGCTAACAGAGGAAAAAATTCAAACACTGGATAACAAAAAAATACTTAATTTAACTTCAGGGCAAGTATTTAAGGGAGAGGAGGCTCATTTTCCAAGTTGTTATAGAAAGGGAGCTTGAGCAGTAGGCGAAGCAACAGAAAACAGAGGGGCTGTGTTTGTGACAGTTCCTGGGGAGGTGTGTTCAAACACCTGTCCATCCCAGACAGGGACCAGTGATAAAGCTGGTGATGATCGTATCAAAGCCCAACTTGGCAAACCAGTAAGGTTCTTTGGATCGCTTACTGGAGCATGCATGAGGAGTTACTCACAGAAGCATGTATGACTCAGACGTCTGCAGCACAGGTGACAGGTTACATACACTGAGTCCTGAAGGTCTCTGCTCCACGGGCCTCTTTCTTCCTTGCAGGTGTCCGTGCTTACGTACAACCTCGGGAAGGCATCTTGTGAAGCTCTTCAGCTTTCTGAAACTTACAAGGGTTTATTTAATTCCCAAGTCTCAGTAGCCACCCTCTTACTTTGGGGGTGAGAATGTTTTAATGCAAGGAAGTCACAGCATATCACATGATGACACATGACTGAATTTGGCAAGGGGAATAGGAAAGGTCAAACTCTAGTGTATCAAATTAGTGGATTACTGACCATTGGGGGAAAAAATAGCAGTTTAAGCAAGTATACAAAGTGGTGGGTTACAATGTGGTAGAAAGATACCAGAGTACCATGTAATTGGTCAGAAAAATTGACCTTCCCCTTACCATGGAAAAGATCCATAAAGGAGATGAACTGGCTTCAGCCAAATCTCTTCTCCCCATAGGTCAATGCTGGGCCAATGGCTTATGCTCGAGCCTTTCTTGAAGAAACTAATGCAAAGAAGTATCCTGACAACCAAGTAAAGCTACTGAAGGAAATATTCAGGTGAGATGCTCTTTGTTATTCTGCCTTTAACCGCCTCATACAGAAAGGCACGGTCGCCATTCAAGGCCGCAGTCTATCTAGCTGGCTCGGGACCCAAACATACTGAACTCGATGTCATTCCCTGTAACTGACTTTTAATTTGCTTGATGTTGTGGTTAAAGGCAATTTGCAGATGCGTGTGGGCAGGCTCTTGATGTGAATGAGCGTCTCATCAAGGAGGACCAGCTGGAGTATCAAGAAGAACTGAGGTCCCATTATAAGGACATGCTCAGTGAACTGTCTGCCATCATGAACGAGCAAGTGAGCATCCCCTGGTGTGACCCATAGTTCTTGGCTATTGTTCAAGGGACTGTAGAGTCTTTCCTTAGCACACAAGTCACTATTCCTGACATCAGCACTGTGATGTTGAGTTTCTCTCTCCCTGTGTGTAACAGCCCTTGGCTCAAAGCACAGAAACACCCACAGAAAGAGTTTATGAGAATTGAAATGCTTTCCACAATTTTGCGGGTATTTTCCCAAGCCATACAGAGTGTTGACTCTAGAATGTGTAGGTCTGATTAGACACTGAGAAGCACAAGGTGGGAATTCCCCTCCCCCCACCCTCACCCCATTAAGGTCTGATGCCACTCCTCAGTCCCTTGAGGAACTTAATATCTAAAATATGGAGTGGCATCTCACATTTTGCCACTAGGGACTTCTATACCATGCTCAGAGTGAACTTCAGAATTTCCCGGGGGTCTTTTACCTTGAGACTTCCTTAGCAGAAGCTGGACCACAAGCAGAGGTCCACAATTAGGAGAAAAAAGAAATAAAAATAATGATAGATAGATAGATAGATAGATAGACAGACAGACAGACAGACAGACAGATAATAGCTAGTAGATTAGATAGATGAATAATTTGATAATATATAATATATAAGAAACTCTACTCCATAATCAATTCATTTATGATTCCTGGGCATGTATCATGTATTTGCCATATTCTGTATGGCTTGCATGAATTATGACTGTTTAATAATGTTAAGTTTTTGGAGGTACTAAAAGCAATCAGTTGAACATTAAGTGAACTTCCCTAACCTGCTCAGCAGCACCCATCAACCCTCACACTCTACTTGGGTGGTGACCTTGCTAGTAATGTGATATCACTGGTTTCATGTTGGTTCCCTCTCCTCCCTCTAATGGCCTCGTATCATCACCACAGAGCAAGGCAAATGCTGGAACTATTATTCTGGTCATATACAGGACATGTTTCTTCTTCCCTGTCTTCTTCTGCCCACTCCATTAAACACTCCACAGTAGCTCCAGGAGGAGGGGATGGTAGGTTGACTTACGATGGAAAGAATAAATCTCTGTAGGTTGGATTCCTAGCACAGATCATGTTAACTGGGGACTTCTGAGAGGTGATGGGAATTAAACACCCCGATGGAGTACACATGGGAGACATTATTAAATCTGGGATCAAAATGAGGAGAGTGGATATAAAAGCTGGGAAACCACTCTTGCCTCTCGCTGGAAATTGCGCCTGGCCTTGAACCATCTGGCGAAACATTTTTCTCTTTTTTTCCTGGCAGCTCTGTCGTGGTCCGTGTCTATACAGCTTCTGCTCCTCTGTGTCTAGCATTTCTCTCAGTACTGTGAGCAAAAGTGGTATGTTTTTCTCGTCCTATGTCTATTCCTTCCTGCAGCCTTCTGTCTGCCCACCTCTCCCCATCACTAGTCCTGTGCCCCAGGCAGCTTTGGAGGCTCAGCTTCTGTTAAGTCTTCATTGACACATGAAGCTGTGTCATGTTGACAGCTTTCAAAAAGAAAACACATGCTCCTTCACCTCCTAAATACATCTGAGCTCTTTCAATTTTTAAAACTAAAGAAAATATGTTTTCAGATTACTTCAAAATAAAATAGAAAAACACAGAGGCCAGATGTAGAAGAGGAGAGAAATAATGTTTTTCTGTAAAGGAAACCTTTAACAAGAGAAGGAAATTTTGGCTCTCTGCTTCTTGGAGACCAATCAAAGAGGAGAAGCTGACGGATTTCACCAGTCTCCTTATTCGGTAAAAGAAATGTATCTGTTGGAGAGAAGGGTGATTTTTCTGTTGGTCTTGAGCATGTAATGGAGCCACATCACATCAGTGACTAGATAAGGGAGTGTTTTCCTTTGTCTGAATGTGAACATACGTACTCCAGAAGCAGGTGCCCAGATATCTAAGTGCTGAGAGAACTTACCAGCTGACCTTTGAAAATCAGAAATCGTTTGAACCAACTGGCATAGAAATCGAAACACAAAATTAATTATGCCATATACACTCCCACAGGGCCAAGTAGAGTCTTAGCTTGCAAATTACCAAAAGACAAATTGTTAGGGGAAACACTTATTATAAGAGGAAACTGGGTCATGCCTATAACACATGCCTATGATCTCAGCACTTGAGAGCACAGAACAGGAGCAGCTCAGGACAATATGTGGCTACACAGCAAGTTTGAGACCAGTGTGGGATACATGAGATCCTTTCCCAACAGGGAAGAAAGGAACGATAGTACCAAGAGAGACCACTGCGGTGGCTCACTGGTTGAAGTCTCTTGTCCCCAAGCCCAATGACCTGAGTTCAACCATTGGGACTCACATGGTAGAAAGAGGGAATTGACTCCCACGGGCTGTCTTCTGGCTTCCACATGCACATGTCATATGTATATGTATACATACATGCATTCACACTTTTTTAAAAAAATGGAAAAGGAGAGGAAACAGAACCAAAACAGAGTAATGCTGGTGGGGAAAACAAGTACTTTGAATTGGGAGTGACAAGGCACGTCTAATAGGTAGCCAGAATATCACACTGTTTCATAAACATCCCCAAACCAAACCCATGAAGACCTTTCCTAGGCAGGAGCAGATGGAACTCACACAAGCATGCAAATGAAACATAAAGATAAGATGCTCTTTTGGACTGTGTTTCCACTGAGCGAGGATGGCAGCAGAATCCAGTCAGCTGTGGCCATGAGTATCCAACTTAAAACACAGAGGCGGGAGCAGAGCCATTCTGATCTGGTGCCAGGAAACGGAGACCCAAGTGTGCCTTGCTCTCAGATGCAGATACACTTTAGGCACTTAAAGAGCCAAATTACTTATGCAGGTATCTTGTGACCCTGACCCGAGGAAAGGTATAAGGTGAGCATGGGACACTCGGACGCGGAGTGTGTGATGAGACATCAGCACATCAGCGTGTGTGAAGTGAGCGAGGAAAACGTAGCAGAACAAAAATACCAAATCTCTTCTTTACAAAGATAAACCTCAGGGGTGGACCTGCGGTTTCTGTAGGGCTGTGCCTACTGTTTTCAGACAGTCATTTTGATATAGCTGACAAAGTGTCAGATAGACAGATTGATACTATTTTCAGGTAAGTCAGATTGATTCGCTTAAACTCCCATGAACACAAACATTCAAGTGAGTTTTCCTATGTTTTCCCTTTTCAGGTAGATGTTAGCGATGTAAATTATAATTTTTTAGAATAGGATGAGACACGGGAATTAATCAGATACATTTGTAACCACTTAAACATTTATGAATTCATATCTGACAGTCAAAGAGTATAGGGAAGCTACTTGGAACATCCCCATAGCAACCGGCATATGGGCTTTGAAAAGAATCTTCTTCAGAACTACTTGGACGAGGATATTTTCCAAACTTACTAACACCCCACTGGGAATGAGTCACTGTTCTGGATTTTAGTTCTGTGTTTGAGGATATGAAAATTGATCTCTACTTATTGTGTGTGTGTGTGTGTGTGTGTGTGTGTGTGTGTGTGTGTGTGTGTGTGTGTGTATTGTATCTCTCCTGCTTTAAGATTGCGGCCAGGGAAGACCCAGCAAAGTGCGGAGTGGAGCGACCCTACACCACACGTGTAACTAGCAAGGGGACCGCGGCTATACCGGTGGTCTCGGTGTCATCCAGTGCTGAAGTTTGAGAGGAGTCCGGGGACATCGGATGTACCTCTCAGAGAACACTCTAAATTTCTGCAGCTAATCTCGGGGAAGAAAAAGATAGATTTAATTTATTTGAAGTTTTTACAGTGTTAATCTTGTTTACCTCGCTAGCTTGAGAATTTTGCCAGCCTCTGAATTTGCACATTTTCTATGATTCCTTTGTTTCCTTTGAGTAGTATTGATCAAGCCATTCTGAACATGTGTCCTGGAATTCCAATGAACGTGTGGCTTAAAAGCAAACTGAGTTTATATTTGGGTATAATTTCTTCAATTCTAGGTCCCCATACATGCATTTTAAAGGTCAAAATGAATGTTTTTGTAACATTTAAGCATATTTCCAATGTAAATAGAAGATTGTAAAATATATGGTTTTTATCACATTTCAAAGAATGTTTTTAGTTGATACTTACGAAAGTCCTAAAATTATATGGGTAACATTTCAGATGTTATATTAAAATATTTGTGTATGTGTAAAAAATGTTGATAAATACTAATCTCTAAAGTTTGTGGACTTCCCTTATTTGTAATATATGTGCTTTTAAGAGCAATTGGATGTGAAATTATAAAAGTATTTTGCTGTTGTTAATATGAATAAAAATACAGTTACTTTGCACTTGATTTCCTTTGGGGGGGGGGGCTGGGTTGGTAGGATACTCACCTGGCATGCATAAATGCCTAGGTTCAACCTTCAGCACTGAGTGAACCAGAAATGGTGGTGACACCTGCAATCCCAATACAGAGGAGGTGGAGATGAGAGGGTGAGAAATTTAAGGTCATGTACAGCTACTTAGCAGGGGAGGGGACAGCATAAGTACCTGAGAGGTGGGCAAGTTCCGGCTGTGAGTGGTTTCTTAGGTGGCTACTGAACCATCTATACACTGTGCTTTTAATGCCTTACCAAAAGCCAAATAGGGACCTGAACCTCAGCCTGGAGGATCCTCTAAAGACAAGTTAAACACACTGAGGATTTCTAAATGGAGGATATTAGAATGACTTAGCGTCCATATGAACCAGAATCTTGATGGCTGTGGTGCCATCCACACATCTTCTATTTCTGAACTCCATTAACTTGTGGTGGGATCATACTTTACTGTCTCTTCAGGTGATAGCAAGAACATATGATTTTGCTATAACTACTGAAATGGGAAATATAAGCCACTGACCAAAATCAGTTTAGGTAGAGGCTGAAAAGCCTAAAATATCCCTAGTCTCCAGATAACCATATTGAGCCAGATATACATATATCCCGCATAGCATCATGGCTTATATACTGGATCAGAGAGAAACACAGTCTTGAGAATTAAGGTCCTGAGACTCCGGATCGATTGTACTTATAGCAACATTTGTTCTCATGAGTGTGTCTGTCTTGTTGAAGCTGTGAATGATGACCAGAGAAGTTTGAGAAAGACTGACACACTTCATACAGTAGTCTATTTCCACACCCCCATCCAACATCAGCCATGGTCGCATCAACTGACCTACCTCCAGCTGCAGAAGGCAAGCTATTTGCAGGATGGCATACAATTGCCCTCAGCAGCAATTCCAAAGTTCTGGGCTCAAAGAAAGGGATCTCAGTTGGGCTCAGTCAGCGTTTTGCTACCCTGGCTTTACTAGCCAGTATCAGCACAAGGAGCAAAGATGGTCATTAGTTGGAAGCTTCAGATATCATGAGCCCCAAAGTGACAAATGGTATTTTGTGTAAGAACTCAGACATCTCAAGACATGTCTAAGTTCTGTTCTCCAATACAGCTTACCACCTAAAATTGCCAAGTGTTGAGCTAAACTCTGGCTCCAAAAGTTGCATCCCACACCAATCTGGTTCCTGTTCTTTTGTTCCCACCTTTTAATTTCCTCCACTTAAACTGTTAAGCTGCCTCAGATAGTATCGCTGCTCCAGAAATCTAAGAAGATGGTATTGTTGAAGTGCTCTCCCCTTGGTCTTCCCTACAAGGTCTGAGTTCTCATGCACTTGCCAACCACCTGTCCAGCATACTCTAAGAAATCTCTTGGCAACAGATTGCCACCCAGATCTGAAAATGAGCCTTCCAAGAGTCTGTAAGGAAACAGATATCAGAGGCCCTTTTGACCTAGGCTAATGTCATCCTGTCTTTTATGCATCACAACTATTAGTTTGGCAAATGATTTTACTGTGTTTTTCCCCAGAGGTGGTTTATAGAAGAACTTTAAATACTCTAGCAAGACCAAGATCCCTTCCCCCAGCAGCATGAAACAAGCTCTGTACCATTCCAGTCCTTTCATCACACTGCATATATTTAATAATAAGGTCACTGACTAAAGCCAACATACATGTCTTATCTCCACATATTACTTTTTAATTACATATCAACTCATCAGTGTCAAGTGCATTTAGAAAGAATTCTAGTTTCCTGTTGTCTGTTGAAAACCAGGGCATTTGGATTCATGTTGGACTCATATCTCCCACAAGGCATAGAATTTAAAATAAAAGAGTTAAGCCTCACACTTGTGCTTTCTGATTTGCCTCTGTCATCATCAGGCCCTGATCAACCAGTATAAAATAGGTCATGAATCTGTGTGTGTGTGTGTGTGTGTGTGTGTGTGTGTCCTAACTGGAACATATATGCTTAAGCAGACCCTGCTACAGGCAAGCGTTTTGTGTCTGTCTAATTGCAGAGAGTATAAGCACCCACTTACAAAGCAAGCAAGATACATTTATTTTTGATACATGTTTCTGAACCTTGTTAAACCTTCTGAGACAGGCCATGGTGAGGCTACCACCAGTACTGGGACCACATGATTCTTACAGTACACGTGGGACAGCACCGAGTTCGCTGGTAATTTGCTATCCCAAAGCCTTGCAAGGGATGGTGCATCAGAAAGTGATGACCTGGCCACCAGAAATAGCAGAGATCCAGGGACACAGACCTGGTGAGACTGCACTGCTAGTAGCTGGGGCGCAGAGAGGGTTAGGCCTGGCCCATGGAAAGCACCTCCACAACTGGTTTGGGGGAGCAGGAACTCTGCCATAGAGACTTGGTTTCTACCTGGAAGGCCCATGCATGCTCACCAAACACTCAAGACATTTGCTACCTAAAACAGTAGAGACCCAGACCAGGTACACAGGAGAAACGGGAACCAATCACTGACAACAAGATCAAGTATAATCACAGACAAAAAGACGGCAAGAGTAAAGCTAAAGAACTTACCCAATGGAAACCAAGACAACCTGGCAACATCAGAACCCATCTCTCCCATCACAGCAAATAGCAGAATGCCAAACACTCCAGAAAAGAAGACTCAGACCTGAAATCATACCTCAAGATGATGATGGAGATCTTTAAACAAGAATGGGAGGAAAAGCATAAAGAAATAGAAGCTTTTAAAGAAGAAACACAAAAAACAATCAAAGAAATCAAAGAAGCAGAGGAAAACAGAACCAACGAGATGAAGGATTAGAAGAAGGAATTGAAAATTGAAATAGAAACAATAAAGAAAACACAAAAAGAGACAAGCCTGGAGATAGAAAAACCTAAAAAAGAAATGAGGAGTCACAGATGCAAGCATCACCAACAGACTACAAGAGATGGAATACAGAATCTCAGGAGCCAAGGAAAACATTGAAAACATAGACAAAACAGTCAGAGAAGATGCAAAAGCCAAAAAGATCCTAAAGTAAAATGTCCAGGAGATCCAGGACATAATGAAAAGACCAAAGCTAAGGATAATAGGAATAGAAGAGGGCGAAGAATATCAACTAAGAGGCATAGTAAATATCTTCAACAAAATCATAGAAAAAAACTTTCTTACACTTAAGAATGAGATAACGAGCAGTAGAAAATTTGTGAACATCTCTTTATCCCCAATAACTGTTATCATCTTCTGTCATTAAAATGGCTGGTGGATAATGCTAAATGAATGTAACAGACATCATTAATGTTGTTGGTACAGGAATCTTCCTTTATTAATATTGTTCCTGTTGCTATTGACACATGAGCCCTTGGCAAATGTCTTACAAATAGTGAAGGTCATTTTAAAAGTTCCACATGCTATTCAGATATCATAACATTTACTTACTTTGAATAAAATGTTAATTTTGAGAAACAGAATGTGTTCATGGTTTAAACAAATAAAATCATGTGTTCTGCATAAAAAAAAAAAAAAAAAGAATGAGATGACGATGAGCATAAAAGAAGCCTACAAAACTCCAAATACAGTGGACCAGAAAAGAAATTCCTCCCGACACATAAAAAAAAAAATACTAAAAGCAGTAAGGGAAAGGTGTCATATAACATACAAAGGCAAACCAATCAGAATCACTCCCGACTTCTCAACAGAGACTATGAAAGCTAGAAGATCCTGGACAGACATCATGCAGACCCTAAGAGAACACAAGTGTCAGCCCAAGCTGCTATATCCAGCAAAACTCTCAATCACCAAAGATGGAGAGACCAAGATATTTCAAGACAAAACTTAATTTACACAATATCTGACTACAAACCCAACACTACAACGAATTATAGGTGGAAAACCCAATACAAGAAGGGAAACTACATCCTAGTAAAAACAAGAAAATACCTAAGCAAGAAAACCAAAAGAAGAAAGACACACAGGCACAATTCTACCTCTAAAAGCAAAAATAGCAGGAAACAGCAACCACTATTCCTTAATATCTGGTAGCATAAATAGACTCAATTCCCCAATGAAAAGATATAGGCTATCAGACTGGATACATAAATAGAATCCAGGATTTTGCTGCATACAGAAAACTCATCTCAGATACAAAGACAGATACTATCTCAGAGAAAAAAAGTTGGGAAAAAACCTTCCAAGCAAATAACCCCAAGAAGCAAGCTGGAATGGCCATTCTAATATCAAATAAAGTAGATTTTCAACCAAAAGTTATCAAAAAAGAAAGGAAGGACACTTTTTACTTACTACAGGGTAAATTTGTCATAAGGAACTATCAATCCTTGACATATATGCTCCAAACACAAGAGAACCCATATTCATAAAAGAAACCCTAGTAAAGCTCAAAAAATATATTGCAACCCACACAATAATAGTGGGAGACCTCAAGAACCCACTCTCATCAATGGACAGATCATGGAAACAGAAACTGAACAAGGAAACAGTGAAACTAGCAGAGGTTATGAACCAATTGTAATTAATAGATATCTACAGAACATATCATCCTAAAACAAAAGAATACAACTTCTTCTAAGCACCTCATCGTACCTTCTCCAAAACTGACCATCTAATCAGTCACAAAACAAGCCTCAATAGATATAAAGATTGAAATACTCCCATGCATCCTATCAGATCACCATGGTCTAAGGCTGGTCTTTAATAACAACAAAGACAACAAAAAGCTCATATGCACATGGAAATTAAAAAATGCTCTATTAAATGATAGTATGGTGAAAGAAGAAACAAAGAAAGAAATTAGGATTTTCTAGAATTTAATGAAAATGAAAACACAACATACCCAAACCTATGGGATACAATGAAAGCAGTACTGAGAGGAAAACTCATAGCTCTGAATGCTTCCAAAAATAATCTGGAGAGAGCATACACTAGCAACTTGACAGCACAATTGAAAGCTCTAGAGCTAAAGGAAGCAGATACACCCAAGAGGAATAGACGGCAAGAAATAATCAAACTCAGAGCAGAAATTGACCAAATAGAAACAAAAAGAATCAACAAAACCAAGAACTGGTTCTTTGAGAAAATTAACAAGATTAATAAACCTTTAGCCAGACTAACTAGAGAGCAGAGAGTAAGTATCCAAATTAACAAAATCAGAAAGGAAAGTGGAGACATAACAACTGAAACTGAGGAAATTCAAAAAATCATCAGATCCTACTACAAAAGCCTATGTTCAACAAACCTGGAAAATCTGGAGGAAATGGATGAATTCCTAGATGGATACCAGATACTAAAGTTAAACTAGGACCAGGTAAATCCTCTAAATAATCCCATAACACCTAAAGAAATAGAAGCAGTTATCAAAAGCCTCCAAACCAAAAAAAGCCCAGATCCAGATGGGTTCAGTGCAGAATTCTATCAGACATTTATTGACGACCTAATACCAATACTCTCCAAACTATTCCACAAAATAGAGTCAGACATAACACTACCTAGCACATTTTTCATCACATCAGTGACTAGATAAGGGAGTGTTTTCCTTTGTCTGAATGTGAACATACGTACTCCAGAAGCAGGTGCCCAGATATCTAAGTGCTGAGAGAACTTACCAGCTGACCTTTGAAAATCAGAAATCGTTTGAACCAACTGGCATAGAAATCGAAACACAAAATTAATTATGCCATATACACTCCCACAGGGCCAAGTAGAGTCTTAGCTTGCAAATTACCAAAAGACAAATTGTTAGGGGAAACACTTATTATAAGAGGAAACTGGGTCATGCCTATAACACATGCCTATGATCTCAGCACTTGAGAGCACAGAACAGGAGCAGCTCAGGACAATATGTGGCTACACAGCAAGTTTGAGACCAGTGTGGGATACATGAGATCCTTTCCCAACAGGGAAGAAAGGAACGATAGTACCAAGAGAGACCACTGCGGTGGCTCACTGGTTGAAGTCTCTTGTCCCCAAGCCCAATGACCTGAGTTCAACCATTGGGACTCACATGGTAGAAAGAGGGAATTGACTCCCACGGGCTGTCTTCTGGCTTCCACATGCACATGTCATATGTATATGTATACATACATGCATTCACACTTTTTTAAAAAAATGGAAAAGGAGAGGAAACAGAACCAAAACAGAGTAATGCTGGTGGGGAAAACAAGTACTTTGAATTGGGAGTGACAAGGCACGTCTAATAGGTAGCCAGAATATCACACTGTTTCATAAACATCCCCAAACCAAACCCATGAAGACCTTTCCTAGGCAGGAGCAGATGGAACTCACACAAGCATGCAAATGAAACATAAAGATAAGATGCTCTTTTGGACTGTGTTTCCACTGAGCGAGGATGGCAGCAGAATCCAGTCAGCTGTGGCCATGAGTATCCAACTTAAAACACAGAGGCGGGAGCAGAGCCATTCTGATCTGGTGCCAGGAAACGGAGACCCAAGTGTGCCTTGCTCTCAGATGCAGATACACTTTAGGCACTTAAAGAGCCAAATTACTTATGCAGGTATCTTGTGACCCTGACCCGAGGAAAGGTATAAGGTGAGCATGGGACACTCGGACGCGGAGTGTGTGATGAGACATCAGCACATCAGCGTGTGTGAAGTGAGCGAGGAAAACGTAGCAGAACAAAAATACCAAATCTCTTCTTTACAAAGATAAACCTCAGGGGTGGACCTGCGGTTTCTGTAGGGCTGTGCCTACTGTTTTCAGACAGTCATTTTGATATAGCTGACAAAGTGTCAGATAGACAGATTGATACTATTTTCAGGTAAGTCAGATTGATTCGCTTAAACTCCCATGAACACAAACATTCAAGTGAGTTTTCCTATGTTTTCCCTTTTCAGGTAGATGTTAGCGATGTAAATTATAATTTTTTAGAATAGGATGAGACACGGGAATTAATCAGATACATTTGTAACCACTTAAACATTTATGAATTCATATCTGACAGTCAAAGAGTATAGGGAAGCTACTTGGAACATCCCCATAGCAACCGGCATATGGGCTTTGAAAAGAATCTTCTTCAGAACTACTTGGACGAGGATATTTTCCAAACTTACTAACACCCCACTGGGAATGAGTCACTGTTCTGGATTTTAGTTCTGTGTTTGAGGATATGAAAATTGATCTCTACTTATTGTGTGTGTGTGTGTGTGTGTGTGTGTGTGTGTGTGTGTGTGTGTGTGTGTGTGTATTGTATCTCTCCTGCTTTAAGATTGCGGCCAGGGAAGACCCAGCAAAGTGCGGAGTGGAGCGACCCTACACCACACGTGTAACTAGCAAGGGGACCGCGGCTATACCGGTGGTCTCGGTGTCATCCAGTGCTGAAGTTTGAGAGGAGTCCGGGGACATCGGATGTACCTCTCAGAGAACACTCTAAATTTCTGCAGCTAATCTCGGGGAAGAAAAAGATAGATTTAATTTATTTGAAGTTTTTACAGTGTTAATCTTGTTTACCTCGCTAGCTTGAGAATTTTGCCAGCCTCTGAATTTGCACATTTTCTATGATTCCTTTGTTTCCTTTGAGTAGTATTGATCAAGCCATTCTGAACATGTGTCCTGGAATTCCAATGAACGTGTGGCTTAAAAGCAAACTGAGTTTATATTTGGGTATAATTTCTTCAATTCTAGGTCCCCATACATGCATTTTAAAGGTCAAAATGAATGTTTTTGTAACATTTAAGCATATTTCCAATGTAAATAGAAGATTGTAAAATATATGGTTTTTATCACATTTCAAAGAATGTTTTTAGTTGATACTTACGAAAGTCCTAAAATTATATGGGTAACATTTCAGATGTTATATTAAAATATTTGTGTATGTGTAAAAAATGTTGATAAATACTAATCTCTAAAGTTTGTGGACTTCCCTTATTTGTAATATATGTGCTTTTAAGAGCAATTGGATGTGAAATTATAAAAGTATTTTGCTGTTGTTAATATGAATAAAAATACAGTTACTTTGCACTTGATTTCCTTTGGGGGGGGGGGCTGGGTTGGTAGGATACTCACCTGGCATGCATAAATGCCTAGGTTCAACCTTCAGCACTGAGTGAACCAGAAATGGTGGTGACACCTGCAATCCCAATACAGAGGAGGTGGAGATGAGAGGGTGAGAAATTTAAGGTCATGTACAGCTACTTAGCAGGGGAGGGGACAGCATAAGTACCTGAGAGGTGGGCAAGTTCCGGCTGTGAGTGGTTTCTTAGGTGGCTACTGAACCATCTATACACTGTGCTTTTAATGCCTTACCAAAAGCCAAATAGGGACCTGAACCTCAGCCTGGAGGATCCTCTAAAGACAAGTTAAACACACTGAGGATTTCTAAATGGAGGATATTAGAATGACTTAGCGTCCATATGAACCAGAATCTTGATGGCTGTGGTGCCATCCACACATCTTCTATTTCTGAACTCCATTAACTTGTGGTGGGATCATACTTTACTGTCTCTTCAGGTGATAGCAAGAACATATGATTTTGCTATAACTACTGAAATGGGAAATATAAGCCACTGACCAAAATCAGTTTAGGTAGAGGCTGAAAAGCCTAAAATATCCCTAGTCTCCAGATAACCATATTGAGCCAGATATACATATATCCCGCATAGCATCATGGCTTATATACTGGATCAGAGAGAAACACAGTCTTGAGAATTAAGGTCCTGAGACTCCGGATCGATTGTACTTATAGCAACATTTGTTCTCATGAGTGTGTCTGTCTTGTTGAAGCTGTGAATGATGACCAGAGAAGTTTGAGAAAGACTGACACACTTCATACAGTAGTCTATTTCCACACCCCCATCCAACATCAGCCATGGTCGCATCAACTGACCTACCTCCAGCTGCAGAAGGCAAGCTATTTGCAGGATGGCATACAATTGCCCTCAGCAGCAATTCCAAAGTTCTGGGCTCAAAGAAAGGGATCTCAGTTGGGCTCAGTCAGCGTTTTGCTACCCTGGCTTTACTAGCCAGTATCAGCACAAGGAGCAAAGATGGTCATTAGTTGGAAGCTTCAGATATCATGAGCCCCAAAGTGACAAATGGTATTTTGTGTAAGAACTCAGACATCTCAAGACATGTCTAAGTTCTGTTCTCCAATACAGCTTACCACCTAAAATTGCCAAGTGTTGAGCTAAACTCTGGCTCCAAAAGTTGCATCCCACACCAATCTGGTTCCTGTTCTTTTGTTCCCACCTTTTAATTTCCTCCACTTAAACTGTTAAGCTGCCTCAGATAGTATCGCTGCTCCAGAAATCTAAGAAGATGGTATTGTTGAAGTGCTCTCCCCTTGGTCTTCCCTACAAGGTCTGAGTTCTCATGCACTTGCCAACCACCTGTCCAGCATACTCTAAGAAATCTCTTGGCAACAGATTGCCACCCAGATCTGAAAATGAGCCTTCCAAGAGTCTGTAAGGAAACAGATATCAGAGGCCCTTTTGACCTAGGCTAATGTCATCCTGTCTTTTATGCATCACAACTATTAGTTTGGCAAATGATTTTACTGTGTTTTTCCCCAGAGGTGGTTTATAGAAGAACTTTAAATACTCTAGCAAGACCAAGATCCCTTCCCCCAGCAGCATGAAACAAGCTCTGTACCATTCCAGTCCTTTCATCACACTGCATATATTTAATAATAAGGTCACTGACTAAAGCCAACATACATGTCTTATCTCCACATATTACTTTTTAATTACATATCAACTCATCAGTGTCAAGTGCATTTAGAAAGAATTCTAGTTTCCTGTTGTCTGTTGAAAACCAGGGCATTTGGATTCATGTTGGACTCATATCTCCCACAAGGCATAGAATTTAAAATAAAAGAGTTAAGCCTCACACTTGTGCTTTCTGATTTGCCTCTGTCATCATCAGGCCCTGATCAACCAGTATAAAATAGGTCATGAATCTGTGTGTGTGTGTGTGTGTGTGTGTGTGTGTGTCCTAACTGGAACATATATGCTTAAGCAGACCCTGCTACAGGCAAGCGTTTTGTGTCTGTCTAATTGCAGAGAGTATAAGCACCCACTTACAAAGCAAGCAAGATACATTTATTTTTGATACATGTTTCTGAACCTTGTTAAACCTTCTGAGACAGGCCATGGTGAGGCTACCACCAGTACTGGGACCACATGATTCTTACAGTACACGTGGGACAGCACCGAGTTCGCTGGTAATTTGCTATCCCAAAGCCTTGCAAGGGATGGTGCATCAGAAAGTGATGACCTGGCCACCAGAAATAGCAGAGATCCAGGGACACAGACCTGGTGAGACTGCACTGCTAGTAGCTGGGGCGCAGAGAGGGTTAGGCCTGGCCCATGGAAAGCACCTCCACAACTGGTTTGGGGGAGCAGGAACTCTGCCATAGAGACTTGGTTTCTACCTGGAAGGCCCATGCATGCTCACCAAACACTCAAGACATTTGCTACCTAAAACAGTAGAGACCCAGACCAGGTACACAGGAGAAACGGGAACCAATCACTGACAACAAGATCAAGTATAATCACAGACAAAAAGACGGCAAGAGTAAAGCTAAAGAACTTACCCAATGGAAACCAAGACAACCTGGCAACATCAGAACCCATCTCTCCCATCACAGCAAATAGCAGAATGCCAAACACTCCAGAAAAGAAGACTCAGACCTGAAATCATACCTCAAGATGATGATGGAGATCTTTAAACAAGAATGGGAGGAAAAGCATAAAGAAATAGAAGCTTTTAAAGAAGAAACACAAAAAACAATCAAAGAAATCAAAGAAGCAGAGGAAAACAGAACCAACGAGATGAAGGATTAGAAGAAGGAATTGAAAATTGAAATAGAAACAATAAAGAAAACACAAAAAGAGACAAGCCTGGAGATAGAAAAACCTAAAAAAGAAATGAGGAGTCACAGATGCAAGCATCACCAACAGACTACAAGAGATGGAATACAGAATCTCAGGAGCCAAGGAAAACATTGAAAACATAGACAAAACAGTCAGAGAAGATGCAAAAGCCAAAAAGATCCTAAAGTAAAATGTCCAGGAGATCCAGGACATAATGAAAAGACCAAAGCTAAGGATAATAGGAATAGAAGAGGGCGAAGAATATCAACTAAGAGGCATAGTAAATATCTTCAACAAAATCATAGAAAAAAACTTTCTTACACTTAAGAATGAGATAACGAGCAGTAGAAAATTTGTGAACATCTCTTTATCCCCAATAACTGTTATCATCTTCTGTCATTAAAATGGCTGGTGGATAATGCTAAATGAATGTAACAGACATCATTAATGTTGTTGGTACAGGAATCTTCCTTTATTAATATTGTTCCTGTTGCTATTGACACATGAGCCCTTGGCAAATGTCTTACAAATAGTGAAGGTCATTTTAAAAGTTCCACATGCTATTCAGATATCATAACATTTACTTACTTTGAATAAAATGTTAATTTTGAGAAACAGAATGTGTTCATGGTTTAAACAAATAAAATCATGTGTTCTGCATAAAAAAAAAAAAAAAAAGAATGAGATGACGATGAGCATAAAAGAAGCCTACAAAACTCCAAATACAGTGGACCAGAAAAGAAATTCCTCCCGACACATAAAAAAAAAAATACTAAAAGCAGTAAGGGAAAGGTGTCATATAACATACAAAGGCAAACCAATCAGAATCACTCCCGACTTCTCAACAGAGACTATGAAAGCTAGAAGATCCTGGACAGACATCATGCAGACCCTAAGAGAACACAAGTGTCAGCCCAAGCTGCTATATCCAGCAAAACTCTCAATCACCAAAGATGGAGAGACCAAGATATTTCAAGACAAAACTTAATTTACACAATATCTGACTACAAACCCAACACTACAACGAATTATAGGTGGAAAACCCAATACAAGAAGGGAAACTACATCCTAGTAAAAACAAGAAAATACCTAAGCAAGAAAACCAAAAGAAGAAAGACACACAGGCACAATTCTACCTCTAAAAGCAAAAATAGCAGGAAACAGCAACCACTATTCCTTAATATCTGGTAGCATAAATAGACTCAATTCCCCAATGAAAAGATATAGGCTATCAGACTGGATACATAAATAGAATCCAGGATTTTGCTGCATACAGAAAACTCATCTCAGATACAAAGACAGATACTATCTCAGAGAAAAAAAGTTGGGAAAAAACCTTCCAAGCAAATAACCCCAAGAAGCAAGCTGGAATGGCCATTCTAATATCAAATAAAGTAGATTTTCAACCAAAAGTTATCAAAAAAGAAAGGAAGGACACTTTTTACTTACTACAGGGTAAATTTGTCATAAGGAACTATCAATCCTTGACATATATGCTCCAAACACAAGAGAACCCATATTCATAAAAGAAACCCTAGTAAAGCTCAAAAAATATATTGCAACCCACACAATAATAGTGGGAGACCTCAAGAACCCACTCTCATCAATGGACAGATCATGGAAACAGAAACTGAACAAGGAAACAGTGAAACTAGCAGAGGTTATGAACCAATTGTAATTAATAGATATCTACAGAACATATCATCCTAAAACAAAAGAATACAACTTCTTCTAAGCACCTCATCGTACCTTCTCCAAAACTGACCATCTAATCAGTCACAAAACAAGCCTCAATAGATATAAAGATTGAAATACTCCCATGCATCCTATCAGATCACCATGGTCTAAGGCTGGTCTTTAATAACAACAAAGACAACAAAAAGCTCATATGCACATGGAAATTAAAAAATGCTCTATTAAATGATAGTATGGTGAAAGAAGAAACAAAGAAAGAAATTAGGATTTTCTAGAATTTAATGAAAATGAAAACACAACATACCCAAACCTATGGGATACAATGAAAGCAGTACTGAGAGGAAAACTCATAGCTCTGAATGCTTCCAAAAATAATCTGGAGAGAGCATACACTAGCAACTTGACAGCACAATTGAAAGCTCTAGAGCTAAAGGAAGCAGATACACCCAAGAGGAATAGACGGCAAGAAATAATCAAACTCAGAGCAGAAATTGACCAAATAGAAACAAAAAGAATCAACAAAACCAAGAACTGGTTCTTTGAGAAAATTAACAAGATTAATAAACCTTTAGCCAGACTAACTAGAGAGCAGAGAGTAAGTATCCAAATTAACAAAATCAGAAAGGAAAGTGGAGACATAACAACTGAAACTGAGGAAATTCAAAAAATCATCAGATCCTACTACAAAAGCCTATGTTCAACAAACCTGGAAAATCTGGAGGAAATGGATGAATTCCTAGATGGATACCAGATACTAAAGTTAAACTAGGACCAGGTAAATCCTCTAAATAATCCCATAACACCTAAAGAAATAGAAGCAGTTATCAAAAGCCTCCAAACCAAAAAAAGCCCAGATCCAGATGGGTTCAGTGCAGAATTCTATCAGACATTTATTGACGACCTAATACCAATACTCTCCAAACTATTCCACAAAATAGAGTCAGACATAACACTACCTAGCACATTTTTCAAGGCCATAATAACCCTTCTTCGTAAACCACACAAAGACCCTACAAGGAAAGAGAACTTCGGACCAATCTCACTTATGAACATTGATACAAAATACTCACTAAAATCCTCGCAAACTGAATCCAAGAACATATCAAAATGATCATTCACCATGATGAAGTAGGCTTCATCCCTGGGATGCAGGGATGTATTAATATACAGAAGTCAATCAAAGTTATCCACCATATAAACAAACTCAAAAAAAAAAAAAAAAAAAACATGGTCATCTCACTAGATTCTGAGAAAGCATTTGACAAAATTCAACACCCCTTCATGTTAAAATTCTTGGAAAGAACGGGAATCCAAGGCCCATACCTAAACATAATAAAAGCAACATACAGCAATCCAACAGCCAACATCAAACTTAATGGTAGGAAACTTGAAGCAATCCCACTAAAATCAGGGACTCGACAAGGCTGCCCATTCTCCCCCTACCTATTCAACATAGTACTAGAAGTCCTGGCTGGAGCAATTAGACAGCAAAAGGAAATCAAAAGGATACAAATTGGAAAGGAAGAAGTAAAAACATCACTGTTTGCAGAAGACATGATAGTGTATGTAAGTGACCCCAAAAATTCCACCAGAGAACTTCTACAGCTGATAAACAAGTTCAGCAAAGTGGCTGGATATAAAATTAACTCAAACAAATCAGTAGCCTTCCTCTACTCAAAGGACAAACATGTGGAGAAAGAAATTAGGGGAAAGATACCCTTCACAATAGTCACAAACAATATGAATACCTTGCTGTGACTCTAACTAAGCAAGTGAAGAACCTATATGACAAGAACTTCAAATCTCTGAAGACGGAAATCAAGGAAGATCTCAGAAAATGGAAAGATCTCCCATGCTCATGGACTGGAAGGATCAACATTTTAGAAATGGCCATCTTACCAAAAGCAATCTACAGATTCAATGCAATCCCCATCAAAATTCCAACCCAATTCTTCATAGAGTTGGAAAGAGCAATATGCAATTTCATCTGGAATAACAAAAGACTTAGAAGAGTGAAATCCATCCTCAACAATAAGAAAACATCTGGGGAATCACCATCCCTGACCTCAAGCTATATTACAAGGCAATTGTGCTAAAAACTGTATGGTACTGGTACAGAGATAGGCACATGGATCAATGGAATAGAATAGAAGATCCAGAAATGAGCCCTCATGTATATGGTGACCTGATTTTTGATGAAGGAGCTGTAAACATTCAATGGAAAAAGGACAGCCTATTCAACAAATGGTGTTGGCTCAACTGGCACTCAGCATGCAGAAGAATGAAAATAGACCCTTTCTTATTTCCTTGTACAAAGCTCAAGTGCAAGTGGATCAAAGATCTCCACATTAAACCAGGTACACTGAAACTATTAGAAGAGAAAATAGAGAAAACCTTAGAACACATAGGCACAGGAGAAATTTTCCTGAACAGAATACCAATGGCTGGTGCTCTAAGGTTGACAAATGGGAATTAATGGGATTGCAAATTTCTGTAAGGCTAAGGAGACTTTCAAGAAAACAAAACGGCAGCCAACAGATTGGGAAAGATCTTTACCAACCCCACATCTGATAGAGGCCTAATATCCAAGGTATTCAAAGAACTCAAGAAGTTAGACACCAAAGAATTATACAATCCTATTTTAAAAATGGGGTACAGAGCTGAACAAAAAGTTCTCAACTGATGAATATTGAATGGCTGAGAAGCACCTAAGGAAGTGCTCAACATCCTTAGTCATCAGGGAAATGCATATCAAAACAACCCTGAAATTCCACCTTATACCAGTCAGAATGGCTAAGATCAAAAATTCAGATGCCAGCAGATGCTTGCAAGGATGCAGAAAAAGAGGAACATTTGGGGTTGTAAACTGGTACAATAACTCTGGAAATCAGTCAGGCAGTTCCTCAGAAAATTGGATATAGTACTACCTGAAAACCCAGTTATTCCGATTCTGGGCATATACCCCAGAGACACTCCAGCATACAACAAAGACACATGCACCACAATGTTCATAGCAGTCCTATTTATAATATCCAGAAGCCGGAAATAACCCAGATGTCCTTCATTAGATGAATGGATACAAAAATTGTGGTACATTTAAACAATGGAGTACTACTCAGCTATCAGAAACAATGACTTTATGAAATTCTTAAGAAAATGGATTCATCTAGAGAATATCATCCTGAGTGAGGTAACCCAGTCATAAAAGAACAGACATAATATGCAGTCACTGATAATTGGATACCCCATAAAGTTCTGAACACCCCAGAAACAACTCACAGACTATGTATGAACTTAAAGAAAAACAAAAGCCAAAAAAAATGAAAAATCATTATGCTTAATCTTTACACACCAAGAAAACTTTGACTATTTCCAGGTTACATCTTGTTTTACATGGACTTTATGCTCATTGTAGCTAGTAAGATCTTAATGCATACTATCAAACCTTTAAAAAAATCAAGTAGTGATAAAAATGTATTCATATACTTTTATGCAAAAATGCTTTTAAAATTTGCACATTTATCTCTGTTTTTTAAAATAAAGTTGTTCAATTCAAAAAAAGACTCTCAGCTTACAAAAAAAAAAAAAAAAAAAAAAAAAAAACGAAATTGATGACCTGATTTTGAATTACCAAGACATTAAATCTTTTTTGTATTCTTTTTATTGCTACACAAACTGGCCTTTAGTCAATTCCTAAAACTAAAGTCAGATTTTAAAAAGTAGTAGAGAAATCCCCAGTTCTGCAGATTTAAAAAAAAAAAAATGTTTTTAAATGCCTGAAAATGAGCCCCAGCACCTAGTACAGAGTCAGTGTATCTTATACACAGAACGTTAGTCCTGACTTCATCTCTTTGCCCACTCATCAGCCCAGCTCTTGGTTACCTCTCTCTTCATTCTCATTGCAAAGAGCAAAATCCCAGGCTGTGAAGAAATTATCAGGCTCCTTCAGTCCTGGCAGCAGTTACCTTAGAAACGAGCGTGCATTGTCTGAACCTCACACTGTGCATTTCTGTGTTCGCACTCACTGAGAAGTCAATACCAATGGAATAGCTGGTGAGTTTTCTTCATGGTGGTTGATGGCTGGGTCTGTAGCACATGATCCTTAAGAGATGGAGAACATGTCACGAGCAAACTGGATTTCAGAACACCGAATATTGTTCTGCACAAAGATTTCCCCTTATTTTCAGGCTGGAGATCTATTACTTCATATTAGTCAAATTCTAAAAGCAAAAATAAAAAATTCCTAATGTTCCTATGAGCATCAGAAAAATAAAAAGTTATCTTAGGGCAAAGATAACAAAATGATCCTGAGCCAAATTTTTATTCACTGAGGTTACTGCTGGGCCCTATGCCACTGTGCTTACACCAGAGAAAGACTATGTAAGACCATGTAATACATGCTGATAACATGATACTTGGTTCAGCATGTGATAAAGTGCATTTTACATGATTTGAATAACATTCAGGACCATGCAGGAAACTCCTTCCCTTTCTCCTGTTTTCATGCCCTGTCTGCTTTCCTATGCATTCCCTCTTTAGAGCCTTCTGATTCCTTATACATACCCACCTTGCTTCTCCTGACACAAAGATCCGTCTCCCCCTTTTCCAACTACTATGTATGCACCAAGAGCCTGTCCCATAGTCATACAGCAGGCACTATACAATCACACGCAGAACTGAGGCCCTTGATTCCTACAGCTTCTGTACTCCTACCAAAGTCCTCAAGCCCAAAGCCTTGTCACTAAGCCAGAAGAGGCCTACGCCGAGAATTGAGGATGATAAGTAATCTAAACTGGTGAGTTCTCCAAATCCTTCTTTCCCAAGTCATTAGAAAAAGAGAGAGGGAGATAAAGCGAGGACTATTCAGGGTGGTTTATATGTGTGCCATATATTGGTAATTAAGTGACAAGCTGCGGCCAACAATCCTAGAAATCCACTGTCTTGTCATATTGACCCAGAAGTAATCCATATCAGTGATGGTGATTCTTAAACAATATTCAGAGTCTGGTAATTACTGAGAGCTATGTCGCAATGAAAATAAGGAAAGAAGTTTGAAAATATGGAAAAGAGCTAGGTGGTGGTGGTGGCACACACTTTCAATCCCAGCACTTAGGAGACAGAGACAATGGGGTCTCCGAGTTTGAGGCCAGCCTGGTCTACAAGAGTGAGAGCCAGGTCAGCCAGGACTACACAGAGAAACACTATCGTGTGTGTGTGTGTGTGTGTGTGTGTGTGTGTGTGTGTGTGTATTTAAGAGAGTGGAAGGGAACATAAGGAATAGCAAATCTAGTATCCAATAGCCTCTGCACCTGCACTGTGGTGCTATCCTGTGAAAAACAAGAAGACCTGTGGGCCTCTGAAGAACCACAGTCTTCTCCCTGCATGGTGCTTATCTACCCAGTATCCAACATGGAAAGAGCTGATCCTCCTGTGGACACAAGAGAGGAGCTGCTTCGACTGCCAGACAAGAAAGCAAATTTGAGTTCAGAGCAGAGACAACTAAAGTGTTCCAGGTGATGCTTGGAGATGTCAGCAAAGAAATTTTCATAAAAGGGTGACTTTCTTTCCCCCTTGGGTGTTCCTGCAACAGGATACATGTGAGAGGAGCTGGTGCTAGGTACAAAATAATCCGGTAAAGAGATGATAAATCACAAGACTCAACAGACACCATGCTGAGTATACAAGGCTGATCTGTTTTGTTGTTTTCATGATTCGATTTTTTTTTCTGATTTTATTGGATATATTGTATTTACATTTCAAATGTTATCCCCTTTCCCGGATTTCCCTCCATATCCCCTATCCCATCACCCCTCCCCCTGCTTCTATGAGGGTGTTCACCCACCCATCCCCTCCCACCTCCCCACCTTGACATATCCCCACACTGCAGCATCAAGCCTTGGCAAGACCAGGGGCTTCTCCTCCCATTAATGCCCCAAAAGGCCATCCTCTGCTACATGTGCAGCTGGAGCCATGGGTCCATCCATGTGTACCTTTTGGATAGTGGTTTAATCTCTGGGAGCTCTGGTTGGTTGGTATTGTTGTTTTTATGAGTTGCAAACCCCTTCAACTCCCTTAATTTTTCCTCTAACTCCTTCATTAAGGGCCCTGTTCTCAGTTCTATGGTTGGCTACGAGCATCTGCCTCTGTGTTTGTCAGGCTCTGGCAGAGCCTCTCAGGAGACAGCTATATCAGGTTCCTGTCAGCACGTGCTTCTTGGCATAAGCAATATTCTTTGGGTTTGGTGGCTGAATATAGACTGGATCCCCAGGTGGGGCAGTTCCTGGATGGCCTTTCCATAAGTTCCTGCTTCAAGCTTTGTCTCCATATTTCCTCCTGAGAATATTTTTGTTCCCCCTTCTAAGAAGCATCCATAGTTTGGTCGTCATCTTTCTTGAGCTTCATGTGCTCTGTGAATTATATCTTGGGTATTCTGATCTTTTGAGCTAATATCCATTCATCAGTCAGTGCATACTATGAGTGTATTTTTATGATTTCACAAGGCTGATATTAAAGTACTAGTAGTGAGAGACCAAAATATTCTCAAAAATCAACAGAGAAAGAAATGGTTTAAGGTTGAGTAATTGGGTAAAGCTACAAAGACAAGTTTGAAATAGCCCTGGTGTGGATTTAGGAAATCTGTTTACATTCCTACTGCATCATTTGATGCCAATGGCCCAATGATAACATGGAAACTTCCCAACTGGATTCCTAATGTATAAAGGACATGGATGTCTGCACCTTTTGTCTGTTATAGGTAAGCCACAATATTTGCAGGACATTTGACTGTATGGAGTCAGTTTACTAATACTTATTCAATATGGAGGGTAGATGAGCAATTTCTGAAGAAATATTGAATCATGGGAAAGTCAGGAGATCTACTCAGATTCTAGGTTTCTTTGCTGTTTCTTTATTTTGCTTTACTTTTGGACAAAGGTTAGAGAAGATGGAAAGTCAGTTTGAAAGCACCAGATGGTCCTATGGTAATATTTCCAAGCAGCAACCCAAGCCTGGAAGAGAGGGTCTTATCTCAGAAACATTCTCAACAGATCCACTGTGTTCCACATCCTCAGTCTCTCCCTCCCAAAAGGCCATACAAGAAGCATGGATTCCTTTAGACTTATCAGATTGGCTATTGCCCGCTAATGGGTTTGCAAAATAACACCCTTTGTTTTGCCTTTAACATCTAGAACTAAACAAGAGACTTTTCAAAAGAGAGAGAGAGAGAGAGAGAGAGAGAGAGAGAGAGAGAGAGAGAGAGAGAGAGAGAGAGAGGAAGAGAGAAATAATTTACATTAGAATTTTAAGCCTAGGAGTTGTAAATAGTAATTTTTTTATTGAAAAAAAATCATCATTTTTTTTAGGGATTCAGGTTCAGCTTCTATGCTTACTTGTGTGTGTGTGTGTGTGTGTGTGTGTGTGTGTGTGTGTGTGTGTGTGTGTGTATGTGTGTGTTGGGGGATACTGTTGATTGTGTATAGCCATAGCCTTCTCTAAACTTTTATTCACTGCTTCTGATGAATACCTTTGGTTTCTAACTATGCTGAGTCTTTACTTCTTTTTCCCTTTCTCCTCCTCTGTCTCACTTTCATTTCTGCCTCAGATGAATCAGAATCTCAAGAGGCTATGGATAGGTACCACACCCCAAGAGCCGGGATTTCCTAACATCATACATTTGGCAAGAAGAGAACAAGATGTCCTTAAAGTGCAAGATGTACAAATGAGTGTGGTCCAGAAAATTCAGCCAGCAGTTCCCTACTCCAGAGAGGTGTCCCGCACAACCTCTCCTACAGCGAGGCATCTGTTTGCTTCTGGAGAATTCCATTGCAATGCTCTGATCCTCTAATAATAGCCTCCAACTGACCTCATTCCCGTGTATATCATTAAAAGGTAGATTTTCTCAATAAAGAAGATTCGTAAAATTATACAGAATCCACAAAGACCTATGTGTGCACATATAAATACGTAGTTCAAGTGAGATTTCCTCACAAGGGTTGACAAGAGCCATAGACTTTCAAATAAAAATTAATACTACAAGACAAGACAGAGCTCCATTACAGTTATTAACAAAGGTTAGCTAAGAGACTCCCAAATCATGGGTTTTTTCTGTGGCCCTTGGTTGCCTCCCAGAGCTTGAATATAATAAGTTCATATTGCTGAAGACACGTGACAGATGTAAGGATTCACAGGATCCAAGCTGGATCAACCTGAAAGGCTCCTCCCTGAGAACTGGCATTCATGGCACCAGTATCTGGATATGATGCCTATGAACTAAAGCAAAAGTGAGCATGCCACAGTAACCTTAAGGATATGCAGTGGTGGCACACATACCTTGGTGGTAACCAAAAGCTCGCCAATTGGACTGAAGACCCATTCAACAAAAGGGAAATCATGCCTGGCATTGGAAATCTACCATGGGGAAATTACGGACATGATCTTGGAGAACTCACAACCTCTGCAAATTTAGTGAACTACATTTTAAATATATATTATTGTGCTCATAGATGAGTGTAGCTCTCAACTCTAATAACAAAAAACAAAGCAACAACAAAAACAAAACCTTCTCTTGGTACCAATCAAAAATTATTACAGAAAACTACAACTAATCAAAATACAGAAAACAAGAGATCATGGGGTGCCCAGTACCAACTGAAGCATCTATAACACAACTCCTGCACCTAAGGCTCAGAGAGCATCGAGGGATGGGAATGAAAAAGGTTTGAAATCCAGAGAAACAAGACT
This sequence comes from Micromys minutus, assembly GCF_963924665.1. NCBI lineage: Eukaryota > Metazoa > Chordata > Mammalia > Rodentia > Muridae > Micromys > Micromys minutus. The sequence continues at coordinate 29,914,803 of NC_137954.1, read as the reverse complement.
GCCATGAGACTGTTAGGAAACTATACCCATGAAATCTCAACAGCATGGTTGAAAAAAAAAGACCAATAGACATGTTAACACGGAAGGGGGAAACCCAAGGAGGTCCTGATCCTAGACAAAGAACTACAGCAAGCTAAGAAATAGTTAGAGAGGGAGAAATATAGTTTCCCCAGAGAAGAGTCTCTCAGTTCCCAGTGGTCAGGTCTGAAATAATATACACAGGAGTAACATGATATAACATGAGTAAGTTGTGGTTATTTAAGTGTGTGTGTGTGTGTGTGTGTGTGTGTGTGTGTGTGTTGAACAACAAAAGGGCCATGGATACAAAAAACTTAAACTTGAATAATAGGTTTCAATGCTGCCATAGTTACTGATGTCTTTTCCCACTTTGACCAAATGTACAGTTCTTTTTAGTCCTTTCAGCGAATGGTTAGAGAGACAGAGAGAGAGATAGAGAAAGAGAGAGAGAGAGTAGTTTGACACAATGCAGGAGCCCAGGAGGACTAAGTGCTATTCAAGGCTCTCCTCTGCAGGTTTTAGAAATTAGCTCTTGACTGGAGTGACAGACAATGCTCCTGACAGTTCACAGGAGTATCCTTGAGAACTGCCAGGTTATTACAGGTGGAAGCCTGGCATCGTCTTAACCAGTTCCATCTCTTAACAGATTTCACAGATGCTTGGGATGCCGGTTTTCTCTAACATATCATGTGGCTTCTGAAACCTAAACTGTTTGGCTTAAATTAATAAGCAAGATTTTCTTGGCAGAACCAATGCCTTACATTTTCTACACTACAGCATCTTGACATTAGAATATGAAACTGAAATCAGACGTGGAAGATATCCTGCTGCCAAAGAAAGAAAGAAAGAACCCATGAAAAAACAAAAAACAAAACCAGGCTGCTGTCACCTTCTCCTGATGTCACAAAGCATAAGGTAATGAAAAGAGAAATCTGTGGAAGATAGAAGAGTAATTTAACCCTAGCATGCAAGTCCTTGGAGGTTGAGATTGCACAGGGTTTGCCTTTGGGTTTCAGAGGCAAGGAGAGTTCTAGACACTGGTAAGAGTTTCGATAAATGCTTGCCAGATACATGCTTAAAAGTATTCATAAATGTGTCCAGAAGAAACCAAGGTTAGACTTCTTAAGGCAACTTCGTACAGACTGATACCCCAGTAGACATGCTCGGTCAAAGAAGACAGAGAGAACAGGCATCACTCACTCTGAAGGAGAGCACCCACACACAGATGCCCAGCCCCATTGCTGATGCCCTTGTGACAATGAGCAAGGGTCCAAACAGGGCCTCACTTGCATCTTCTGGAAAATGGGAGAAATGATTACGCGATCAAAACAGAACAATGTTCATAATTCAAGAACCGCCAACAGCGGATGCCCTACACGTGTGAGCTGTAATTAGTAGTATAAAAACAAATACAGTTCAAGTGAGAAATTGGGCATTGTGATCTCAAGTTGTTTTGGGTAATATTTATTCATATATTTGTAAAATATGTACTTAATGAATGTGTAAATTTAGAGAAATGGTAATTCATGCTGTTTCCCCACTAATGAGCACCTCATGGCTATTGTAAGCCCCAACTTATGAGAGCTCCAAAGGCAGAAATGTAACCTCTCAGGGAGCTCGCATAGTGTGGAGTGTTTTATAAGTTCTCTAAGGTATTATTAAAAGCATACAAATATTGCTCTTTATCTAATGTATCCCCAAGGACAGATGCTACCTCAAGATATGAATTTGGATAAAGCATTTGAAGTGTCTTATGACAGTGAATTTAGAAAATGTTGACAGGGAAAATGATACACAAAAGCTTACTCTTCTAACATCCAGGTAGATGGGACAGTTACTCAGATGAAGATGTTTCTTGATGTCAAAAATAATTTGGAACAGGGATTGCTTTCTATGTTGGGTCAGTTTGATCTTCCTTGGTGACAAAAAAAATAGAAGTATATGGAATTTAGTATCACTTAAAAGGTGTAGAGGCTATGTAAGAGCAAGACAACTGCTCTATAATCCTGTCCTGAAAGGCATTTCCGAGGTTGAAATCTGACAGTGAATTAATGTCTTCAGCAATCATTTATTACCGCCAACATCCAACACCTGACTCAAACTGGAATTCAGGGCTTTTCAGAGCAATGCTAGAGAGAACTGTGTAGATGTTCACATACACATGTTGCTATAAAGGAAATGTAAAACCAAATTCAAATTGAGAAGATAAAGACCTAAGAGCATACAGGAGGAACCTACAACACACATTGAATTGCATTCTCTATTGAAAAGACAACACATGCACATACATGTTCACATGTATACAGAATACTAACAAGACAACTTTGACTAAAGAGCCAGAAAAGAATATCTTCCATTTTAATGATGCTCCACTATATAAACAGGATTGTTCATGACATCCACTGCCATTCCAATAGAACAAGAACTCACACATAACACATGAGCTGCCCAAACCTAGTCACATTGTACACTGTGGACTATGAAGTAAACACATTGGAGTTCATAAGTTAAACCATGTGGGCCTCCTCACAACCAACCAACCCACTCCGATTAAACTCAGAACTCAGTCAGGACGCATTGTCACTGTCTCCGGCAGAACCACTCCCAAGGACTTTGTGAGCTATGTAGAATCTACTTTAACTCAACACTGATGCCTTTGGTTTCATTCTTTTATGGTACACTGGACACTTGGGAAAGAAGAGCTGGAGATTAAAATAAAGGGCAGAGTCAAGAGTAGAGTGCCCAGTCTTGGACAACCTATGGTTTCAAATAGAAAGAAAGTACATAGGTTCATTAAGCCTTAATTGTTCCTGTGTCTTTACTAATATCTTTGTGCAATTTCCAACCAACAGGTCTTTCTGAACTCCCCTGACAACCATAGGTCTCTTTTTGGTCACCTGTGACACTTTGATACTTAACTTATAGCTCTTCTTTTTTAATATGATTGAGTACATTGTTACATTTCAGGATATTAAAAGTCTTTAATTAAGCCAAAATGTATTGAATTAAAGATAACTTTGAATCAAATTTCTGTATAGTTAAAAAAAAAACACAGAAATATTGGTTTACCAAAAGGTAGTTCACTATAGGTCTTATTTAGTACAGCTAGATGTCCAAGAATCTGTACCTGTCTTGCAGCTGAATTAATCCATCACTGACAGTATTCCAGAACAGATGCTTTCTCTGCAGATGTCAAAACAGCTCTAGCGGATCTCAGATTATAGTTTCCCAGCTTACAAATTAGTGAAAAATGCACTTCTCCAGATGCCATGCATTATATTACCATTCAGTAGATATTTGTTGGTCCACGCTCAGTTTCATACATGCTTTTGATGTATTGGCCATGTGCTTTGCTTTGGCAAATGGAGTATTAATATATGGGACATATACTAGAGATGAAGTAGGCTTTCCCAGAGACAGTTGATCTCTGACACTTTTTTCTCCTCATTTGAAGACAATTCTTTCATTTAAGTAGCCCCTGGTCTAGGAAGGGTGGAGGATACATGGAGCAGAACATGATCCTAGCCAAACCCAGGTTCGTGCAGCCAGACAACAAATTTTAGTATGTTAAAAGAGAAATAAATACTTATTGTCATGTACAACAGAGATGTGGGTGTTTTTGCAGATAGCACCTATGAGACAACAATTAACATACATGTAGAACTTCAAAAGCATCCTTTGATCTAATATCATCATATTAAGTCAATGGTTCTGCAAAGGTGCTCATGATGTACCCAAGGAGCAGTAGCTGCATCATCTATAAATTTATTAATAACAACCACTGATGCCAGGAATGATGATGATGATGATGGGTAAGGCAGAAGAGCAAGAAATGAAACAGGAAGTGTGATGTTCGGAAGATGGGATGGGAAAGAGGTAGATACTGTCTGAATACATGGTATTTATGTACAAAATTACCAAAGAAGATCTGTATGTTCTTCTTATGTGAATCCTAGTCTTGACTCTTCAAATATAGGTGCTTAAACTGGATACCCCTATAAGTCAGGAAAATAGGAAGAGACCATGAGGGAAGCTTTCAAAGGAAGGATAGAATGGTAATGGTATGAGGAGAAAATGTGAATACCAAAGGAAGAAGTGTTATATATGGTGGAGGAGGGGAAGGTGGGCATAAGAGGTTGTGTATACTTAGTAATAAGACACTATTGCTTGTTGTAGGATATTTGACCACACTGTGGGCCTCAAGACTATATTGCTTGCTAAAAAAAAAAAAAAAGAAAAAAGAAAAAAGAGAAAAAAACAGTCAAGGATTTCATCCCTGCTGTCTGTCTAGCTTTCACAGTGCTGGATTAAATAAATAGGTCAAGAGGTGGGGCAAAGCAACCAGCTGTCAGGGAGTGCACATAGAAAAAACCATAGACAGTAAGAGGAAGTCGGGAGGGTGAATAGAAAGACTCACAGTGAGTAGAGGGGAGAAACATTCAGTTTAAAGGGTTTTTGAGATAACATGGAAAAGGGGAGGTTCCTTCTCTTTTGGGACATCAGCTGAAAAGGAAGGTCAGCTGAGTGCTTTCTCTGCTTCTCTGACCTCGCAGACCTTCACTCTAGCACCTGGCTACTGAATCTTTATTGGTAGAACTGAATGTTTAAGATATTGTTTAAAAACAACAATTACTTATGATTACAAATACTTGGATCATAGGACATGTAAGGATCAAGCTAATACTGATCTGGAAATTTTATCTCTACTGTCTAGCTTTCACAGTACTGGAAGATGCTATCCAAGCTATTGGGGGAGCTTCACATAGCTCTGAAAGCTTTTTGTACCTATTGGGAGGTACAATAGTTGCCCTGACAACATATGACCACTAATGCAATACTGAACAGATGTTATGGGAGTAACCAATCACCTCTTGATTAGGCTTCAGGCCTACTTCACAAAATGGAACTCACACCAGATCCTGTTAACTAGGCCAAGAACTCGTGGCTAAGTAGGTTGAGTAGGCTGTAAGGGAAAACCTACTACTGTTACTGTGCTAAGTGGAAACTTTCTAAGTTTCTGTCCTTATACCCACAGACAGTGCATCAGAGAAGCTTCCTTTTTCATAGATGGTGATTGATAGAGACACAGCAGTAGTCATTGTGAAGAGAGTAATAGACTACAAAGTGCTCAGCCCTCAATGAAATGCCTGTATTAACCCATCCCACACCTCCCAAGACTTAATATCATCAAAGAAGAGGTGACAAAAAAAATCGGAAGAGCCAGAGACAGTTGAGTATAGAGAAAGAGTGTTTCTCTGGGCACGACAGGGCTCTTTTACATAGGGAATTAAAGTGGTTGGGTAAATTCAAGCCAGACAAAATCCAGCAAGGATGGAACGGGGTCTCTTAGTCCGACTCCTGATTGAGTAACTACTGACAGCTGATCCTTTTGGAAATGGGGAGTCAGTTTTCTTTAGGGATGCAAACCCTAAGAGCTTACCATGCTCAATTCTTTTCTCATTTTTTTCTTTCTAACTTCCTGTACCTTTGTTTTTAAACCGAATACACAACTTCATTATTACTTCAAGCATGTGCCTGAGTGTAGGGTCATCTAATGAATAAGAGAACACATGTCAATCACTATTTTGGTCTCACTGAAAGATAGCTTTCACACTGGGCAGAAAGCTCAGTGGATAAAAATGTTTGCTGAACAAGCATGAAGATCAGAGTTCAGACTTCTTGCACCCACAGAAAAGCCAGAGATGGCCACTTGTGCCTAGAACTCCAGATTTCAGAGGTGGGAGTAGAAGGCTGGAGATTTCTTGTCAGCCAGCCTAGTGCCCCTCCCCCAAAATGGTGAGAGTTCAAGAGTTAGATTCAGAAAGAGACTCAGTCTCAAGAGAATAAAGCAAAGGATTGAGCAGGTTACCTAATGCCTTCCTCTCGTTTCTGTATGCACACATCTGCACACACATACACACACCACACACACATACAAAACATACACTTATTACATATGCACAGATGTTTGTGTGTGTGTGAAAGAGAGGGGGAGGGAGGGAGAAAGAGGGAGGGAGGGAGAGGGGGGAGGGAGAGAGAGAGAAAGCATGAATGTAGGAGATAAAAGATATATCAATGTTCCCAGCAATTGTGTAGGAACAAGAAAACTGGCACCAAAAAGAGAAATCTCATCTGCTGTTCAGGCTGTGGAATTGATTGAGGCAAACACTGATATATTTATCTCTTCAATTTTGCTGAAATTCTATACAGAGCTGAGGAATCAAATAAAAGACAGAGGTTTGGAATACAGCAAGTCATGCATCATTTTCAAATGTGATATAAGTTGTCACACTAATCTTCCTTAGTGCAACTAAGATAAACATAGTGCTTAGAGAAACAGTGTCTATGTATCAAACAGTCACGTTACATTGAGCCAGAGTGATGAGCCAAGAGAGCAACCTCTAGTTTTGAGTGATCCAAGATATGCAACCGAGCTACAGACTCTGGTGATTGACATCACTTTTAATCTATTCTTGCAATCTAGGAGCCAAAAAGGGTTTTAGAACTCAATAGAGATATTATATACCACCAGACAATAGGCAATATTCTGTCCTAATTTTTTTTGTATTGATCTTACCCACAAGTCTGGTTAAAATTATCAGTATATTTTAAGACTCTGACTTCCCTTTGAGAGATTGATGATTTAAGACTACACAGTAGGGCATCTTGTTAAACCTCTATAGACAGAGAGTCAGAGGTAACAGCTGTCTTCTGTCAAAGGTTCAAGGCAATCCTGCAACACAGCTTGATGAGAACACTACCACTTTGCCCAGATTTTGATTCATAATCACCCATCCTCTGTGTCTCCTTGGCCTCACCTGGATCCTGGGAACATTCTTTTCAAATTCCTCAACCTGGCAACCCCCTTACTTTCTCAACAATCCTGAGGAGCCTGGCAAACACTGGCCTATTTCACAGCATCTCAGTGGGGAGATGAAGTTTCCATTGTCAGAGCTGGGTTTTTTTTTTCACTCTGTTTTGTTTTGTTTCATTTTAATAACGTTGTCTCACTCACAGGCATTTATTCACCATGGCAGAAAAAAATCCCATCATGGAGTATCACAATATAAATTCTACCCTGTCACTACAGAAGCAGATAGCATAGTGCATGGATAATTTTAGATGGGAAGGACGGAAGGAAGGAAGGAAGGAAGGAAGGAAGGAAGGAAGGAAAGAAAGAAAGAAAGAAAGAAAGAAAGAAAGAAAGAAAGAAAGAAAGAAAGAAAGAAAGAAAAGAAAGAGGGGGAAGAGAGAAAAGAAAGGAGAGAAAAAACCAACAGGCAGGAATGAAATTTACAAAGGGTATAAGAAATGATACAATACAACCTTAATTGAAGTAAATAAATATTTATTTGAACTCTGCTGTTATTCTAATGGCAGTGTGTTTTTTCCTCTCTGAGTAGTACAGGAAAATAAACTTCAATAATAATTGCAACCAGGTGTTGGTGGTGCACCACTTTAAATCCAGCACTTGGGAAGCAGAAGCAGGCAGATCACTGAGTTTGGGGCCAGCCTGGTCTCCAGAATGAGTTGCAGGACAGCCAGGGCTATACAAAGAAGCCTTGTCTCAAAACCAACAAACAAATAAAAATGCTAAGAAGACATCATAGAAAAACAGAAATAAGATTCATTCATCCAAACAGAATAGAAACATGAGAAATAAAAAAGACAACATGAGTTCTCGAAGAGATCACAGCTCTTCAACCTCCAAATAGTGACATAACTGGAAGTCTACTTGTCAAAACAATCTAAGTCTGGTGTCCTCAAGGAGGACTCAAATGAACACACTGATGAAGGAGTTAATTCAAACCTAGATGAGAATTCCAACCTTGAATGAGAAATTCAGCAATTTTTAATGCAAAGTTCAATGAAACAACAGATGCTGAAGGGGAAAAAATTAATCTGGAAACAAAAAGCTCAGTACATTTAATTAACAAAACTCAGTGAAAGAGTCCCAATGGACAAACCAGATGGAAGAAAGGACCTCAGGAATGGAAGGCAGGGATGAGGAATAGTCAGAGACCAGAAAAGAAAATAATAACCCCAAACACTGCATTCAAGTCCTCTGGGACACAATTAGGAGACTCAACTCACAGATGTGTCGTAAAAGAGGTAACTTAGATGTGGACTAAAGACATAGACAACCAATTCAATAAAATCATTAAAAAAAATTTCTTGAACCCAGGAAGAGAAACAAGACATCACAATACAAGGGTTACTTAAAGCTCTACACAGACTTGAGTAACAACAGTTGAAATAACAAGAACACAAAACAGAAAAGATTATCACAAGCTGCTACAGAATTTTTATTTCGTGGAGGCAAACCTATCACACCAACATCACACTTGTCACCGAAAACCCTAAAGGTCAGAAGAGCATTCTCTGAAATTAAGTTAATCAGTATTGCTAAAAAAACAAGGGGAGGGGAGAAGAAAACAAAGAAAGAGCTGGGGAACTAGTGTGTATTTCCAGGGGAAACAAAGGAGAATTAGAAAAGATTACAGGATTATACAAACTGACAAGCCTCTAAGATGAGGAGAAGAAAAAGGAGTAACTGCCTCTCAGCACTTCAATAGCTGAGCACGTTACACCCACACTCAGGAAACAGAAGTTGGCAATTGCATGCACTTTGCTCTGTCCCTTTCTCTGTTTACACACCAGGATCCTCGCCAGGGCAATGCATGTGCTCAGAGTCTTCCCACCTCAATTTTTTATATCAAGAAATCCCTTAAAGCATGCCCAGAGGCCCATGCCCAGGTAATTCTAGAATCATTAAATTAAAAATTAACATTAACCATAACTTAGGAGAAGCTGCATGGTTATCACAGTAAATGTGAGGAAGGCCTCTGATAACATTAATCATTCCTTCACACTAAAAGGCCAAAGAAATGAGGAATAAAAAAAAATAGCTCAAATTTATGAAGGCTATATACAGTAAAATTACAGTCATAATATAGGAAAAAATTAACACAGTTCCTCAAACTTAGAAGTGAAACTAAGCTGTCTGCCCCTCTATTCTTATGAAGTACAGTGCTTAAAGTCTTAGTTACAGCAATAAGACAAGATAAGTAAACATGATGTAAATGAAAATAAATAAAATTATCCCCACGTGCAGAAAATAAAATTTCATACTTATCAGATCCTAAATACTTCTCCAGAATAATCTTAGATCTCATGAAAACATTCAGAAAAGTAGTAAGATCAACATACAACAGTAACTCTTCTTTATACCAATAATGAACATGCTAAGAAAAAAAACAGAACAGTCCATTTCACAATAGCTTCAGATAGATAGATAGATAGATAGATAGATAGATAAATAGATAGATAGATAGATAGATAGATAGATAGATAGATAGATAGATAGATAGATGAGAAAGAGAGAGATGGTGAAATATAGATAGATGGAAGAAAGAGAGACACACAGATGATAAATAGATGGTTAGATAGATAGATAGATAGATAGATAGATAGATAGATAGATAGATAGATAGATAGATAGATCCCTAGTAACTGAAACCACTAGAAAATGGGAAGAAGATATTTGGTGTCCATAGATAAGCAAAATAAATTTTTTGAAAATAGTTATATTACTAAAATCAATCTACCAACTCAATAAATTTTTACTAAAAATATCAATGGCATTCCTCACAGGGAAAAAAAAACTAAATTTATGTATATGTACAAAATATTACCAAACAGTACAAGCCTGAAGAGGCAAACAATGCTTATGGGTCTCAACACGATATTTCAAAACCACTGCAAATACCAAGTAAGAACAGCAGCTCAGTACTGCCACACAGGCCAGAGAAATAGAACAGATATCCTGAAATAAACTAAAAAGCAATAACCTAATCAGCTATGGTTATTTGATTCCCAACAAAGGTACCAAACATGCATCGGAAAAAAGAAAGCATCTTCTGCGATCAGTGTTGTCCTCTTCAAATCTAGCATAACACAAACTTTACATTCATGAGAGAAAACTTCCCATGTACCTCAGGCCCTGGCAACCACTGCTCTGCTTTCAGTTTTTATGAGTTGCACTGTTTAAATACCTCTCAGAAGTAAGTCAGTTATGTGCTACATTATCCATAACATGAATTATATATATTACATTTCTGTTTAGCAAGGTCAGTAAGGTGCAGATCCATTCCGCAAAATAACAATATTTAACACTACTGAACTGTACAGAAAAAAAAAAAACGGTTAAAGTGATAAACTCTTACTTGGTTCTTACTGTTAATATAAAAAACTTTAATAAAAGGATTTGCCAAGTCTGATAGATTTGGGGGGATCATCTCAGAGGTTGCAATCATAGAACCGTGGAATCAAAGAGACAAAATAAAAGATATGTTTTACCCTGTAGCGACTGATGAGTCACCGTGGGTATCTGTGGGGAAGAAAGACCTTTTATCTACAGGAGCAGAGCTGAGGAAATTCACAGACACAGTCAGACTCTCCAGAAACCCTCCTGATGTGAAAAATAATGAGTGTGCTCCGGAGATAGAAATGAAGAGTTTGGGTAAGAATTTTTATCTCCTGAAATGGCAGCAAAAGTCTTGCATTTTATGTTTTCAACTTGTTCCAAAGACACTCATGTGCTTAAAAAACAGGATCTGGAGCTGAAAGTTTAATTCTGTGAACAGAGTGTTTGCTTATTAGGGAGGGAGCTCTGGGCTTAACCTGCAGCATCACATTAACCATAATCCCAGCATTGGGGAAATGGAGAGAGGAGGGTTAGAAAATTAAGATCATCCTCAGCTGTATAGTGAGTTTGGCTACAGCCTGGGATGCATGAGCAGAAGCTATGGCAAATAAATATTTTCAAATGAGAACTCGACTTGCTATCATTAACATCAGTTCAATGTGAGAAAGGCAGAAAACATCTTGTATGACACTTCATTCTCCCATTCCAGTTTCACAAGCTAGATCTTGGATTTTAATTATCCCCTTGTTATAGATCAATTACTCCTGCTCATAAATCCTAGACTGGCTCCCAGAATGGGCTGCTCATATAGTCCCAATTCTATCTCCACTGGGTCATCAATCATTGGAATAAAGGCAAGACCAGTGGGTCACTGGGCAAAAAGGCAGACCACTCTGTGATGACTTTGTGATCAAAGGTCTACTGTTGTCTCTGGGTAAAGGTGTCTGTTGGCTGTAAGTACAGATGTCACTTTGTTTCACCAGCTTTCCACAGTGCCATGGTGTCTCGGAAGAATGTCAAGGGAAGAACCATTGCCACAAACTTGCGAAATGCAGCTCAATAAATCAGAGTTTACTTTGCTGGAGAAATTTCATTTGCCTTCACTCTATCAATGTCTCACGGCCTCCTTTCTCTATGAATACAATTGAGCTATAAATAGTGAACCCTCAGCAGTGAAATGGAAACTGGACTCTCTCCAGGAAACAGGCTGGTGTAGTGCTCTGAAGCAGGCCATCTTTGAAGCACAAAGCACAGACTCCATTGAGCATAACAAAAGAGCCACAGTTGCTATGTATGTGTATCTCAAAGCTTGGACTACAGACATTATCCTGAAGTAAGCACTGGATGGGGGGATGGGATTTGGGGAGGAAGAATTTAAAGCAATGTAATCAGAATTTGCCCTTATGACATTCATTTGCAAGTCAAAATGATAAACACTAACTACACAATTCTAAAACAGTATAACTGAGTCTCAAATTACATAGGATCTTCTCTATTTTGGAAAATAATTCAGAGGAAGAAAAGATCAAGTTGATATACAGTGTTGAAAAGGGTTGAATAAACTTAACAAGATTCCAGTAATAAAAAATTTTTTTAAAAAACTTAAATAGAATTTGCTGTTTGGGAATAATTTGAGCTAGTGAGATTACTCAATGGGCAATGCTGAATTCAAATCCTCCATATCTTGTAAAGCCAGGAAATCTGATATCTTGCTACAGGGAAAGAAAAGACTGAGAGAGAAGGCTCCTCGGATGCTTGCTGACCTGGAGAATGCATTACAATTACAAACAAAGGTGACCTACCTCAAAAAAGAAAAAAAAGAAAGAAAAAGAAAGAAGGTGAACTCCTGGCACTGTCCACTAACCTCTGTATATTTATGTAGATTGTTCTGAAGCTGTTCCTATTTTAATGTTAATCCCACTTCCCCAAGTAGGGCTGTCTAGTCAAGTGCTCATGAGGTGACTGCATTTGTAACTTCCCATTTTTATTTGTTAAATAAAAGAAAGAACCAGTGATTGGGCAGGGGAAAGGGAGGTGGAAAGAGGGGGATGGGAGAGGGGGTCAGAGGAGGTTGGGGAAAGAGAAGGAGCCAGAGACGGAACACGTGGCATCAAAAAACGGCAAGTTTCAAGGAGTCTCTTAGCTGGGGAATAGAGAGAGTAGTGGGATTCTGCCCAATCTAGGCGCTCTGATTGTATTCCTAATTACTGACTGGTGTTTTCATTTAATGAGTTTGCACGGGTTGAAAATTATCACAACACCTACACTCACAAGAGTGTGCATGTGAGTGCAAACACACAGACACACAAACACACACACCACTAATGCTTCAGTGTACATTAAACAACTTATAATTTTCTCTATTTTCTTTTTAATCACAATCTATACAGTCCTGTAATAATCCATCATCCAACTTATTTTATTTCATGAGTACACTGTCTTCAGACACACCAGAAGAGGACATCGGATCCCATTACAAATGGTTGTGAGCTGCCATGTGGTTGCTGGGAATTGAACTCAGGACCTCTGGAAGAGCAGTGAGTGAGCCATCTCTCCAGCCCCCCAACTCATTTCATGATTTTTTTTCTAAACTGCAGCAGGAGAGAGGGGTCAGCGGTTTATAATACGTTTTTAATCATCTGCTTTTAAGCTGAATTTGGGTCCTGTATCCATGTCGGGCATTTTCCAACCACCTGTCATTCCAGTTCCCAGGGAATCCAAGGCCTCTGTGACCAGCTGCATTCTCACACACATACCTACTCAGAGTTGCAGGCACACACATAATTAAAATTGTTGCTATTCTTAATCTGGTTTTTAAAATTTTTATTTATTTATTTATTTACTTACTTATTTTATATGAGTACACTGTAGCTGTCTTCTGACACACCAGAAGAGGGCATCAGATCCCACTACAGATGGTTGTGAGCCACCATGTGTTGCTGGGATTTAAACTCAGAACCTCTGGAAGAGTAGACCTCTGAGCCATCTCGCCCCCACACACACACATAATAATTTTTTTTAATAAATCTTAAATCTCTGGCATCAACACAGCTTGCCCTTTTAAAACCCCAACCTGGTTCACAGTTTTGAGGATTAAATTCTACACAAACACAAAAGAAAGTGCAAAAACATTAAATGTATGCCAATGAGTCTGACAAATGATGGGACTGCCTAATGTAGCATCCCTGTTTCACAGTATATGACACTAGAATCACACCAAAACAAAACATACATAGTAAAGTTATCACACCTTCCCAGCCACAGTTCACTTTATAGATAGCTCATGACAAGAATCAGGTGAAATGCTGGACATTATCTTCGAACCTAGAATCTAAAAGGGGAAAAAAAAAAAAAAAAAAACCGTGAGCACGCAATTATCTTTTCTGTGCTCTGATGGATATAAATGGCCACACCCTGCCTCAGTTTCCTAACAGTAGGCAGAGAAGAAAGAGGACCTGCCAGTATATGGCTACAGCTCAGTTGTGACACTCTGAAAGCCACAACCTTCATCTGTTTTCCCGAAGTCTTACCAAATGAGAGAAGTCGTCTGGCATCTGTCTTGGCAGATAAATTCATAAGTCAAATGATAGTCAGAGATATTTAGGTATTTTTTTAACATGGGCTGAAAGGCAGGAAACCATCATTACAACAATTTTCTGTGTTGGCGCTATGTTTGCCAATAGCTACTTCTACTGAAGTCATTGGGTCTAGCTTCTGCAGACTCTAGGCCTGGTGCCACACAGGCAGGAAGTTTCTATTGTTGATCCGGAAAGTAAGACCTTTAGGAATGGAGCCTAGAAGAACCTACAATGATGATAGTACCCTAACCACCTTGCCTGAATCTTAACGAATAGGAAGCAACCCCAGGATTCAGGAACTGTTATCCTCCACCAGAGGAAAACTGCTGCTACTTACTGTGTTGGGGATGCCTTGACCTAAAAGCAACCAAGCAAAAAGAGCATAGCACCCCCAAAAGGGACAAGTATACAAAAACTCATCAGTCACCCAAATGCATTCCTCTTTACCTGGCCTTGCATATAGCCACAAGCACAGTAGTAGGCGCCCTGCATTGTTTAACTCACACATCTGAGCTGGTTCCCTTGCAGACAGGTCTCCAGAGTACTGGAAGATACCATGGTGTGCACTGACAACAGAAAGGTCACATTGTAATTTTTACTTTTGACTCAAGCTCTCATGATATTGCCCAGGCTGTCCTCAAAGTCTATATTTCTCCTGCCACAATAACTTTGAGTGTGCTTAGATTACATGCATGACTCTTTAAAGGCCGGTTTCTTGTTCGTATCCACAAATCAGTTTTTCCCATTTTAGAACATAGTGTAAGTGGAATTATCATTGTAATTTTATTGTAAGGAAGGCCTCTCTCATTCAAGATAAAAATCCTGACATTCATTCCAATGCGTGCATGAATCAGTAGTTTATCCTCTTTGGTGCTACAGTAGTCCACTGGCTGAACACACTGTACATTGTTTATCTTGTTGATAATCAAAAGGCTTGTTTCCAGTTCAGAGTTATTTTTGGATAAATCTGCAATCAACATTTGACTCTATGTCTCTTTGTCCCTTTATGTCAGGACCTAGAAGCAGAATCACTGTGTCAAGTGGCAGATCACACATCTATCTTAGTTTTGCAGAAACAGCCAGAGCTTTATCCCAATGGATTGTTTCATTTCATGTTCCTAACAAAGATGGAGGAGAGGTCTGTCTGTTCCGCAGTTTCATCAACTCCAAGGCCGGCGGTCCCGGCATGTGTTCCATTCTAACAGCTATATCTTGCCTTCCAGTCCTCTTCTTAATGATGTTGTTACATCCTGGGACCAAAACGAGGGGAAAAAAGAACTCCACAGATTATACCAGCTTTGCACTGACAGCACAGAATAAAGAAAGAAGAAAATCGGAAGACAGCAAGTCTTCATGGTGTGTTTTAATTAGATTTTGCCCTTTAACGCTTTCATGGGTACCCATTAGTTTTATGTGTTTCTGAGAGCAGGTTAGGGAAGGCATATCAGACAAATACTCATGACTTGTATTTTATTTCTGCTTCTAGACAAAAAGCCAGAGGAACGTATGCAAAGGGTTATTTACAAAACTGCATCTCATCAGGGAATGCTGAGAAAACCTGGAACTTAGTGCAGTCATTGGAGACCATTAGTATTTATCTGTCCATCTTGTACAAGGGCACTCCCAACGTTTGAAGAACTCAGCAAGACAACAACGCAAGGTATACGATCTTGCTTGTAGCCTGCGTGTATGGGCATCATCATCACACTCAGAGAAAAACAGTAATTATTTTCCAAATCTGAGGTAAGTAAAGACAAGTAAAACTTTCTCTAATGATGCCCAAAATATCTCAGAAGATTCCACTTGTCCTATACACCAGCAATTTTTCTAATAAAAAAATTTAAATATTTTTCTAAGTTAGGGTGCAATTTCATGGGTAGAAGCTTCAGGAAGATCTGAGTGTCCTAATGAAGTTTGTGAGTGTCCCATTTGCTTTATGATAACGTTAATACACATGCTCAAACACAACTTCTGAACATTGACACCGATCCCCCAGTGAGAGCTGAGTCCTTTGAATCATTTGCTTACGTATGTAAACCAGCAGTCCATATTAATTCTCACTCTAGAGCAAGTTTCTGAGCTGCTAAGAACCCACCAGGAGTGTTGGAAGAACATCAGGAGTATCTAAGCATTCTCCCTTCCCACCACTGTGCTCTAACAGCTACACACAGACTGAGAATAGAAAGCCTTACTGTAGTTTGCACACTGATGGCACGGAGCCCACAACTCCTTCTGTGTTGCCAGACCATTAGTGTCTGGGCTGCTGTGGAGTAGCCACACTAGCCTTCCCAAAAAAAAGCAATTGTAAAAGTAACTGACTGTTTAAGTCTAACATATAGGAAAAAAAAATGATAATATAACACAAGCACAGCAATTCTTATTTTTAATTGATATCCATCAGCTTTTCTGATACTCAAAACTCCATATCTTTACATTACTAGTTTCTATATAGACAACAACAATATAAAAAATTCACACAGTTGATGACCAAGACTCTAAGCAATAATATGTTTTTCCCTCCATCAACACAAAGCCTAAATCTGGAGAAGACCTGAACCATGGTTGAGTAGATGGATAGTTGCCTATACAAACCCATGGCCATTTGCTTAATTTATAAACACTTCCAGAGACAAAGCATGTGAACCGAATACACAGGAGACAAAACTGTTAATTTATGGTGGGTATTTTAGTACATTGCAAAGACAAGGAAAGTCTGTATATCCAGTTAGCTTTAGCTTCTCCATCTCCATAGCCAATGACAAAGTTTCATAGATGAGCCCACTGAACCAAAATGAGAACAGATTTTCTTAAGAGTAAACCAGAAGTGAATCAAAATTTTAAGCCTTTTCCCTGAGT
Source organism: Micromys minutus (assembly GCF_963924665.1). NCBI lineage: Eukaryota > Metazoa > Chordata > Mammalia > Rodentia > Muridae > Micromys > Micromys minutus. The sequence goes on along the minus strand of NC_137954.1, from coordinate 29,898,144 downwards.
TGTAATCCTAAATATTGCAGAATGAGAATTCTGCTTATCTCCTCAAAGCCCTACTGCCTGGTGAGGCCATGGCCGGGACCTGGCTGTTCCTCACACGAGCTCCACTATGAGAACAGGGAATACCTGAAGGTTTCCAGCCCAGTGGGACTGTTTGAAACCACATCCCTGTGACTCCATCAGCTTGGGCTCTGGAGTCAGATACTCCCACCATTTATGTGATTCATCCTTTCAGAAGTAGACTGGGGGCTTCTTTGTGAGTACACTAGCCATCTCTTTCAAGAACTGAATGAATATTCTTATTTCTTTTACTACAAAAAGATATCTGCTCTTTATAAAAAAAAAAAAATGAATTCAGAGAAAACTGCTATTCCCATTTGCTTTGTCCGATGTGCCCCGGTAGTCTAGGGAACGAACAATGTTCTTTGTTCTAACACAATGCAGCAGACAAAATTGCACAGTTCATTTTGAACAGTCTCTTATATAAACCAATAAAAGAACCAAGTGTGATGGTTCATCTCTTACACTTGGGATAAGAGTTCTGCTCCACAGCAGAGATTCAATCAGAAATCTCAATTAGGCATTTCATCTTCTGATAAATCTAAGGGTTTCTCACCACTTAAAATAATTAGCCATGGCTAATATTTCTTGAGAATAAAACATGTTTTCAACATAAAGCAAAGAAGTCATACACCAAAAGAATCCTTGCAAAGAGAGCATTGTTGAGTTGTGTGTTGAAATATTACCAGGAGCAGACATTTTCTTCTTCACTTTACATCATTATAAATGGCAAAAAATTATCCTAAATTCTCCTATTTTCTCACTGTCTTTGTCAGGGTTTCTATTCCTGCACAAAACATCATGACCACGAAGCAAGTTGGGGAGGAAAGGGTTTATTCAGCTTACACTTCCACATTACTGTTCATCACCAAACTCACACAGGACAGAAACGTGGAGGCAGGAGCAGATGTAGAGGCCATAAAGAGGTGCTGCTTACTGGACTGTTTCCCCTGCCTTGCTCAGCCTGCATTCTTATAGCAGGTCTACCAGCCCAGGGCTGGTCACTAATTGAGAAAATGCCTTATAGCTGGATCTCATGGAAGCATTTCCTTTCTCTGTTATAACTCCAGCTTTGTCAAGTTGGCACATAAAACCAACCAGTACAACTGACCCCTTGTCAACTTGACACACCAACACATCACTATTAGACCTCAACCCTTTTCTTATTCATCACAAAGATCTAAATAACTTTAAACGTCTCACAGTCTTTACAAATTCTTACATATTAAAAATTCAATCCCTTTAAAATATACAATCTCTTTTAAAATTCAAAGTCTGTTTTCAATTCTAAGTCTCTTAACTGTGGGCTCCACTGAAATACTTTCTTACTTCAAGAGGGAAAAATATCAGGGCACAGTCGCAATCAAAAACAAAATCAAATGCTAACTATCCAGTGTCTGGGATCCACTCACAATATTCTGGGCTCCTCCAAGGCCTTGGGTCACGTCTCCAGCTCTGCCCTTTGTAGCACACACCTTGTCTGCTAGGCTCCAGCTGCCTGTACTCCACTGCTGCTGCTGTTCTTGGTGGTCATCTCATGGTACTGACATCTCCAAAACACTGCTGTCTTCAGCTCAACTAGGCTTCATCAATAGCCTCTTAGGGTCTCTTCATGGTGCTAAGACTCAGTTCCTTTGCATGACCCTTTTAGTGCTGGGCCATCAATTGCAACTGAGACTGCAACTTCACCAATGGCCTTCCATGGCCTCTCACAGTGCCTAGACTCAGCTGCTCTTCATGAAGCTTTCATGCCTTCAAAACCAGTACCACCTGAGTGACATTACCAAGTCTGGCTGCCAACACAAGATCCAACTATGGCTGCTTCTGGAACAGTATCTCTGTGCACCAAGGAAACACTCCCAGATTTCACCTTATTGATGCTGGTCTCTTTTTAATCACTGCTAATTTCTTAGCTCCAGCTGACCAGCATCAATAGCCCCAGTAATGCAAAGGTTTTGCTTTAGTAGTTCTGGTATCTTGTTAATCACAGCTGATTCTTCAGCCCCAGCTAACCAAAACCACAGAATCTTCACAATCAAAACAGCAACAGCCCTGATAAGAGTCTTTAATCTGAAATTTCACAAGCCAGGCCTCCATTGTTTGCACTGTTCTCAACATTATCTTCCAAGATCCCACAGAACTCTTAACACCCAATGGCTCTTCTAACTCAATGTTCCAAAGTCCTTCCAAGGTCCTCCCCAAAACATGGTCAGGTTGCCACAGGAATACCCCACTATGCTGGTACCAATTTGTCTTAGTCAGGGTTTGTATTCCTGCACAAAACATCAAGACCAAGAAGCAAGTTGGGGATGAAAGGGCTTATTCTGCTTACACTTCCACATTACTGTTCATCATGAAAGAAAATCAGGGCAGGAACTCACACAGAGCAGAAACATGTAGGCAGGAGCTGATGCAGAAGCTATGGAGAGGTGCTGCTTACTGGATTGTTTCCCCTGGCTTACTTAGCTTGCATTCTAATAGAATCCAGGTCAACCAACCTAGGAATGGCACCACCCACAATGGGCTGGCCCCTCCCCACCTTTATCACTTACAGCTGGATCTCATGGAGGCATTTCCTCAAGGGAGTCTCTTTTCACTGTGATAACTTCAGCTTGTGTCTGACAGACAAAACCAGCCAGTACATTCACATTTCTCACCAAGCTACATATTGTCTACTATAATTTACCATCTTCTTTACAGCCCCAAATACCTTTGCAACCTTAAAACAAACAAACAAAAAAAAAAAAAAAAAAAAAAAAAGGCATTTAACTCAATCACTTTTGGGTGGTTTTCAAGGCCCTTAACAGTCTGGCTAAGTCTCCTGAAGGGCTTTAATATTTCAGAAAGACTGTATATGACCCCCAACCCCAAAGAACATTCTCTGGCTCGTCTCTTCCTGATGCTAAGAACAACCTCGATTTTTATGATCTTGTGTATCTATTTGACTGACCTCTTTACTCGAGAAAAAGTCTGTTTGTTTTATTTCCAGAATCCAATGCAGAGGTATCACACCTAGTATGTCGTTACCTAATATATAAATGAGTGAATAAGAGAATACCTTCAGTCTCTCAATAGTCTCCCTTTCTCTCTCCCTCCTCCCTCCCTCTCTCCTTCTCTTCCTTCTCCCTCACCCCACATACACAGTGCCAGGCTGGAGATAAAGAAATCCTTCCAAAGTACTGTGTACCTAAGTCAAGAACTTCAAAGAAGTTACTCACTTTATGCTAAAAGTACAGGGTACACTCTCAGCCTTGTGTAAAAGTCCCAAATAGCCAAAGACCAGTGATGCCCCGGCCCTTGGAGATAAACTCCAAGCAGCATCAAAACTGTGGCTATTGCTGCTTAAGCATCCAAGAGACATCCTGGATCAAACCCATTTGTTTGCACAGCAAGGGAGGTAAAACTTGACCAGCGATAAAAAAAATTGGGGGAGTAGATAGGCATTTTGGAGGCCAAGCCTAAAGGGGGAGTAATCACATCTGTGCAAACATTATTAGTTGAACTATGCCACATGATTACACTTGTTGCCCTTAAGAAAGGACAGCTTGGAATAGTTTACCTGTGAAGCAGAAAGCAAATTAAAAAATTAAAAAACAAACAGAAAAAAGTAAGATTAGTAAATACATTAAAAGGTACAAAACTCATTTAAGGTACAAATTTCCCTTTGAAGATTGTTATGTCAAGCCCAGAGCTTCGCCTTTCATTTTTAATAGTTTCATTTCCACTTTGAGACACCGGCGCTTTGTAATTCTGACGGGGCCAGCCTCTTAGCAGTGGGAACAGAAACCTCTTTTCTTGCTGATATTAACTGTCTTCAGAGACTTTGAGCTACGTGTCTCTGCTGTCTTGTTTTCCACCTCCGAATCCTCAGTTCTTTACGATCTTCATTATCTTTAATAAAAGCTCTCTGTTCTACTAATACTATTCTTCACATGTCTTCTAGGCATGTTAATTAAGAGCATTTGTCTTCTTTTCCCTTTATTGTTTATGCTCATTACAGATAATTTTTATTCCGGATTAGCTCTTGATTTCCAGGTTTTATTTTTTCTAATTATATGGTACCAGCTATAGTCAAAATGAGGCATTATGAACACATGTTAAATTCAGTGTATGTACAGTTATGTGTACCTGGGTGGGAGAGTGACAGAGATTGTCAGAAACCGAGAAAGAGACCCATACAGAAGCAGCACAAACCTCTTCATTGGTGGGGCTCATTACTGGGTGACCCATACAGATGCCTATTTGTACTTTGGATGCGTGTCTACAGCCACTGGATACTTCCCAAGTCACCGCTATTGGTGGGATGGTTATAAAGATTTCATCTAGACTTTCTTTTTTTTTTAAACTTTATTTTACAAAACAAAGATAAAAGGAAAATTTTTTTTAACATTTTTGCATAAATGTATTCAAATACAGGCTTGATTTTTCACTTCAAAATTTTGTCACCATTTTCTCTTCCTGGCCTTTCTTAGAGACATTTGTCCTTCCGTTTAGAGCAGCTTTGATAAAGAGTGAAGATCTTTACTCCTGATGTTAAAATAATTGTGTTGCTGAGGTTTTAAAATAATATTTAAAATATTTTAAATTATGTTATAATTACATATAACACAATTTTGAGGATAATCCTTGTCCCTCAAACCCTTCCCATTTATCCCCCTTTCTCCTTTCAAATTTCATGGTCTCTTTCTGAATGTGTGCGTGCATGTGCATATATGTATGTTTCCAAATACATACATGAATAAAACTTCAATCTATATAATATTACCTGTGATGACCAGTTGGTATTGGATAGCCAACAAAGGAACTCTTTCTTCCCTAGGAAGACCATTTCCCCTGCTTTCAACATTCATCAGTTGCCTGTGACTCTGAGGTTGAGGCTCCAAGAGATTTCATGGTTTTAAGCTTTTCTACTATAACTAACATTTATCTAGATTGAACTACTCCTTCCCTAAATGTGTTGATGTGAATAGAAATGTCCCCTGTAGATTCATATGTTTAAATGATTGGTCACAGGGAATGGCACTATTAGATGTGCCTTGTTTGAGAATGTCACTGTGAGATGGGCTATGAGGTCTCAAACTTTCAAGCCTGGTCTCAGTGGCTCACTCTTCTTTTCCTGCTCCCTGTAGATCAAGGTATAGAACTCTCAGCTTTCTCCAGAACCACATCTGCTTATACAACACCATGATTCCAGCCATGATGATAATGGACTAAACCCCTGAAACCGTAAGTCAGCCCCAGTTAAATACTTTTCATTTATAAAAGTTGCTGTGGTCACAGTGTCTCTTCACAGCAATAAAGCCCTAAGATGCCAACAAAGCCTCATTTTGAGCAGTGCTGTGGAAAGAGACCATCTCATAATTAAGGTAATAAAGACATGATTAGACCTACTGTTTTGGGACTATCTTACATTTTCTAATTACCAGCACTTTACTGGTGATGATATACATTTTATTTCTATGGTTTAGAATACATAACTCCTGTTTATGTTTTTCTAGTTCTTGCCTTTCTGGAATGCATAATACATGAGATTTATCAGGTCTATCAGATTTATCTACATTCATATCCTTATGTAAGTATATGGAATGTGTCACATCTGTATTTCCCCCCCCCCCAAAAAAAAGCAAAGACACTTAGCACTACAATATCCTTTAATATTTAATGTCATACATTATAAGATTCTTGTTCCAGATAGTGTGCTATTAATTTTTTTATATTACACATCAAGGATTAATAAGACAGCTCAACAGTTCATTGGTTTACTTACCTGTCGATTCTTTTTTTTAACATCTTTATTTTACAAAACAAAGATAAATGTACAGATTTCAAGCATTTTTTGGGTAAAATTATACAATACATTTTTGTCAGTACTTTTTTTTCGGATTTTAAAATAATTTTTACATAAATCTATATGAATAGTCAGTACTTGATCTTTTTAAAGGTTTGACAGTATGCATCGAAAACCCAATAGTTACAATGAGCACAAAGTACATGCAAAACAAAATGTAACATGAAAATAGTCAAAGTTTTCTTGTTGTGTAAAGATTTTTTTGTTTTGTTTTGTTTTCTTTATTTCTTGGACTTCCTACAGTCTGTGAGTTGTTTCTGGGGCAGTGCGAGCCTCTGGGCTTAGCATCCCACTATCAGTGACTGCATATTATGTCTGTTCTTTTGTGACTGAGATATCTCACTCAGAATGATATTCTCTAGATGAATCCATTTTCTTAAGAATTTGGTCAAGTCATTGTTTCTGGTGGCTGAGTAGTATTCCATTGTGTAAAAGTACCACAATTTTTGTATCCATTCATCTTCTGAAGGTCATCTGGGTTCTTTCCAGCTTCTGGCTATTATAAATAGAGCTTCTATGAACATTGTGGTGCATATATCTTTGTTGTGTACTAAGGTGTCTCTGGGGTATATGCCTAGAAGTGGAATAGCTGGGTCCTCAGGTAGTATTATGTCCAATTTTCTGAGGTATCGCCAGACTGATTTCCAGAGTGGTTGTATTAGTTTGCAACCCCACCAACAGTGGAGAAGTGTTCCTCTTTCTCCGCAACCTCGCCAGCATCTGTTGTCATCTGAGTTTTGGATCTTGGCCAATCTGACTGGTGTGAGGTGGAATCTCAGGGTTGTTTTGATTTGCATTTCCCTGATGACTAAGGATGTCCAACACTTCCTTAGATGCTTCTTGGCCATTCAATATTCCTCAATTGAGAACTTTTTGTTTAGTTCTGTACCCCATTTTTTAATAGGATTATTTGATTCTCTGGTGTCTAGCATTTTGAGTTCTTTGTATACCTTAGATATTAGGCCTCTATCTGATATGGAGTTGGTAAATATCTTTTCCCATTCTGTTGGCTGCCGTTTTGTTTTCTTGACAATGTCCTTCGCCTTACAGAAACTTTGCAATCTCATTAAGTCCCATTTGTTAATCTTTGACCTTAGAGCTTGAGCCATTGGTGTTTTGTTCAGAAAATTTTCTCCTGTGCCTATATGTTCTAAAGTTTTCCCTACTTTCTCATCTAATAGTTTCAGTGTATCTGGTTTAATGTGGAGATCTTTGATCCACTTACACTTGAGCTTTGTACAAGGAGATAAGAAAGGGTCTATTTTCATTCTTTTGCATGCTGAGTGCCAGCTGGACCAGCACCATTTGTTGAATAGGCTGTCTTTTTTCCATTGAATGTTTACGGCTCCTTTGTCAAAAATCAGGTGACCATATACATGAGGGCTCATTTCTGGATCTTCTATTCTATTCCATTGATCCACATGCCTATTTCTTTACCTGTCGATTCTTACAACTCAGATTTTAATCTTTTCTGATTCGGTTTCTTAGTTGCTGCAGTATATCCTTAGATCAGTCTTTTGCAGAGCACTTGTAAATGGTAATCCTTCAGAGTCTTAGCAGGTCTGAAAATCCTTTTTTTTTTAATCACAGTCTTATACATAAATGAGTGTTGTGCTGAATATAGGATGCCAACAAAATTATTTTATCTCAAGACTTGGATGACAGCTTCTTTTCTTACAAGCATCCAGTGACTTAGGGTTCCTTCTCCTTCTGAAGCTTTTAGAATTTTCTCTTAAGAGTTCTGAATTCATTATGATTCATCTACATATATAAGCCCTTTAAAGTCATTCCTCCTGCTGAACACACAAGAGGAGGTGTCGTTCTTCAGCCCAGAGAAGATTGTTTTCTAACCTCTATTGTAACTGCATCCATTACCTCCTGCTCATAATCCCCCAAGTCATGGCTTAAAACAGGATATCTTTGCTTTTCTATTCTCTAGTCCTGAGTTAGCTGGGTGGCTCTTCTGCTGGTCTCACTTAAAGTCATGATGAGTCAGTTGCAGTGGGCTGCAGTAGTCAGATGGAGTGGCTGCCATACTGAAATACATGGCTTTACATGGCTTCTTTGTAGCATAAAATTTTCAGGACAGCATTCAGATGATTGCACCTTCTGTCAAGTAATCATCTCCCCTCCCCTCTGGGAGGCAGATACTCGATAATATACTTTTTCATTAATCATTATATTTGTTTACATTTCAAATATTATCTCTTTCATAAACCCTCTCCTCTCTCCCCTCTGCCTCTAAGAGGGTACTACCCCATCCACCCACCTAACCAGTCCCACCTCACCCCTCTAGCATCCCCCTTCTCTGGAGCATCAAGTCTCTACAGGACCAAGTACCTCTCCTCTCATTGGTGCCAGATTAGGCAGTCTGCTCTACATATGTGGCAGAAGCTATGGTCCAGTCCATGTATATTCTTTGGTTGGTGATTTAGTCTCTGGGAGCTAAGAGGCATCCAGTTAATTGATACTGTTGTTCATCTAATGGGGTTGCAATCCCCTTCAGCTCCTTTATCCCTTTCCCTAACACTTCTATTGGGGTCCCCAGGCCAATCCTACATCCAATAGTGGGCTAATGTACAAAATATACATAGCACTCAAGAAGTTAGACTCTAGAAAGCCAAATAATTCAATTTAAAAGGGGGTTACAGAGCTAAACAAAAAAATTCTCAACTGAAGAACCTTGAATGGCCAAGAAGCACCTAACGAAATGTTCAACATCCTTAGACATCAGGGGAATGCAAATCAAAACTACCCTGAGATGCTACCCTACAACAATCAGAATAGCTAAAATAAAAAACTCAGGCCACAGCAGATGCTGTCGCAGCTGTGGAGAAAGAGAAATTTTCATAGCTGGTGGGATCACAGGCTGGTACAACCTCTTTGGCAATCAATCTGACAGTTCCTCAGGAAATTGGAAATAGCTCTACCCAAAGACCCAGCTATACCACACCTAGGCATATACCCAAAAGATGCTCCAGCATCAACTTTGAAAGAGAATGTTTGTTTTGGTTCACAGTTTTCAGCCCATTGTGGTAGCAAATACATAGTAAACTAGGCTTTTTACCTTATTGTGACCAAAAAAGAAGAGAGATGAAGAGTCTGGAGTCCCAATATCTCTTCCAAAAGTACTCCCTCAATAACTTACCTTTCTTCCATTAGACTCCATCTCCTAAGAGTCTGAGTAACCACCACCCGATGGCACTACAGGCCAGTGACTGTGCCCAGGAGCTCTGCTACAACAGGATCTCAGGAGCTTGGTCACACCAGAATTTCAGGAACCCAGAGCCAGAAGATTCTGGGCAGATGCCATAAAGACCCTAAGGAAAAAAAAAAATATCCCAGTGCTTCTAAACTCCTCCCATTCTGGCCTAGACAGTGTAATAAACACGAAAGATTATACTGAAGCACCTTACAATCACTATTGCTCCTGATTAGTAAGATCACTTCTTGCTAGAGCATCTATAAATGTCAGACCCCAGGCCATAGAGATTAGACACATGGCCCATATGGTATTAAATGCCCCCAAGTCCCTTCTCAATAAAAACTCTGATTCTGGGAATGTGTTCAACTTGTAAACTTGTAGGACATGGAGAAAGAGAATCCCCTCTCACTCTCTGGTCCCAATAGCATTCTCATTTGCATAAAGATGCCTCAGTAAATGTCCTCAGACTTCTTTGTTCAAGAGAAAAAATATGACGTTTTCTTACCTAATCGTGTTACTTCTAAAACAACCCACAAACCTTTCAAACATATTCTCAAATATTTTTCTAGCTAGTTTTATGTTTCCTTTAGATATTTCCTTTAATTTCAGTGTGGGAATTTGTAAAATAAGATCGTTTGCCTCATTCTCAACTTGGGGCAGAAAGAGCACATAGATTATTAATGGAAAGAGGAAATCGGGTCTTCAGAGAACTGAGTGCCTTTGCATTATCTAAGCCTTATCCAAATTCTAAGTGCATCTATGGCCTTGTGCTGATGCTCATGTGTTTAGGAATTGGAATGTAGATAGGAATTAAATAAATGACTGATGCCTGAAATGCAAAAGTAAAATTTGAGTTTAAATGCTCTCCCTTCACCATGTCTGCTATCATTTGAATATCTAATGTGAGACTCCCACCAATCTCAGAAGCCATTGATTTGGCTAAAACTCACTGGATATCTATCATGTAGCAACTCTTTTCCTCAGATACATATATCTACTAAAGACAAGACAGACAGTGTTAATGATCAAAGCGTTTATATTTTACTGGAAGAAGCACATGATGAATAAATAAACAAATTATCTGCCATATGGACCTTTGTCATGAAACTGGAGAGAAGGCCCAGCAGTCAGGAGTACATACTGCTCTTCCAGAGGACCCAGATTCAATTCCCTACCCACCTGGTGGCTCACAACTGCCTATAACACCCTCACACCAATATACATGCTGGAAAAGCACCAATTCACATAAAATAAATGATAAAAAACTTTAGACAAAGATGAGGAATTACGGCACGATAACAATGGTTATTTTCTTCCTCACATCCACGTGTTCAAGGCCAGCAGAACCATGAATGAAGTAAAGCCATGACAAAAGTGTTGGAAATTTTGGGTTCTGTGAATGATCTTTTTGATATGTTCTCACTTGGTCTTTCTTCTTTCTATACACAGATAAAAGAGGCATGAGTTCTCTGGAGCCATTGGTCATGTGGGCACTAATCCTGTAGGTTAAGGGCACTACCCTTACATTCTAAGTCACTTTCTTAAAGGTACCATTCCACACACACCTGTACTTGGAGCTAGGGTTTCAACACATAAATCTGGGGACATTCAATCGGTAAGAGTTTTATACCTAGGTAGTGGCACACATGCAACTTCAGTCCAGAGATGTGTGGCTGTAGTGCTCGCTCATTGTCCATCATGACACAAAGTAACACCCAACTAAACAAGATGCCCGAACAATGTACTACACAGGTACAAAACATTAGTCCCAGGAATGTTGCTACTTCTTATAACTTGACAGGAACCTGAAATAGCTGTCTCTGGAGAGGTTCTGCCAGAACCTGACCAATACACATATAGATGTTCACAGTCAACCATTGGACTGAGTGCAGGGACCCCAGTGGAAAAGTTAGGGGGAGGACTGAAGGAGCTGAAGGGGTTTACATGGCTCCAGCTGCATATGTAGCAAAGGATGGCCTTATCTGGCATCAATGGGAGGGGAGGCCTTTGGTCCTGTGAAGGCTCGATGCCCCAGTGTAGGGGAATGTCAGGGAGGTGAGGTGAGAGTGGGTGGGTGGGTGGGTGGGGAGTACCCTTGTAGAAGCAGGGGGAGGAAAGATGGGATAGGGGTTTGCAGAGGAGAAGTCAGGAAAGGAGATAACATTTAAAATGTAAGTAAAGAAAATATCCAATAAAAAAAAAAGTCTCCTGAAGCACCGGAGTTTCGCTTCAGAACTTTGGGTATGATAAATAAGCCTTAAGAAGTAAGAGATCGACATTAATTAATTTGATAATTATTAGAGGAAATGAAAATATGCAGCAGGTTGGCATGATAGCCTCCAGGTAGCAGTAACACAGAGGTACAATGCACACATGCACATACTGCCTATGTCCTCAACCCTTTCACTTGCTGTTGATAGGAGATACTTGTTCAGTATCTCCCAAAGGTCTCGACCTCTAACATAATCAGGGGTAGATAGGACTTCAGTACAAAAATCTGGCAGTGAAAGAAGAAAGAACATTTAGTCCATGACATTGTTCACAGAGAAAGCGCTGGTACCTGTCTCCTGGAAGCCTTGAATAGGAAGCCATGAGACTTAATTTTGACTTGTTTTGTTGGCTAAATGCAGTGTAGTGTAAAAGGGTGAATAGGTTGTTTAAAATGTGAGCATCTCATGGAGGATGTATCTCAGTTTGGCAAAGTTCTTGCCTAACATGTACAGACAGGGTTCTGGGTTCAGCTTCCAGTACCTGATAAACAAGGTTCGGTGTTGTGGTGTGGCACTCACTATGATTTGGATCAGGATTTGGAGGTAGACGTGTCAGAAATTCAAGACTATTTTTGGTTATGTAGTGAATTCTAAGCCAGCCTGTGCTACATGAGACATCAGCCAAAAAGGGAGCAAGTAGGGCTGGAAATGCTAGAACTTCACTCCCTCATGGCAACACCTAGTTGGAGCTAAGCAGTTGCCTCAGTCAGTGTCCCCATTTATTTCTTTTATTTATCTTGTTTCTAAGGATATTTGACTTATGCTCTTGCAGTGATATCTTAAGTTATAATCTCATATGTTCTCAATTTCCCATTAAGCACATTACTATCTTTCCATGTGTATTAGTCTTAGAGTGGGAGACTGAAATACCTATTTTAGAAACAGACTCACTACAGGTCACAGATGTCTATCAACAAATAGTTGTTCTTTCCACGACTGAGAACAAAAGAAGTCTCCTTAAGTGCCAAGAATGTCTCACATCTGGCTGCACATCTGGTTCATCTCTTTCATGTGAATTGACCATGGACAACCTAAAACATCTCTTCCACGGACTTACCACCATGTCAAGAGCACTGTGTCCATCAAAGGCTTGTGCTTCCCACATCCTTGTCCCAAGATCCCTCTACCACTGTATAGTCTTCAAATGTCAAAAGTCAAAACAACAGCAGAACACCAACCTGCTGGTTGTGGTCCAGAGTCAGGACTCACAGCAATAGCAGATGCTTCTGCTTTCCAGGGGTGGAGGGAAGTCACATTGACAATGGCTGTAAACCAAGTTAAAGGTTAGAGTGAACCATCAGCAAAGACCATACATGTAGAATTTCTCAGGAGTTTAAATAATTTATGACAGAAAGATAAGTGTCTGGTTGCAAAGGAAGACATACAATTTCATGCAAGCGAACTTTGCCCCCAGTGTCATAAAGGGTAAGGCAATTGGGTATTTCTGCATGGAAATAAATGTGACTGTGTGGTAATGATCTGGGCAAATTCCCTGTGCTCTCTTCTGACCTTGCTTGTCTTCTGTCAGTGACTCCCGTGGAAGGTTCTGACAGGTGAGGAAGCCTCTAGTCATTCTTCTTCCCAATATTCTAGCAAGAAATGATTTGTAATAAGTAAATTTTATATCACTATTTATTTAACGCAAGTAGAAAGAAAGAGACTTTTTGGTTCTAATTCTCTCTCCTCTAAAACCAGACATCCCAATGTGAGGAAGCTCCCATTGCTTCTGAATTTTGGGACAAGCTCAACCATCTTGCCCTGTTTGGCAAAGCTACATATGGCAGACTCTGAAGGATGTTCCCAGCGATAAGCTTATTACTCCAGTCATGGTCTCTGTGAGACTGAAGATTTGCAGTTCCTTGTCCAGGGCAGTCCTTCAGGAGCTACTTAGGAATGTGTCGAGTTGATTTCAAAGCACAGAGACCTAGTAAATTACACCAGAAGTATAAAGGATGGAGATGCTACAACAAGTTCAATCGAATGTACATTTGGGAAAATAAAACTTTATTAAATAAAAAAAGCAAAAGAAAACTTTGCTTTTAGATTTAAAAGAGCTGAACATCTTTTCTCCTCCCAGTGCTTATTTATGCTAGGGCATGAGGTTCACTGGGAGACACTGGGTGATGTAGAAAAGGAGATTGTCTGTGTAGGAATCTGAAGAGGACCTGGACATCTGTACCATAAGATAGCCTCACACTTAAACATAAATCACTCTCAGTCATAACATTCTAGCCTTAGTGCAATATCCAAAGTCTAACCTGTCTTTACTTATATGACCATTTAAATAAGTGTTGGGGACTAGAACTACTTTCATGTATAAATTAGGAATTTCCAGTTCTCACAAATCCTAGGAGTAAATCATAATTCAATTTTATCAAAAACCTGTCCAACAATCCTAAAGAAACCAAAATCTAACACTGGTGTATTTTATTACAGAATGTCTATTTTTATCATTCAATATATTAATTGTAGAAGCTTTCTACTTAAGTATATTATTTTTATCACAGATGGTGTGGTGATTTGAATAAATATGGCTCCCAAAGGTTCATGTATTCAAATACTTGGTCCCCAATTGATAAAAGGATTAGCAAACTTTGTTGGAAGCCTGAGTGGGCACAGATTTAAAATTTCAAAAGCCAAGCCAGCTGGAAAGACAGTGCTCTAGGACTAAACACACAGGCCCTTTGCCACCTGGAACAGCAGAGAGCCGGGGACACAGGCCTGGTGAGATTGCACTGTGAGTAATCAAAGCACAGAGAGGGCTAAACAGAGCTCCTGGGAAAGGTGCCCCTGCAGCCCACTGTAAGGGCTAGGCCTCTGGCAGAGGGACTCGGGATCCACCCAGAAAGCCCGTGCTTAGGAACGAAACACACAGGCCTACAATAAGGCACAGGCCTCTGTCATTGGGAACCAGGGTCTGCCTGGGAAAGGCAGTGCTTGAAATTCAGCTCTATAGGCCCTCTTACACCTGGACCAGAGGGATCCTGGCGCATAGGCCCAGGGAGAGCACACCAGGAGTTCTCAGAGAGCAGAAAGTACTGTGCAATCTGGAAAAGGGTCCATTTTGGTCTAGAGAAAGAGCCAGATCCCTGCCAGTAGTACTCAGGACCTTTGGGCAGAGGGCTGAGCTCCCAGAACAGCCCCACAAGAGCTCCCACACCTGAGCCCACAAAGACAGAGCTAAGTCACTACTTCAGAACTCACTCCTTGCCTACTAAAAGCTGAACACTCAGAATCAATTTTCTTCCTGAGCCTACAGGCAATTTTTACAATGTTGATCCTTCCAATCCATGAGCATGGGAGGTCTTTCTATCTTCCAGAATAACAAAAAACCTAGAATATCAAAATCTATTCTCAACAACAAGAAAATATCTGCAGGAATCACCATTTCTGACCTCAAGCTATATTTCAAGGCAATTGTGTTAAAAACTGCATGGTACTGGTACAGAGATAGGCAGAAAGGTCAATGGAACAGAATAGAAGATCCATTCAGAAATAAACTCTCACACACGGTCACTTGATTTTTGACAAAGGATCAGAAAACATTCAATAGAAAAAGGACAGCATCTTCAACAAATGGTGTTGGTTCAACTGGCACTCAGAAGGCAGAAGAATCACTTTTCTTATCTCCTTGTACAAAGCTCAAGTGAAAGTGGATCAAAGATCTCCACATAAAACTAGGTACACTGAAACTATTAGAAGAGAAAGTAGGGAAAACCTTAGAACACATAGACACAGGAGAATGTTTCCTGAACAGAACATCAATGGTTCGAGCTCTAAGACCAAGGATCAAGAAATGGGACTTAATGAGATTGCAAAGTTTCTGTAAGGCTAAGGACACTGTCAAGAAAACAAAGCAGCAGCCAGCAGATTGGGGAAAGATCTTTACCAATCCTACATCTGATAGAGGTCTAATATCCAATATATACAAAGAACTCAAGAAGCTAGACACCAGAGAATCAAACATTCCTATTAAAAATGGGATACAGAGCTAAACAAAAAATTCTCAATTGAGGAATATCGAATGGCTGAGAAGCTTCTAAGGAAGTGCTCGACATCCTTAGTCATCAGGGAAATGTAAATCAAAACAACCCTGAGATTCCACCTCACACCAATCAGAATAGCTAAGATCAAAAATTCAGATGACAGAAGATGCTGGCACAGAAAGGATGCAGAGAAAGAGGAACAGTCCTCCACTGTTGGTGGGGTTGTAAACTGGTACAACTACTCTGGAAATCAGTCTGGCAGTTCTTCAGAAAATTGGACATAATCCTACCTGAAGATACAGTTATTCCACTTCTGGGCATATACTCCAAAGATGCTCCAACATACAATAAGGACACATGTTCCACTATGTTCATAGCAGCCCTATTTATAATAGCCAGAAGCTGGAAAGAATCCAGATGTCCTTCAGAGATGAATGGATACAATATTGTGGTACATTTACACTATGGAGTACTACTCAGCTATCAGAAACAATGACTTTATGAAATTCCTAGGAAAATGAAAGTGTCTAGAGAATATCATCCTGAGTGAGATAACACAGTCACAAAAGAGCAGACATAATATGCAGTCACTGAAAATTAGATACTAGCTCCAGAAAGCTCTGAATTCCCAAGAAACAACTCACAGATCAGAAGCTCAAAAAAGAAAGACCAAAAAGTAGAAGCCATTTTTCTTCGGAGAAAAAGAAAAACTAACAACAACAAGTGCATAGCACCCACTCAGAGTGGGGTACACCTAGGCCTTAAATCATTAATAACTCAATAGCTAAGAAGATAGCCTTGTGGCAATTTTTGGTACTTAAAAATTATTATGCCTAATCTATGTACACTTTGACTATTTCCAT